>NC_137073.1:111130146-111571352 GCF_951640355.1 Cnephaeus nilssonii | reverse complement strand
TTACACAATGTGACTCTTGCCCCAAAGCCCAGTAACTGGACATGTGACCGATGTGTCATCCACAGTGTCCGTTTGATGTCCATAACCCTGGCTGCTTCATAATGACCCCCACTGAGGAACAGAAGCTGCTGCTCACGAGACTAGGAAACAGGGGTTTCTAAGCAAATGAGTGATCCATCACTGGAGGACAAATCAAATAGAAATAGAACCACGGGGATAAGTACGTAGTAAAAATGTCTTTTCCCCCCTGCAAAATAAGTGTGGTAGATTAAAATAAAAAGACACTCGATAAAGCGCCGAATTTAGAAAACGAAGTTGAACATTAAATGGTCATTGCGTAGCACCTCTACACACTTCAGGCTGGAGCAAAACCCCACAGAGTTCTCAGCAGGATGTGTTATAGCCCAGAACCTGCATCAGGCGAGGAATGACAGTCCCGGTGCCTTGGTTCTTGGTTTGCTTGGTTCCGTCTGGTGGCCGTGGACCCTCACTTAGCTTCCCGGGGCCTCCATCCCCTACATGCAAGGACTGGATGGCCGAGTCTTCCCGTTCTAAAACTCTAACGGTCATCATTTACTCGGGATCCTCTCCATGACTGTTCCAAGCCTATCTTTAGGTCATCAAACGGAACCTCCTGTCCCCTCCCACCCCCCGTAGAGACTTGGCCTCTGAATTTATTAGCACTACCTAATCCTTTTGATGTGTCAGAATATAGACCCATGTACTTACATTTTATAATAAAGAAATGAAAAAAAAAGATGAATGGCTAAAATGGAAAACTCTTTGACCATTATCCCTCAAAGCAAGGAGGGCAGCTCGTGTTCAGCACAGTTACAGGGTCGGGGGTCCCACCACTTGGGTTGGCAGATGGGGGCTCAGCATTGCTCTCTGATATGGGAGTGACAGTTGACTTGGGCAACTTCAACCCTCATTCCGGTAGACTCCAGACCCCTTGTTCTGCCCGTGGAATGCTTCTTAGGAATATGGGCTCTAGAGTTAAACAACTGGGTTCCAACCCCAGCCCCGTCTCCTATGACCAGGGTGAATGCAGGCAGATTATTCCATTCTTTGAAAGCCCAGTTTCATCGTCTCTAAAACAGAGCTGACGAGAATCCGGACTTGGAGCGACGGTGGGGATTGGTGAGACAATGCACGCAGAGCACTTAGCCTTGCTCTTAGAGCGGTGCAGGGGAAGCACTTCCTGTTATGCTTTATTGCCTCTGCGGACTAAAGCGGGGCCGCATACTAAACCTGACCGGCTCGGGGGAGGCCTGCAGGGTGGGCCCTACACACTCAGAGACCCAAAGTAACCCCACAGGGTGGTCTGAACGTTAACATTCCTAACGAAAAGCAGGTCCTGGGGGTAGTCACCTCCGAGGCCTGCAGCTTCCTTCACCAAGGTCAGTCTTCACCTTAACGGAGCCTGTCTGTTGTCCTTTTGCACCGGAGATAACATGCCTTTGGAATGTCAGAGCAGTCTCCTTTGCCAGACCTCTCGGCACAGCCACACTCCAGAGCACAAGCCCACAGAACCGTCATTGCTATCCGGCTCCCGGAAATACCATCCGCATGTGCTGTCAGTGTGAATTGTTAGCTGTCCTTTACTCTTGACCCAACCTCAGAGACTGCCCCACTTGGCTCTCTCCCGCCCCCTTAGCCCACCACCCAGGACTTCCTGTGACCCACCTCCCCGCTCCCCGCTGATTCGGATGTGTGGACTCCCCTTCGAACCACCCGTCCTGGAGCGTTTCCTCAGTTCCTGGAGATTTCCTTTCCCGGCAGGTGGCAGTTTGGCCCAAATAAGCTCCGAGCAATCCTCTACAGGTTTAGACTTGTCTTTGTCGACACCTTGGACCTCAGTTCTGTGCCCGCATGGTCTTTTAGGATTAGGAAAACTGAAGACACAATGAGATGTGATTTGTAAACACAATGAAGGAAGTTGGGGGAAAATAGTGTCTCGTGTCAGAGATGAACTGCAATATTTTGCACATGTAGAAAGGTCACAGTGGAGTTTACAAAGGCAGAGATTAACTTAAAAATTATATTAGCCCTAACTGGTTTGGCTCAGTGGATAGAGCGTCGGCCTGTGGACTGAAAGGTCCCAGGTTCGATTCCGGTCAAGGGCATGTACCTTGGTTGCAGGCACATCCCCAGTAGGGGGTGTGCAGGAGGCAGCTGATCGATGTTTCTCTCTCATCGATGTTTCTCACTCTCTATCCCTCTCCCTTCCTCTCTGTAAAAAATCAATAAAATATATTTAAAAAATTATATTAAAAATACCGCTCCAGTATCCTATTGGGGAGGTACATAACATTTGGTCTCCCAGGAAACTTCAATGCCAGGGACATTTTAACAAGCAGAGGGCTGGCAGGGGTCTGCCTGTCATTTTGATGGTCACGACAGGAAACAGCCAATGGTGTCACACCCTACCCATGTCCCTGGAGAGTAACATGGAATAGATGTGAAGCAAAAACCAGTCTTTTCTGCTTGGCGTGGACGTTTGTGTGTGTGTTTGTGTTTTGGTCTTTTGAGCACCCAGCCCTGCTTGTTAGCACCCAGCTCAGGGGACAAGTCTGGCCAGGGGGCAGCACCCCTCTCCCACCGGGAGGCCAAAGGGCTCATCTTCTCTTTCTCAACCTGCACCCGCCATCAGGCCCTGACTCGCGCTCTGCAAACTGGACGTGGCTCTCAGCCTTTGGCTCCTCCCTGAGGGCTGTGGCCACACATGGACTGGCTCCTCCCTGAGGGCTGTGGCCACACATGGACTGGCTCCTCCCGCTGCAGGTCCTGGCCAGGCCTGGCCCTCCTGAACTCCTGGGCCTGGTTGGGAGCTCCCACTCCTTTCCATTCTTTGAGCTTCCAACAGCCTTCGGGTGAAATCTTTTTTTGCTGAGAGAACCCGTTGAGTTTGGTCCCCAGAAGAGACCCTGAGGATGGAATTGGAATGCAGGTGGTTTATTTGGGGGAGGGGGATGCAGGGAGCATTGGGGAGGAGAGTGAGAAGAGACATGGGGAGGGAAGGGAGCAGTGAAGGGTGTGCACTCAGCCACGAGGGCTCTGCTCTGGACCCCCAGAGGAGCCTGGGAAACCGTGGTGGGGGCCAGGGTCTCAGCATTGTCTTGCTCAAGTAGGGCGGGCCCTGGGGTGTTTATACACCGACGGGGGTTGCTGGGCTGCTCCTGGGTGCTCGCGGTCCCGCCCTCTGGCTTCTGCGTTGGGGAAGCTCCAACCAGACGTGGGTACAGGCCGCTGACTCTGGGCGGAGCACACTGGTGGCCCCAGGCACGTGCTGGCGGCGTCTGCTCCAGGGCCAGAGCCAGGCCCAGGGCTTGGGGAGAGGAACCAGGCCACGTGTGTAGTGGGGACCGTGGCCGACCACGTGGTAAACAGAGTCGTGCCTCTGTGGGAGGGGCCTGCTGGGCCTGTAGGCGCCCCAGTGAGAAGTCTCCCAAAGGTTCCTCTGAACAGGAAACAGTATAAGGGAAAAACACACCAAGTTTTAAGCAGCCACAAACAGCCCAAATTACATAGTACAAGTGACTCAACCCACCTTGATGTTCGGATTAGGTTCAGATGTATTGACCCCAAACTCAAAGGGTGGCATAAAAATATATGGTTTATTCTCTTGAAGAAGAAGCCCGCGGGTCTATCATTAGGGACTCAGAACCCGATTTTTCTACTCTGTCATCCTTAGCATGAGGGCTCTATCCCCAAGGCCATTTCCTGGTCTAATACGATCGCTGTAGCGCCAGCAGCAGTTACAGTCTCTGGGCAGGTGAAGAGAAAGGGCCAAGGGCTGCCCAACTTCCACTTCCATTTGGTCAGCCGTCCCGAGTCCCACACGGCATACTTAGTGTCCAGGGAGCGATGCAATCTAGTTTTTT
This sequence comes from Cnephaeus nilssonii, assembly GCF_951640355.1. Taxonomy (NCBI): domain Eukaryota; kingdom Metazoa; phylum Chordata; class Mammalia; order Chiroptera; family Vespertilionidae; genus Cnephaeus; species Cnephaeus nilssonii. The sequence goes on along the minus strand of NC_137073.1, from coordinate 111,567,468 downwards.
GTTTCGGTGTGTGTGTGTGTGTGTGTGCTAACAGAGAAGATTGTCTCCCTGAATAAAATGGGTCCTGTACTAAGGACAAAGGGGAGAATGGCTACTGGGTGGACAACTCACCTCGTTGTCACGGACTGCTTCCGTGGCTCGGAAGGCCTATTCGGTAGACGCCCACTGCCGGGCTTTTGTCTGCACCTGGAGCTTCTCTCGTCTCCACGTGGAGGTGGAGCCTGAGAGCCTGTGACCTCAGTGCTCCCGAGTCTCCTGGGCTGGCTCCAGCCGGCAGAGCCAAGTATTCCTCTGGGCTTGTCCTGCGTGGCTTCAGGTTTTGGCCAGAGAGTCATACCTCTTCCCTAGGTGGCTGGAAACTCACCATTTTAGTGCAGGATGTTGTGGATGCTCTTCTAGAAAAGACAGGAGGTAACCAACAGCCGGGTGTGGAGAAAGGGAGCCTCACACACTGCTGGCGGGAGTGTGAGGGGCACAGCTATTAGGGAAAGCAGCGGCAGCTCCTCAAAACTCAAAAACTAGGACGGACGTATGACCCAGCCAGCCCGGTCCTGGGTGTCTACCCAAAGGAAACAAAATCGGAGTCTCAGCAGAGACACCTGCGCTCCCGTGTGCACGACAACATTATCCACAACAGCAAGGACATGAAGCAGCCCACACGCTCCTGGGCAAGTGGACCATGAAAACGGGGCACACACACACAATGGGATATTATAACGAATATACAATGAGACATTATTAAGCCACGGAAAGAAGGAAATGCTGACATTTGGGACAACATGGGAGAAACCGCAGGGTATTGTGCAAAGTGAAAGAAGCCAGGCAGAGAAAGGCCAATATTGTTCGGTATCACATGTGGGATTATAAAATAGCTGATTCCATATAAAATGGTGGTTGGCAGGCACTGGTGTGTGTGTGTATGTGGGGGGGGGGGGTAGGATAAGTAGGGAGATGTAAGTCAAGAGTGTACATTTTCACTTATAAGGAGTTCTGAGGGTCAATAGTGCAGCATGGTGACTATAGTTAGTAATGTGGTATTGGCCGCTTGAAAGGTTGCTGAGAGTAGATTTTAGGCATGCTCACCACACACACACACACACACACACACACACACACACACACAGCTAACTATATGAGGTGATGTATGTGCTAATTGTCTTGGTCTTTGTAAATATCCCACAATGTGCATCACACAAGTTGTTCAATTATATTTGTCAATTATTCTACAAGCAAGTTTGAAAAAATATTACCAGTTCTAAAAATTAAACAAAACCAAAGTAATAAGGTATATTTTTCACCTAATAGTTAAGATCTATCCATGTCACTCTCTGTGAAAATAGGAAATAGCATAATACAATTTCTATATTGAAATAACACATGCATGCACAAGAAATTTGCTTTTTTCAATAATATAGACCCAGCTGCAGCATATGTTAAAAACAAAGGAGTCGTATGGAGTAAAAGGAATGAAGAGAGCAATGAATGGAAGAAATTAAAATAAGATTGATACTGATTTGCAGATTGATACTGATTTGCCAAGAGCTGAAATAAAAAATTTTGTACCCGAGGTTAAAAACAACACCACCAAAGCGATTCACTTTAACAGGAATGATTTACAACTTGAGATGCTTTCTACACTTACATACACTTGAATATAAGAAAGTGCCCAAGTGGAAAGTCATTTCCATTTCATACCTCAAGACTTCCAAGAGCCTGTAAAATGACACATTTGAGTTAAAATAGTCTTTGTTACCCTCCTCCCCCTGCTCCCCGCCACCCCGGCAGTTAGTACAGGGAACAAGAAATAAAGGCTGAAAAGAATATTTTTGTAGGATGGATGAAGAGCGAAGAACATTTAATGCCAAAGGAGTTACCAACAATTGGAAAATAACAATGTGGGGGTTGGGGGACTGGGTGAAAAAGATGAGGGGATTAAGCAAAGAAAAAACCACTCATAGACACACACAACAGTGTGGTGATTACCAGAGGGAAAGAGGGGTGGGGGGAGGTAGAAGGGGGGATACAGGGTGATGAAAGAAGACTTGATTCGGGGTGATAAACACACAATACAGTATACAGATGTATTACAGAATTGTACACTTGAAACCTATATAATTTTGTTCACCAATGCCATTCTAAATATTTTAAAAAATTGAAAAAGGAGAAATGTTCATGGGTCTTCTTTAATAATAATAGTGAGAGCCTGGCCAGTGGCTGAGCATCGACCCATGCACCAAGAACTTGCCGGTCCCATTCCGGTCAGGGGGCGTGTAGTAGGCAGCAGATGGATGTTTTTGTTTCTCTCTCATCAATGTTTTTCTCTCTCTCCCTTTCCCTTCCCCTCTCTCTAAAATCAACGTATTTTAAAAAGAAGAAAAGACAAAACATATAATAAAATGGCAGTAAACACATAGCTATTAAACAAAGAAAAAAGAAAAGTAACAATGTTAGCTTGATGGAACAATTTTCTCCACTAATGTCAGAGTGAAATTTAATGTTAACAACATGATCACCAAAAATATAAGAAGACAAATGTTAAGAATTTTCCTGATCTTTTCCTCATGGCATTCTATTCTATTTTAGTCTCATGCATCAGCTATCCAAGATTTAAGACCTAGTGGAATGTACTCGCTGGAAAGAAATAAAGACTATATCTTCCAACATTGTACATGGTGGTAACAAACATTTCCCTCATCACCTTTAATTTCTGTTCACAGCATTACAAAAATAATGTTCTTATTTATTTATTTATTTTTGGATCCAGCGTTTTCCTCATTAGCAAGGAAACATTCAAGAATTAAGTGATAAGGTGTTGGTATAATAATGTGTTAAGACCTTAAAGTTGGTATTTAAGATCTTTGGCTTCTTATATTCTTTGCATAATCAGAAATCCAACATGATAATATTTGAATATTCTGAAAATTATTTAAAAAGTTTATATGTATATGAATTTATACATATATGCTAATTTTTATTTTAGATTTATCATTGATGAAATAAAATTTTAAGTGCCTACTTCATATATCATTCTTGAATGAGGGAATGCAGGATTAAAGGAAAAATATCCTAGCCCTCATGGAGTTTATATTCTCATGGATTAATGATGGTTAATGTAGAGCATAAAGTGTTCAATATGTTGATGTAATGACACCAGGAAATTATTTTTATAAGATGTTTTTGAAATTGAATATATTTTTGTCCTGCTCAAGTTTCTCTTAAACGTAGCCCATTTGGCTGTCATAACACGACTGACTATCACAAAGAGTTAAATATAACTTGGGTCAAATCACACCCCCCAGGCAAAACGAATGTCTGATACAACAGGCTTAAACTGGAACACCATAGCTCTTGACACACTGTGGATGCTTGAAAGGTTGAAATTAAACAAGAACATTAAACCCCGGGCCTGACATTTTATAGCCTGTGTACTTAGGACATTAGGACACATTTTACTCTTTTATCACTATTAATAATACACTTGACCTAGAAATTAAATACATTCCTTCTAGTACAATCCTCTTTTGCTTCCATATATTCTGCTTACTCCTCCCCTCATCCTCCAAAGTCCTGACCCTTTGCACAGCCACTTCTATTTTTTCCTGTTCCTGCCCTGCTCCCCCCCCCCGCCCCCCGCATCACTCTGATGTATCTCTGTCTCCTTAAGGGAGCTGAGCTCCCGCTGTCTTTGTGAACTATGTAGAGAGAGGAAAGAATATTGGACCAGCTCTCGTCTCAGGCTTACCAGGAAACATCTGCGTGTGGGAACCCAGGGCTAATCTCAAAGTAATTGCCAAGTGGTTCCCCCAGGGTAGCCACCTTCAGCAAACCAACATGATTAAATAAGGTCTGTTGTGATTGGACAATAGCTGCTTCCAAACAAGTTACACATAGCCAATCATTTTGGGTTTTGAAGTCATTCCTTTATTTCAGGGCATTTATTGAACACTTACTTGGTGTAATACTCTTTACCAGGCATTCAAGGGACTGTAAGGACTGCCATTTATTCACTTCGCACTGTATTTGAAGGACTTGGCATCCATCCTTTCTGATCCTTCCTTCTGCAACGCCAGGGCGATGACATGTTCTCCATGTTAGACGTAAGAAGACTGAAGAAAAGCGAGGAAACTGAAGGTCAAAGAGCCTAGCTGATGACCTCGGGACGTGTTTGTGAGGCTTCTAAACGCCTCCTGTCTCCATGGAATACTGCTCCGAAGACTGGTCCACGCAGACACCCTCCCAGAAAATGGAAAGAAAACGGGATGTGATGGGGAACTCTGAAAGTCGGATGGCGAGGAAAATGCTGCTGAGGCTTTGCAGTCATTAGTAAAGGCCCGAGGAACAGTGTCGGACCCAAGAGAGTCGGACCCAATGGCTGTGCATTTTGGCCTGAGGGAAATTTTCTGAAATTTCATTTTTATGTGTCTTCTCAAATCCTTTCTGGAATGACGCAGGGTACAACTAAATAAACCAATTACATGTCGTCAGTATTGGTGTGCGTGAAGTTGAGGCCCCTCCACTGTTTTTGTGACTGTAATAACCTACATTAAATAGTGTGTCCATAAGCCAGTGATAGGGGAATTCTTCGTGCGGCTTGCAAATCCTAGACAACTCACGGTGATACTCAGGTTAAACCACAGACCGGCTCTATACTTCCCGGAAGTCTTTCTAATGTCATTTGGTCTCAGAATATCTCCAAAGAAATGGCAGTAAGACTGGTTGATGGAAACTTACGAGGGCAGTAATACAGAAACAAATGTGACCCATCCGGCGATAAACCTGCGAGGGCTGTGTTGTCAAAAGCGTCCCTCAAGGCCACATTTGACTGCAGTTTCTGATGAAATTGAGTCATAAATTTAAGTAGAAAAAACACGTGATCACTATTATTTTTAGTGCTGGCAAAAAAATCTTAGATTTGTATTAAAACAAAAAACAAAATGATGGGGCCAATAAACAGAGTCCCTGCTAAGGAAAGCTAAGAACTAGAGGCGAAGTTTTATTTTTTTCATTGATTTTCCTCCCACATCTTGAATGTTTCCTCAAAAACACCAACTGCATGTGAAAAAGAAGATCTCAGCACTCCTTACATGACACACATGTTCTTGAATTCTGTGCAATATTGTTTCATCTGTTCTGCCTCTAGGGGGAAGTGTGTTTTCAACAATTCCGTCTGCGGAAGGTATTTTCTTTGTGGGACCGTCTCCAGTGTGACTGCAGGGGTGGCTTGACAGGAGGAAGAGGCTCTTGGACAATCTGGAAGGGCTCCTTCCGACGTTAGAGGGTGCCACCGGGATTTGGGGGAGAAGGTCAGACAGACAATTGGTAGAGAAAACTCTCCGATGGCATTTCTAACAAAGAACCACAGGCTAAGGGCTCTCCTGGAACGCTGTCTGCCGGCCCGCCGAGGATGAGTACAGACAGCGGTGTTATTTCACAGAGCTGGGAAACAAGTAGTCGAATATTGTATAGAAAACGTGCCACCGCATTTTAGCAACTTAAAAGCTGAAAAACATGGTTTGTAGATATTGATGAAACCATCTCTAAAGCCTATAAAAAAGTATTAGTGTCTGTCACATCAGGTTTAGGGCCACCATTGTTTTTAAGGTTTTCTTTTCTTTTTTAAAAAGAAGTAATAATGTGTTTACTCACACGGTCCACAAACTAAATTTTATCAAATTTAAAAAATAATTTCTATATTTGTAAATAAAATTAGCCCCTTTCAGTACTGTGGGTTACACATATTTCCCCAGGTTGTTTTTTATTTTTTTTTGAGGGGAGTAATTTTATTTTATTTTGCAGTGTTCCCCTGTAACTTTCTTTAGTTTTTATTCAACAATTGTAGCCTGAAAGAATGCATCCAGGGAACAGGTTAGCAATTCGTTGAGAGTTAAAAAAGTGGTCTCCCTCCCCCCATTTCAGTATTTTACAGATTGGAAAGGAACAATATTGAAAAATTGAGCCTAAGGAACAAGTTATTTAAGCATTTTTCTTTTCCCCTTCTTTCTGAGTTTGATTCATCTTCACGTTTATAATGTTGCAAAAAGCCTATTATAAAATATTAGTAATCTTACTGTGTTGTATATTCTCAAAACGTCACTCAAAGTAAATTTTGATATAAAGGGTGTTATCCCTTAAAGTGGAAATCAGTTCTGTTCCTCTCTTACCTGGTGCATAAGGTGGGACACACTTTATTTCTAACCCAATTCCACATGGAGATACTCTCAGGGGGTGAGAGTTATTGAATACGCCGTGCATGTCCTTTAGGCCCCAATTCTTCCTCTAGAGAGTGCCGGGTGACTTCCGAAGGCTTTTCCAGCCTTAAGACCGGAGAACTCCACGACACTCACAATGTTCACACAGATCTTCAGCTGCTTGGGAAAAGTCTAGTTTGATGGAAAGTAAACAAGCTCATGAAATGAAAATCTGTATACTTGTACCACTTGGTGGGTATTCCTATAGCCTATTTGCATGGGAAAACCCCCCTTTTTTGGGAAAAACCATCATTTCTGCTCTTTGGGAAAACGTAAGGGTGCTCTGAGCGAGAGCAGTGGCCCTGGCTCTTCTGGTTCTGCCGTCCAGGTGGGGCTCTCCCCTCCGGGCCTGGTGCCCTGGAGTGACAGGCTGGAAGCTGAGCGCTCCAATCCCGAGGCCCGCGAGAGGCCGCACTCCCTGCCCTGCGAGTGACCCTGGGCGGCGGGCAGCGCCTGCGGGGGGGGGGGGGGGGGGGGGGGGAAGAGGGCCTGCGGGGGCAGAGGGCCTGCGGGGGGGGCAGAGGGCCTGGGGGGGCAGAGGGCCTGGGGGGGGGCAGAGGGCCTGCGGGGGGCAGAGGGCCTGCGGGGGCAGAGGGCCTGGGGGGGGGCAGAGGGCCTGCGGGGGGAGAGGGCCTGTGGGGGGAGAGGGCCTGCGGGGAGGGGGGGGGGAGAGGCATGCGCGCCTCCGGGTGTCACTGAAACCCCAGACTCCTGTCGCCATTGGCCGCGTTCCCCAGACACAGGGCACAGCCGGCGGTAACAGGACACCCTGGTTCCTGGCAACCAATTTGGAAATCCATAAAACCCCCTGGATTTAGCCATTGTTCTCCCTTCCTTCCCCATTTCCTTCCTCTCTCCCTCTCTCCTGCCGGCCTCCCCGCCTCTCCCCCAGGAGCTCAGGCCTCCCTGCCTCCCTCCCAGGAGCCCAGGGGGACTGAACCGCTGCGAAGCTCTCAGTGTCCACGGCCGTCGGGTGGGTCTGACCGCGCCGTGGGTTCAGCTTTGTGCGGACAGATGCCTCTTCGGCTCTGGTCAGCCGCCCTGCTGAAATGAATGCAAGTTCGCACAGGGGTCAGAGCCCCTCGGCCAGGGGTCACAGTGCGGACTCCGAAGTGTGCGTGACCCAGAGGGGAAGTCACCGTCATGACATTTCGGTCCCAGGAAGACCTGTAGGGAGGGCGCTATCCACGGTGGCGGGCGGGGGTGCCCGAAGGTGCCACCTCTCTGGGAACCCCGATTGGCCTTTCCAGGGTCACCCGGGAGGGGAGGGCGCTGGCTCTTTGGGGCCTTGATGTTGACACAAACGAACGCAAACAAACCAGCCCGCGGTGCCCGGTTCCGGGCGGCGGAGCCACTAGCTGGCTCCCGGCTTCCGCCGACAGAGGGCGCGCGGCGAAGGCGAATGCCTGTTTGTGGAGCGGGACACCCAGCCGGCACCCGAAAGCCCGTTTTAAACCATTTTCCATTGATTTTAATTCGCGGGACTTAAGTGTCAGAATTCCCCCGTCCCAGGCCGCACGTCCTCATTGCAAACGGCCTCAGTGTCACCGCGCGGAGGGGTCCAGCTCCCCTCGGACCTGCCCTGCAGCGCGGCGGCCTCCGCGGGCCACGGGCGCGTCTCCAGCCCCGTCCCCGCGGCGGTGGCGGCTGCGCCCGGCGGCGGGACCGGGTCCGAGGCAGGACCGTTCTCGGCGATGCAGGACCCAGAGCGCAGCGTCTGGCGCGCTCGGGAGGAGATGCCGTTGGACTGCCCAGCGTTCGGGTCGGAGCAGCGCGGGCGCCGGCACCCGGGGGACCCTCCGGGGAACGGTCTGGGGACGGTCTCTGTGCGGTTACCTGGTTCAGCACCCCCGGCCCGGAGGACGCCTCGGAGATGCTGCCCGGGCTCTTGGCACCCCAAGAAGCCGAGCCCTTCGCTCGCCGTTGGGAGCCACAAGTTCCGCTTTCCTGCTCGCGGCGCCGCGGCGAGGGTCTGTGCGCGGGGACCGGGGCCCGCCCGCCCGGCGGCGACCCCAGCGGGAGCCGGCGCTGCCCCGGGGGAGGGGGCCGGCCTGGGCTTGGGGGGGAGGGAGGGGGGCGCCGAACGCTCAGCCTAGCGGGGCGCTCCAGGGTCCGCGATCCGGCCGCCAGCTCAGGGTCCCAGGTCCCGGCTCCCTCGCCTTGTGCCCGGGCCCAGGGAAGGGAGGGTGTCGGGGGAAGGTGGCCGGAGTGAGGAAGAGGCGAGAGCGAGCCGGACCTACGGCTTTTTGCACCGAAGCTACCATTTTTCGGGACCACTCCTTCCTCTGGTCCTGTTTATTTTTGCACGTGGTGTGCGTGCGCGTGCCTGCGCGCATCTCGGTCCTTCCGAGAGCATTTTCATTTTGAAAGCCCGATGCTGGAGAGAGCGCGCCGTGCTGGGCCGGGGAGAGGCGGGGGCCCTGGGGGCGGCGCGGGGCGGTGGGGGCTCCCACGGGCGCAGACGTGGGCTTTAAGGGAAGGCCCCGGGCTAGCGGGGGAGCCGGGGGTTAGGGACGGCGGAGGGGTGGGGAAGGAAGGGGTGCGGGGAGGAGCCCTGATGTAAGAATGCTAATGAGAGCTCCCCCAGCCCAGCCCCCACCGTGCCCCACCCCGCCCCCCACCCCACCCGCTGGAAATACAAGCCCGGCCTCTGCGCGCCCCGGGTGGTAACGCGCTCCGCCGCGGCCACGCTATTTAAACGCCGGTTATGGATCCAGGAACCGGCGCGAATCAATGAGATCAAACGCGAGGGAGATGCACCGTCAATTACAAGCACTTGGACAAGTCGAACTTTTTTCTTCTTTTACAAATACGCTTTCAACAGCCACCTTAGCAACGCCCAAATAGAAGCCACCTCTAAGCAAAATAGTATATATAAAGGGAGGGCGAATATATATATATATATATATATATATATATATATATATATATATATATTTATAATAAGTATATATATGTAAATATTTACAGGCGTACAGGTTTACACCCGGTGAACTTCTTCTTCTTTTTTTAAAAAACGAGTGACATTGCAAGAAGGACTCTTGTTCCTCTCTATCTTGTGGCGAGTTAGCGAAGGGGGCATTTTATTTGCCGAGCGCGCCCGAGGGGGCGCCGGGACCTCGGCGCGAAGAGTGGGGCGGCCCGAGGAAGGGCGGGCGGGGGGCCGAGGGCGAGCCGGCGGCCGGGGCGGGCGCCTTCCAGCCGCACCATGCCGTCCCTGCGGGCGCTGACTCTCTCCGCGTGCGCCCTGCTCGGCTGGGCGTCGCTGGCCGGCAGCGCGGGCGGCGGCGGCGGCGGCGGCGGGCGCGGGGGGACAGAGACGCCGCCGCCGCCGCAGAAGATCGAGGTGCTGGTGCTGCTGCCCCGGGACGACTCGTACCTGTTCTCCCTGGCCCGGGTGCGGCCGGCCATCGAGTACGCGCTGCGCAGCGTGGAGGGCAACGGGACCGGGCCGCGGCTGCTGCCGCCCGGCACCCGCTTCCAGGTGGCCTACGAGGACTCGGACTGCGGCAACCGCGCGCTCTTCAGCCTGGTGGACCGCGTGGCGGCGGCGCGGGGCGCCAAGCCCGACCTCCTCCTCGGGCCGGTGTGCGAGTACGCGGCGGCGCCCGTGGCCCGGCTGGCGTCGCACTGGGACCTGCCCATGCTGTCGGCGGGGGCCCTGGCCGCCGGCTTCCAGCACAAGGACACGGAGTACTCGCACCTCACGCGCGTGTCGCCCGCCTACGCCAAGATGGGCGAGATGATGCTCGCGCTGTTCCGCCACCACCAGTGGAGCCGCGCCGCGCTGCTCTACAGCGACGACAAGCTGGAGCGCAACTGCTACTTCACCCTCGAGGGCGTCCACGAGGTGTTCCAGGAGGAGGGTCTGCACACGGCCGCCTACAGCTTCGACGAGACCAAGGCCTTGGACCTGGAGGACATCGTGCGCTACATCCAGGCCAGCGAGCGAGGTGAGCGGGAGGGGCGCGGGCCCCCGCGGTAGCCCGGCCGCTCTCCCGGCCCCCACCCCCCCTACACATCCACGCGCTCCTCTGCGGACCCCGCGCCCGGACTCGGGGAGGGCGCGTGGCTGTCGCGGGGTGTCAGGAGAAAGTCCCGCGGGCGGGATGGAGCCGGGGGAGGGGCGTCCGAGCCCGCAGCTCCGACAGGTGCTGAGAAACCATCTGGGTTTTTTCCTCCCTGGCTCCCCCTTCGCCCGCACCTGGTTAGCGATGAGGGGCGCACCCCGGGCGCCAGGCTCCGACTGGGATGCGAAAGCATTCTGAGGCCCCAAGGCCTGGCCCGGCCCTTTGCCGACGGGCGCCCCTCCTGGTGCGGGAGCGCGCGCGCCGCCCCTCGGCTCCCGGCTCGGGACTCGGGGGCCCTCGGCGGCTCCCTCCACAGACCCCACCTTTCTCTTCAAGGCTCACGTATCGCCCTTCTCGGTCCTCCCACCGCCCCTCCAGCCTCTTTCAAACGAGCGCCCGTGGTTCCCACCAGAAATGCCCGGCTGGGTCGGCCCGGCGGCCCGCTCCCCGGCGCGCCCGGCGCCGCGGTCTGCAGCGCGCGGGGAGGGCGACTTGGCCGGAGCGCGCGCGGGAGAAGCGGGCGCGGAGCCCCTTCCCACGTGCTCCCCACGTTTTCCCCGCGGGTCTGGGGGGGCTTGACTAAGGTACGGCTGCGGGGAGCGGGAGGAGAAGCGGGTGGTCGCGGATACGCCCATGTGGCCCGTTTCACCGCCGAGCAGACGGCGGGGAATGGCGGGCCGAGAGGGCAGCCACACGCAGTTCCCTCCCCACCGGTGTCAGGTTTGGGGTGCACAGAGCTGGAGGCATCCCGCCTCTGCTCCCCCTCGCGCCTGGATTGTAAGGGGTGCAACCCCAGCCGAGCGCCCCACGACCTCACGCCCAGAGGCCGCAGGGGACAGGGCTGAGCCAGGTGCAGGGCCGGGCCCCTGGGCGCGGGCTGCGGGAGCCGGGCGGGCCCCGCCGCCGGTGGGAGTGGGTGCGGAGCCTTGGAGGAGGGCGCAGCGGCCACCGCCCTTCCCGAGTTGGCCGCTCGGCCTCGCCGGGAACGCACGCTGCGGCGCGAGGAGGAGGGGGGTGCTGGCCGTGGGGGTGCGTGGCCCAGTTCGGAGCTTTCGAACTCCGGGCGGTCTGCGCAGAATCCCTGCCAGCCAGGCGGGCGGGGCGCCCGGCTTCGCTGATGGTGAAAAGGGGGACTTGTCTGCGAGGCGGCGGACTGGCCGCGCCCGGCCCGGGAGCCACAGCCGCCTCTCCCCTCCAGCGCTCCGGGCGCTCCGGGCACTGCGGGCGCGGGGCTGCTCTGGCCTCCGGGACCCGCGTCTCAGCCGGGGAGCCAGGAGCTGGAGATTTCCCAGGGCTAGCTGAGGTGGGGGTGTGTCCCCCAACCCTCAAGGTCTGCTCTGAGGGTCTCGGTGCCGCGGGTGGTCCCTGAGCACGTGGCCTGGGAGTCAGGGCCCAGGGGACCTGTCATTCCAGTTTAGGGCAGGTCTCGGCCAGGGGCCCGCAGCCTCACAGGGGGTGGTTGACTGAGCCCAGGGGGCAGGGAGGGCAGCAGGGCCCTGGGCGGCCTGGGGGCTTCAGCCGGGTTGGACAACACTACAGCCTGTTGCTGCTGATCAGCTTTTCATTCCAAAAGCCTCGCCCATGCACCCCGTCTCTGCTCCTTTTCGTCTAAATTTGGATTTAGCGGTGGAAGTTTGCTTGGCCGACCTGTGTATTTTACAGGTGACAAAGGGTACCATTCCTGCTCTAAAGTGTATTTCCAACAGTGACTGGGCAGACGTCAGAACTACAAAACCGTTTCTCCCCCGCTCCCCGAAATTCCCCACCCTCAGGAGAGAAAGTTGCTTGATGGCAAAGCTCTCTCTGGGGATCTTTTCCCTTTCGCTAATCGCCATTGCTTCGCCATAAGCAGTTAGTGGGTTAGCTGGGTTCAGTGGGGTTTGATTTCCAGAGCCTTTGTCCAGGCTCAGGCGTTCCCTGGAGAGAGCTCGGGCTGCTGCTAAACCTCAGGTTCCTCAGGTAAAGTGGGGGGGCGTAGGGGCGCCCCCACCTTAGGGATGCTGGGAGGATTAAACAGCTAACACAAGGAACGCGCTGAAACAGCGCCAGGTGCATGGTGCACAGTAAACGTGGAGTTTTATTCCAGCGGTTATCAGTCTGTGTATACGATGATAATCATTTCCACTGGAAGGCGAGCCGAGTCCTGGGGCAAGAACCCCGGCGTGAGAAGCAGGTGCTCTGGGCTTGCTGTCTCCACTCCGCAGCTGCTTGGCCTGGGCGGTCACTCACCTCCTCTGAGGCGCCTTCCTCCTCTGTGAAATAGAGAGCTGGCCCAGAACCACTGCGGTGGGAGGTTCTGAGGTGTGCTCCCTCCAGTGTAAAGATGTAATGGACTGTGTTTTTGTCTTTGAAAATTCCACATTAAACATCATAGAGCTAGAGAGTCCCTCCCCCCCACCACCTTTGGAGATCACATTTTAGCACTTTTTTTGGACTTAAGTTCATCTTCAAAATCAGATGCAAATATTTGAATCTTTTAAAAGGTAAAAGCTGACAATGCCACCATCCCAAATACTAATATGACTAAAATTTCATTTGGCTATATGCTGTACTGCAGAAAGAAAAACTAAGAGATATATATCTATAGTAATAAAAGCGTGATATGCTAATTAGACCGAACAGCCGAACCACATTCCGGACGTCCTTCTGGATGAAGCCACCGCAGTGGGGGCCAAGACAGAGGCGGTTAGGGGCAATCAGGTAGGCAGGTGAGTGGTTAGGGGCGATCAGGCAGGCAGGTGAGCAGTTAGGGGCGATCAAGCAGGCAGGCAAGTGGTTATGAGCGATCAGGCAGGCAAACAGTTAGGAGCCAGCAGTCCCGGATTGCGAGAGGGATGTCTGACTGCCAGTATAGGCCGATCTCCAGGTGGGATCAGGCCTAAACTGGCAGTCGGACATCCCCTGAGGGGTCCCGGATTGCGAGAGGGTGCAGGCTGGGCTGAGGGACTCCTCGTCCCCCCCCCCCCCGTGTACAAATTTCATGCACCGAGCCTCTAGTTAATCATGTGTCATTACTCTGGGCCTGCATGACCACTGTAGAGATAACAGTGTTTAATCAGTAGAGAGTCATTTATTTTTAGAATTAGGCTGGGGGAAATGACCAAGTGGTTGATCAGCAGAATTTTTAAGCCAAGAACCCATGATAAGTGAAATAACTGACCCACATGTGGCAGGGGGAAAGAAGCCCTGTAGGCTGCCCTGTGGAAATGCTGAAAACCTTTGGCGTAGAGGGAGCTTTGTGAACAACAAAAATAAAGGTGCAATCTCTGTTTTGCAAATAGAACCCGTTGCTATGTAGTGTAGGATCGGCCAGAGAGAAATCACTTTTCTTAAAAAAGTATGTTATTTTTATGTAAGTTAGTTATACAGCTATTTGGTTAAAAAGTCAGAAAACTCCAGGCGTCATTAGCAACCAGACTGCACTGTCTCCTTCTCCCCACTTCTCACTGCCCAGAGGCCACTATTTCCAACTCCTGTAGTTGTTTCTGTAGGTATTTGACCTCATGCCCCTAAATCCCATGTTACTTTTGATTTTTTCAGCTTTAGGTTTTAATCTCTTACCATCCCACGGGAAGGTGCTGATTTAATTCTCTTCTACTCCCTGTTAACCACACACTCAAGTTTTCCTTCCAGTCTCTCTTCCAAGGTGATTGCATTATAATTTTTGGTTAGCTCAGTAGTATTTAGTGTCTACATTATTATTACCTTCTAAAAGTTATTTGTAGCTGAGCCATACAGGCTACTACGATGACATTTCCTTTCTTGCCCTACTTGTTTTCCTTGGGGTTAAAAAAAAGTTTATTTTCGTTTGTCTGCTTAGTTTCCTATGGAATTACTAAATCATCTACCAATTTTATATTTTAAGTCTCCTGAGCTGCTCCAGTTTAGTTATTTTCTAAACATGCTACACAGGTATAACTCTGGGTTCTTTCTTCAACATCCTCCTGCAACTCCCATCCCCCGCCCCCTCTCTGATTAGGTCCCTCTGTGTTCTTTCTTTGTTCATATTCTTGTTTTAGTGGAACACATCCTCCAGGAGCTTTCTCAGAAAGGATGAATGAGAGCTAAAGTTTGAGACATTTCATGACGGAAAATTTCTTCATCCTACCATTATATGTATTTACAGAATTCTAGATATGAAATTATTTCCCCTCAAAATTTGAAGGATTGTCTTTTAGATTCCAATGTTGCAATTAGGAAGCTAGGATTGATTCTGCTTCTTTATCAATAGAATGTTGTGTTTTTCTTTTTGTCCTGGAATTTTTTGGACTGTTTTTGTTGCTCCCAATGCTTTTACATTCCATTATGGTAGATTTTTATGCCAGTATTTTGCCTTATGCACTTGAGGGTATTGAAGGGTAGGCCTCTTCAATCCAGAAACTCATGTCTTTTAGTTCTGGGAAGATTTTTTTTTTAAAATTAAATATATTTTTATTGATTTCAGAGAGGAAGGAAGAGGGAGAGAGAGACAGAAACATCAATGATGAGAGAGAATCATTGATCAGCTGCCTCCTGCACGCACCCTACTGGGTATTGAGCCAGCAACCCAGGCATGTGCCCTGACCGGGAATTGAGTTGTGACCTCCTGATTCATAGGCCAATGCTTAATCACTGAGCCACGCCAGCCGGGCAGTTCTGGGAAGATTTCTTAAATTATTCCTTTGGTAATTTTTATCCTCTTCATTTTCTCTGTTTTCTCTTTCTAGAACTTATTTTATTTGGCTATTAGATCTCCTGGATTGATACTTTACTTTTCTTATCCCCTTCCCCCCATTTACCACCTGTCTTTACAAAAACCCTTCTTGCGCTGGCTGGTTTGGCTCAGTGGATAGAGCGTCGGCCTACTGACTGTAGGGCCCCAGGTTCGATTCCCGTCAAGGGCACATGCCTGGGTTTCGGGCGTGATTCCCAGTAGGGGGCGTGCAGGAGGCAGCCAATTAATGATTCTCTCTCACCATTGATGCTTCTATATCTCCCTTACTCTCTGAAATCAATAGAAATATATTAAAACATCTTTCTCACTTAGATATTCTTTTGACTGCTCCCAGAGTGACCATGGAGATTGGTTTTCCGTTTCTGCTGTCGTGTTTTCAGTTTGCAGCATATGGAACATGTTGCTTTGTTCCCATGCGGAAGCATCCTTGTCCCCTTCAGGTATAGAGTTAAATGAAAGACGGATGCAGGAGTCACATAGTCAGTGTGAAAACGCGATTTTTAATATCGATAAAACTGGCTGGAGAACATGGGTTTAGATCTGCTGCCTTAGGGCTGCGTGTCCCTTCCCCTCCGAATTAGGCAGGTCCGTCCACTGAGTTCGGATCAGCTGTTCGGCTGCAGCCCCTCCAGCCCAGGCCCCTGGCCACAGGAGGAAGGTCAGGCACACCGTGCCCTCGGTGAAGGCGGGCACATCTCAAAGAGGAGGGAGGGAAGGCCGGCCCAGTGTGCCGGTGTCTTCTTCTCAGCTCTCCTGTCAGCCCGCCCGCTCTCTGGGACAGAGGGGTAAACGAAAGCAGTTGGAGAGACGAGTGCCACCTTATTAGAAGTTGCTCCAGATACAAACCGGAGACGGGAAAGCCATCCACGCCCCCGTTTCAGGTTTGCTGTCGGAACGTTTCTGGTCTCCGAATGGGTTTCTCTGGCCATCCCTTCGCGCCTGTCTCTCTCTGCCGTTCTCAGCGCGCTCTCGGCCATGCGCAGGAGCGAGGAGTCTCTTACAGGAGACACTGGCGAGATCAGGGAGTGGAGGGTGACATGGAACATGGCAATTTCTGTGGCAACTTGGAGAAAATGGGGCAGATCGACGGAAACTGTATCCAGAAACTTAGAGTCACACCACCACCTCTTTTAGAATTTAAAAAATTCGACCCTTAAATTAGTATGTTATATTTAAATATACTTAAATATGATAGAAACTGTCTACATTTTTAAATTAAAAAAATATTTTTATTGGTTTCAGAGGAAGGGAGAGGGAGAGAGAGATAGAAACATCAATGATGAGAACCATCAATCGGCTGCCTCCTGCACGCCCCCTACTGGGGGTCGAGCCCACAACCCAGGCGTGTGCCCTGACCAGGAATCGAACCATGACCTCCTGGGTCGTGGGTGGATGCTTAACTACGGAGCCACGTGGCTGGGCAGAAACGGTCTTCCTTGACCTCTACGGTAGCAGCTTACAGGGTTAGCTGGAGCCTTTTCCCTATAAGCCTTACTGCCTGCGGTGAGCGCTGGCAGGAGCCTGCAGGCCTCGCACACTGGTCCAGAGACGTCCCAGGAGCTGTCCCCAGATCTGCTCGTGCCCGTTGTGCCATGTAGTTTGGTGAGTTATGTAAACTGATGAAACATGAGTAGGAAGAGAACGCTATCTTAATGAAAACTATTTTAATCTTCTGATAGACTCTATAAAGGCAGGTTACTAAAAATACTTGCTGTTGAACTAGGCTGGAATGAAACAGCCATACGAGATTAGGGATTATCCTTCAGATCTAGACGGATTCCCTGTTCTGCCCGCTTTGCCAGCATCTTGAAGTCCTTGCTCCAACTTAAACCGAGTCATCATTTTTATGCAAGAAAAATAATACCCTGCCCTGAACTTGGCAGCTCAGGCTTCCCTTTGAGAGTTAAGCCACATGGTCAACACACAACGGATGAGATCTAAAATAAAGTCTGCTCAGATACACACAATGCCACTTAGGTCACGCTTGCTCGGTCCAAGGAGGCACTGACATTTACAGAAAGAATGTGTCTGCCAGAAGGAATGGGTCTCGATGATGATGGGGATAGGGAGCAGCAGATGGGTCAGGACTGTAAAAATAGACAAAGAAGCGACAGAGAGGCCGGTGCCCGGCAGGTCCCAGCCAGGACTTAGGGAAGCTTCTGCTCTGGCCCGAGGACCCAGCCTGTTTGGTTAGATAGACACGTACAGTCATCAAGCCCCGATGCCTGAATCATCCAACGGAGTAACCTGCTTCTGAGTTCATCCTCATGAACGCCCCAGTCAGCATGCCTGGGTACCTGTGGATGCCGACTGGGTACCTGTGGATGGTCATGCGTTTTGGTCCTCATTGGACCTCAGTCGTCTGCCTTTCAGATCATCTGAAAATGCCTGAGTTAGGTGACTAGGACTCCGTCCTCCTGTGCTTATGTGCTGGCAGAAGGAGGTGCCGTGTCCGGGAGGGAGAGGCAGACTTGGGACTCGGAGTGATTAACGGACAGTGATGCGGGCTGCGGGCAGACCGTCGGCCCCCGTCTACTGGACCCTCCCGGAGGTGCCCCCTCTTGGCGTCCACCCTCCTCACACGTGCCCGGCTCCAGCCCCTTATGGGCTGTTTTGTGGGGCACCTTCGCTCTCTTTTAATTTCAGGGACTAGAATGAATCGTTGCTGAAACAGCTCTAAAACATAATGAGTAACGAGGTGTTTCTTCAGAAACGCCCTCACTGAGGCAGCTGGGAATCTGAGTATGTTTCCCAAGTGTGTAGGTGTGTCCATGGGCACAAACATCACCTCCCCATACAGGGGCAGCTCTTTCCGAGCTCCGGGTTGTTCAGAGACACATTCTCCGGAGCCTGCAGCCGGCACACGGAGCCCTGGGCCTAAGGAATGTCAGAGTCGTGGTCTAACACCCAGTGAGGGTCGCAGGACCCGAAACACCCACAGGCCCCGCCCTCGCGGGGGCCAAGGCTGGGCCTGGAGTGTGTTTGACGTCTCCCCGCGCCCCTGCCTTCACAGAGAGCACACATCGCTGAGAGCCATAGCGCGGGGTGGCCTCTGTAGGCCTCCCCCCTCCTCTGTGTGCGCCAGACACAGTGGTCCCCGTCATGGGGACGAGGGACAGCGACAAGGATCCAGTTTGCTGGGTAATGGCCAGGTCCCCGCCTCACTCCGGCCCGTGGATGCTCTTAGGAGCAGGCAGCGATGCTCCGGAGCTGCCTAAGGCCCCTCACGTCTGACAGGGTGGCTCTGAACGGAGCGGGCAGGGCGGGACCTGGGCTCTGGTACCTGTCCCTCTAGAGGCGGGAACAGCCTGGGAGGAAGGTTCCAGAGTCAAGGCCGCAGAAAGCCGGGCCCCTCGCTCGTCCTCTGATTTGCCACATGAAGGGCGTCCCCCAAACCGTGAAGTTTGCTTTTTCGGGGAAAGGTGTTTACCATGCGATTAAGTGCAGAAAGCCGCTGGCACTCCTCGCTGCCTTCTAGTGGGCAAACCTGGCGGGTCATTGGAAGCATTTTGTAAAACTTCGTGTTGAAATAATCATACATTTTGGGAAAAGATGTAAGAAATTAATAAAAAACCAGGTTTTTAGCAATTGTTAACATTCTGCCGCTTTCACTTCGTCATTCCGAACCTCCCCCCCCTCCCCTCCCCTCCCCCTCCAAATATGTACACATGTACCCCACACGGAGACATTACCGTCTTGTGAGGAACTATTTGAGAGTAAGTACAGCCGTCATGCTTGCTGACGCCTCAATACCTAGCGTGTTTCCTCGGGAAGAGGACATTCCCTCACAGGCCCATGGCGGAGCTGTGGAAAGCCAAGCACCCCAGCACAAAGGCCGTGCTGTTACCTGGTTTTCAGGCCTCACTCAGGTCTCTCCAGTTGCCCCAATAATGCCCTTTACAGCAAAACTTTTACTCTTCCCTTTTAAAGGGCCAGGATCCCCTCTAGTGGCACACCTGGCACTGAGCTTTCTGTTCCTCTGGGTCTTTTCGACTAGGACCATGGTCGGCAAATCGTGGCTCGCGAGCCACAGGCGGCTCTTGGCCCCTTGAGTGTGGCTCTTCCACAAAATACCACGGCCTGGGCGAGTCTGTTTTGAAGAAGTGGCGTTAGAAGAAGTTTAAGTTTAAAAAATGTGGCTCTCAAAAGAAATTTCAATCGTTGTGCTGTTGATATTTGGCTCTGTTGACTAATGAGTTTGCCGACCGCTGATCTAGAACATTCCCCCAGCCTGTCTTGGTTTGTCACCAACGTGACCATTTCAGAGCGCACAGGCCAGCTCTTCTAGAGACTGTCCCCACACTGGCTGCTCCCCCATTGGGTTCAGGTCCCCCACTTTGTCGGCGTTGGTCCTGGGTGGGCTCCATCGGAGGCTCCGGAGGCTCTTCCCGGGGTTGGGACGTTGGCTTCCATCCTTGGTTACGGTGGCATCCTCTGCATGACTCCACTGTCACGTTACTGCTCTTCCCCTCTGTAATCCATACGTGTTCGTGAGGACACTGGAGGGGATGTGCGTACCCTGCTCCTGGCCGGCCGCCCCCGCGGGTCTCAGTGTCCTCGCTGTGTCCTGACAGGGCGTCTCACGCATGTTGTTGTTCCTCCCTCCCAGTGGTGATCATGTGTGCGAGCAGCGACACCATCCGGGGCATCATGCTGGCGGCGCACAGGCACGGGATGACCAGCGGGGACTACGCCTTCTTCAACATCGAGCTCTTCAACAGCTCCTCCTACGGTAACTCGGTCCCCTCCCTGGCGGGCTGGGGTGGCAGGGGGCAGGTAAGGGCCAGTAATGTGAGTTACGTCAATAGATTTCACAGCTAGGAGTTTAGAAATTGGGGATCCTGAGAAGGGTTATGACTTCTAAGTTCTCCAGCTGTGCTTCTCTGGGAACTCAGCAAAGAAGACCCCACATGCCCTGATGCCAGGGCACCTGTCTCCAGATGGTCTTAAATCCAGGCCCTACACACCCCTGCCTCGTGCGCTTCCACCTGCAGGCTGCCTCCGGGATGGGCTGTTGGGATAATTTTTAATAGGATGGAATAGACTAGAACATACCAATGTACTGTCAAAGCGGGTCACACGTACCATATGTATTGTTTCATAAAACTTTTATGTTAGTAATATGTTCATGTGTATACACTGAGTGGCCAGATTACTATGATCTCTGAACGCATAATAATCTGGCCACTTTGTGTGTGTGTGTGTGTGTGTGTGTGTGTGTGTGTGTGTGTGTGTATTAGAGGCCCGGTGCATGAATTCGTGCATGGGTCGGGTCTGGCCAGCCTGGCCAGGGGGAGGGGACATGGGCAGTTGGCCGGCCTGCCTGCTGGTCAAACTCCTGGTTGAGGGGACAATTTGCATATTAGCCTTTTATTATATAGGATATACACTGAGGGGCCAGATTATTATGCGTTCAGAGATCATAATAATCTGGCCACTAAGTGTATATTTATGCATGTTCCCGCTATGTTTGTAATGGGCCACAATGTGAAAAAAAGAAGACAACCATTACTGTAAACTGGGGTGCAACATTTTGACAGTCTCTGCTCCCAGCTCCCCTTCATTTCAAATTACTTATTACATTTTAGTTAAGCTCCCATGTAGAAGCTCAGGAGCCATCAATATAGGTGATGGAAAGTGTTTAATTTCTTTCTTTAAAAATTTTATTAATTTCAGAGAGGGAGAGAGAGATAGAGACATCAATGATGAGAGAGAATCAATAATCGGTTGCCTCCTGCAAGCCCCTCCCCCCTGGGGATCGAACCCGCAACCCGGGCATGTACCATTGACAAGAATCAAACTCAGGACCCTTCAGTCCGCAGGCCGATGCTCTATCCACTGAGCCAAACCAGTCAGGGCTTTACAAAAATATTTCTAATAAAATGATCACTCTAATAGTGGTACACAGTATTTTATTTATTTATTGTTTCTATTTCTTTATTAAAGATTAAGAATGCATTGAAAATATAAAACAAATACATACAATTTAATGCATTATTTACCCAGTATTTTATAATGTCGACATGTCATCTTTACTTTTTCTGTCTCCTATTTTTAAATATTTGTGTTGCTCCCAGAATGAGGCTAATGGAGCGTGCATGCCTGTATGTCTGCACACACGCACACATTTATTCTGTAAGATAAATTTCTAGAAGAATTTCTGGGTCAAAGGTTATATGCATTTAAGTTTTGATAGATATTGCCAAGTTTCCTCTGGAGAGTTTACTAATTTACACTTTGCAACATTGTATGAGAGTGTCTGTTTTCCTACATCTTTGTCCTCTCCCTGTTAAATTATTTTACTTATTTTAATTTCTTTTCATGTCCATAAGCAAAGATTTGCATTTTTTCTCCATTTGAACTCTGCCACATTCAATGCCCCATGCTCCACCCCCGCCTTCCCTCTGATGCGTCCGTCTGGTCCACGCTTCTAAGTCTCTGGATCTATTTTGCTTATCGGGTTATTCTGTTCATTGGATTCCACAAGCTCCTTCTGATTTTCCGCTCCCTCAGTCTTAGTGAATTGCATCCAGCCTCAGTGGCACAAGAGGGCGGCGAGGGCTCCAGGGGTCGTGTCTAAATTCCAGGCAAGACAAAGAGGGGAAGAAGGGAGGCCGTTGACTCAGTTCTGCTGGAAGAGCTCTCTGGAAGCCCCCGCACTAACTCCTGCTTACACATCACTGCCTACCCCTACTTGTGAGCGGGGTCACGAAATGTGTACTTTTAGCTGAACTCACCGCAACCCCAGATCAACGCAGGAACCTGTGAGGAAGAAGGGACGGTGGCTGTAGCTAGAGAGGCCACTCACTGTCCATGTTTGTCCCGGACCACGAAGCTCCTTTCCCGCTCAGAGCAGAGGCCGTGAACAGAGCCTGTGGCAGGCAGAGTGGCCCAGAGCAGGGCCCTGGTGCCCACGGTCAGTGAAGGGCCTTCTCTGAAACTTGGTGCCCTAAGGACCAGCTGCGTGTTCATGCAGAGCTGTCCAACGTCCTTCTCCCCGTGCTCCCTCACCCTGAACTCTAACACCCGTTCTCGAGAAAGGTTCTATTAGTACTTAATTGATACTGGATTTGCTCTTTCTTTTTTTAAAATTTAAATTCTTTATTGTTGCAAGTATTATACTTCTCCTTTCCCCCCATTGACCTCTCCCCATCCGCTCCCACCCCGCCCCCCCCAGCACATGCCCTCACCCCCTATTGTGTCCATTGGTTGTGCTCATATGCATGCACACAAGTCCTTTGATTGATCTCTTACCTCCCCCTCCCTCCTCCCTTGCCTTGATATTGGATTTTTAAAAAACGTTTTGACAGTGTGTTCATATTGACTGATTACAGGTTGTTTGATCCTGATGAGCTCTCAAAGATACTCTCATATCGGCCTGAGTTATATGATTACAGGAGCTCAGCATATACTATGGGGGAATTGGAATGATGGGACATCGCCTGAAAGGATAGAGTTACAAAGTCTCGAGAGAAGATGACAGCCGCTGTCCGCTGAGCTTTTGTTAGTGCCCAGGGCGTCGTCCTCTTTGCCGTGGGTTGGGAGGAAGGCTGTTGGGGCAACCCCGCTGGGACTGTTCAGGACGTTCCCGTCTTCTGAGAACTCGGAGGGCACTGGATGTGGCAAGTGCAATGGAAAAGCAAAGTTTTAAATTTTATTTAATTTTAATTAATTTACGTTGGATTAGTCACCCGTGTGGCTAGTGACTCCTGGACGGGGCGGCCCAGCTCAGCGCAGTCAGCATCGTTCCCGCCATTTCTTCCTGGACGCCCCGTTTCCCGAGCGTTGGTGGCTCAGGACACTTCTGGTTCCCTGTGAGCTCCTGTCTCCTCCTCCTTCTGCCCCCCAAAACAGCCTCCCCCAGTGTTGGTGCCAGCCCTCCTCCCTGCGCCCCTGCACTCTCTCACCCAGCGCAGTCAGCCCCTGGTGCTGACCCTCAGCCTGTGAAAATGACACCCACATTCCTCGAGCCTTCACCCCTCTTTCTGTTCAGGCTGCTGTTCCCCACCCGGCCTGGTGCCATCACCGGGCTTTCTGCAGTCAGTCACCTGGGGTTGACGGTGACCCTAACTGACACCTTATGATGTCCACATCCGCCTCCTCCATCTGACCCTGCTCTTCCCTCTAACGACAGCCCCTTCTCCTCCCCGCTCTGCATCACTGGTGACGCGCCCCTCGCTGTTGTCCCTCACTCCCTCCCTCTGTGGAGTCTTGCGATTCCTCTTGCGCGTCCTCTGCTTGCATTCCCAGGGCACTCCCTGTTTTCATGATTAAACAAAAGCAGTAAATAATTATGATTGGACATTTCCTAGATCCAGAGAAACACACACCAGAAAAAAGAAAGGGAAAGAAAAGGGAAGAAAAAGAAAAACTCGCCCATGATTCTCACCACCCAGAGACCCGCGGTTAATTTTGGGGGGTATGACTTCCCACATGGAACCTCTCGCCTGGATGGCTGGGGCTGTGAGCCCTTCGTGTCTCCCCACCCTAACCCATCGCTATTTCCCAGGCATGGTTCTGATCGTGTCATCTCCTGTTCCACTCATAAATCTCCGGAGGCACCCAGCTGTCTGCGGAATTCAGTGTGTCCCACACGCCAAGCCGGCCTCTGCTTCCCTGGTGCCCAGCAGCCCTGCGTGGGAGGCGTTACTGACACATCACAGTGAGAAACCCCAACAGCGGGGCATCCCAGTGTCAGTTATGTTTGCGACTAGATAGCTATTTTGGCTTAAATTTATTAAGCACTATTGTCTCCATTCTTCTTCTTCTTCTTTTTTTTTTTTAGAAAACAAAACTTCAATATCATTATCTTTTATTTTTAAATATATGTTTATTGATTTCAGAGAGGAAGGGAGAGAGAGAGACAGAAACATCAGGATGAGAGAGAATCCTTGATCGGCTGCCTCCCGCACACCCTCTACTGGGGGTTGAGCCTGCAACCTGGGCACATGCCCTGACTGGGAATCGAACCGTGACCTCCTGGTTCGTAGGTTGATGCTCAACCACTGAGCCACCCGGCAGGGCTTATTTTTAGATGATGGCAGACAAATTTATCTTACTGGATTTCATGTCTTTCAAAATAAAAAGTGTTTTCCCCATTGTAGGAGCTGAGAGAGTTGCTGTCTCCAGTGCCCTGTGCTTTTTCTAGCTGCACAGCACAGCACAGCACAGCACAGAGGGGTTATCCCGGGAGAGAACCCTTCCCCCGAGCTGAGCAACCCCCACCCTCTTTGCCTAAGACACACCAGTCCTGCTGAGTCTTGACATTGCAAATCAATGGAAAATGAATCAATAAGTATTGATCGCATGCCCCTGAGAAACGGCTTCCCCCACGGCGTGAAGATGCTGTGGGCACCTCCAGGCTCTGGGGCCGACCCTGCAGCTCACTCTGAGCACAGGCATCGTGGCTGCTCCTACCCGAGGCCTCCTCCGTGTTCGGGAGGTTCCACGTGGGAGGAGGAGGACTTGGTCAGGTCCTGCTGGGTGGCTTGACATTTAATCTCGTGCTCGCTGAGCACAGATCCAGCCCTTAATGAATTTTGTCCTTGGCTCTGTCTTACTTATCGTTGAACAGCTGCCGCCTGCCACATTTGCACCTGAGCCTGGGCCTTCTGCTCAGCCCAGCCAACCTTCCCGTCCACCTCGCCGCCTGTTACAATCCTTCCTTGGAGCTGGCTGCCTTTTCCTCTGCACCCTGCACTGTACCCCCTCTTGCTCCCCAGTGAGCTGCCACCTGTAATAACTTCAGCTGTGACCCGTCTGTCTCTAAATCCTTCTCTCGAGGGTGGGGGAGACTGTTCAAGACACTTAGGAAGTCCACGGTGGTGGCTCCCACAGACCTCTGGCCAGGCTCAGTGAACCCACGTTTGCCTGGCTTCAGCTGTGATGGAAATCCCCAGGCCACAGCTCCCTTTCCGTGAGAGTGGAGAGGGGGCCGCGGAGCCCTGGCCTCACACTCGGGAACCACCCTCATGCTCGGCCGCTGGGCTGCAGGCGTCTGCCAGGGGCCCGGGACTCAGCGCGAACAAATGGCTTCGGAGTTGGAGTCTAGGGGTTGAGTTTCCTGTTGTATTCCCAGATCTCCAGGGATCACAGGGACAGTTTGTGGAAACATCAGCTTCTTGTCCCACCCTAGAGGGCCACATTTTCTTTTGGGCCCTGAAGGCCACGTATTTGCTAATGAAATGAGATATTAGAGAGTACTGGTTTTTACCCGCGTCATTTGCCTTTGCTTTTGTGAAGGGAGAGCTGGGAGGCAGTGGGGCACCCAGCTTCCTGTGCCTCGGTTTCCTCATCTGTGAAATCGAGACGATCATTGTACCCACAACCCTGGGTCTTGTGAGGATGAAGTGAGTTTCTAACTATAAAGCGCTCAATAACAAGAGATTATTATTATAAACTAGAGGCCCAGTGCACGAAATTCATGCACTTGGGGGGGGGTTCCCCAGCCTGGCCTGTGCCCTCTCACAGTGTGGGAGCCCCGAGATTGATCTCCCCAAAGAGGTAGGCCCCACCCACCCATCTGGGGCTCCTCAACGGATTGCCCCAAAGAGGTAGGTCCCGCCCCTGGCATCGCTGCTCGGAGCCGCCAGTACTGGGCATGCACGCAGCATTAGGTCCCTGCCCACCTGCATGCGCCCGCTGCGCACACAGCTTCCTGGTGTGATGGACTATTATGGCGTGAGGGCGTGAGGGCATCATGGCATGAGGGCGTGACGACAACATAGGCTTTTTATTAGTATAGATCTGCTCAGTACATGTTAGCAGTTTTAATTTCACGGATGCACTGGTGAACACTGTCCCATAAATAATGTGATGATGTTGCCAGTGCTGGAGATACAAACCCTCACAGTCACCTAAACGACTTCTCACTCTGAAGAGGTTCCAAAAATACTTCAAGAACTATTGGTAATCTGAAACTTTTCCGTCTTAGCAGTGCCACCTCTACCATCCTTTGCACCCTGTCGTCACACAGAGCCATTCCTGCCACCCCCTCTGCCTAACATCAGGCTGATTGCACCCAAGCAACAGCTTGGTTGACCTCCCCAGTTGATTGTAGGGATTAAAAGCTGAGTGTGAATGAGAAGGAGTGCAACTTACTTCTCTTAAAAAAAATGTGTTTTTATTGATTTCAGAGAGGAAGGGAGAGGGTGCGTGCGAGAGAGATAGACACTTCAGTGATGAGAGAGAATCACTGATTGTCTGCCTCCTGCACACCCCACACTGGGGATCGAGCCTGCAACCTGGGCATGTGGCCTGACCGGGAATCGAAGCGTGACCTGGTTCATAGGTGGATGCTCAACCACTGACAGGAGGAAGAGGCTCTTTGACAATACGGAAGGGCTCCTTTCGACTTTAGAGGGTGCCAAAACTTACTTCTTACACCTCCCATCTTGCAGTTCTTGGTGACTAAAAAGTACAATTTCCTGGTGATTAAAGGTAGTTGAGGCCTCAGAGCTTTGCTTTCTCTCACATTTCAAAGGAACACCCGTCCGAAGGGCCTTCTTCTCTGAGGATCGTGACATTGTCACATGGTCCCCAAGTGCAAGACCATGACAATCCCTCTTGCACCGACGGCCCAGAGCAACCTGTAGACACGTGGCAGCTGGGAAGGGAGAAAGGGCCCTTTATGGCGGCTGGCTTGGGATGATAAATATTTTCATTTCTCCCGTAGGAGATGGCTCGTGGAAGAGAGGAGACAAACACGACTTTGAAGCTAAGCAGGCGTACTCATCCCTCCAAACAGTCACTCTACTGAGGACGGTGAAACCCGAGTTTGAGAAGTTTTCCATGGAGGTGAAGAGCTCTGTGGAGAAACAAGGGCTCAATGAGGAGGATTACGTAAGTGCCTGATGGCGAGCTGAGCCGGTCAGCATTCCGGAAACAGCCCCCTGCTTAAATCAGAGGTGACACAGCGTCCCGTCTGAGCCATTCAGAGATGCCCAGGTTCATGTCTGCATGCCACTGTGCTTTCTCTGTGTGTGCTTTTTTCTGGCCAGCTCTCCCGACCCCCAGCACCTCCCAGCACCCCCACCCTGCACTCACACTCTCCAGCTGCTGCAGGGAGGCAAATTGCTTTCCGTGGGCGCTTGTGGCGGGCCGAGCAGATGTCTGTAGACTTCCATCACTTGGTCGGCGAGGAGCGTGCTGGGGAGGAGGGGGACGAAGGTGCCGGAGCTTGCATGCCCGAGTCTTCCCAAGCTCGGTGGCAGGAGGTATTTCGGGGTTGAGAGACTGCCTGTTGGCAGTGGGTCTCGGCTCTCTGGCGAGCCTCTTCTCTCTGTGGCCGTGTCATGGCCCCTAGGCTGTAGGCTGTGTCCTCCCCGGGGTCCCGGAGCTTCCCACCAATTAGTGCTGTTGTGACTGAGGCATTTCCCAAGAGTGGACGGGGTCAGGAGGTGAGGCCAGGCTGTGGGTTACACAGGGGGCTCGTCTCGTGGGTGGTGCCCCCTCACGTGGCGCCATTGCCCTGCTGTCTCGGGCAGGCTTTGCTGGGCAACCCTCACGTCCCGGAGCCACTCCTGTGCGGAGCAGGGTGAGCAGTGGGCCCCAGGCGGGTTGGGTAGGCGTGCTGTGTTTCAAAACTGTCCACTCCACGAGTCCAGAGCAGAATAGAGCACCTTCTTAATTTTTAAAAAATTTGTCTAAATTTTCAATTACAGGTCACTTTGAGTATTACTTTGTATTGGTCTCCAGTGTACAGCATAGTGGTTAGATAATAATATACTTTACAAACTGGCCCTCCTGATATTTTCAGTGTCCACCCAGTACCATACAGAGTTACCACAATATTATTGGCTGTATTCCCTATGGTGTACGTCACACCCCTGATTATTCTGTATCTATGAGTCTGCTTCTATTTCGTTTGTTTGTTTATTTTGTTCACTAGATTCCATACGTAAGTGAAATCATACGGTATTTGTCTTTCTCTGACTGGCTTCTCTCACTTAGCGTCGTACTCCCTGCGACTATTCCGTAACTACCAATCTGTACTTCTCAATTTCTTCCCCTCTTCCACCCAGTCCCCCCGCCCCCTTCCCTCTGGCGATCACCAGTCTGGTCTCGGGGGAGCACCTTCTTAATGACCGATGTATGGCTTGGGTGGTCCCTGCCCAAGGTGGATAGCAACCACTTCACAAGAGAAGGTCACTTCCAAGCAGGCCTCTCCCAGTTTCTTTCCTTAAGTACCACGGGGTACAGGCCTTGGCCTTAGACAGGCCTCCATTCAGAGCCTGGCTGTAGCACTTCCTTGCTGTGTGAGCTGGGCCAAACTACTTAGTCTCTCTGGTCCAAATTATTTCTCCCTGTTGGGAGGATTACAGATAATCTACCTGAAGCACTTAGCAGTATTCCCGTCAAAAGTTGGAGCTCAATAAATGATGCCTCTTTTATACTATTGTTATAATATTAGACCTGCCTCCATAGGAATTGGCCATCCAACAACACACAAAGGGTCTTATAACCATATTGACGAATGTTTTTCAAGCATGTCAAACTCACAGCCGGCGGGCCACATGCCTTGTTCATTTAAAAGACATGCATGTCTAAGATGTTGCATATTATACATACACTAGAGGCCCGGTGCACGGATTCGTGCACATTGAGTGGAAATTAATTAGAAGGTGGCCGGTGGGGCGGGACTGGGCGAGATGGGCTGGACACACCCTGGAGCCAACCTCCCACAGTCCCACCCCGGCCGGCCACACCTGCGGTGGTGCCGGGGCTTGAAGGTCATCTGGGGAGTGAGTGGGATCCCTCCAGCAGGTGAGGTCCCTTGGCCTGGCCTGTGGAGTTCAGGCCAAAATCGTCAGTCTGACATCTCCTGAGGGGTCCCCGAGTGTTAGAGGGCACTCTGCAAAGTTGCTATCACTCAGTAGCTCCTGTGTTGAGCATCTGCCCCCTGGTGGTCATTGTGCATCATAGCTAATGGCCGGTAGGCCAGTCGCTTAGGCTTTTATATATATACATCATTTAGAATACTGTTTGTCTTTCTAAATCAGCACTGTCCACGTGAGCTGCCAGTGAGCCACATAGGTAATTTAAAAGTTCCTAGTAGCCACATTTAAAAGAATGAAAAGAACCAGGTGAAATTAATTTTAATAAGACATTTTACTTGGCTCATAAAAAAGATTATTTCAACAGTAATCAATGTAAAAATTATGAAGGAGATTGAATATTCTTTTTAGCATATGAAGTCTTTGAAGTCCAGTGTGTATCTTGCCCTTACAGCATACCTGCAGGTCAAGGGCTCGGGAAACATGCGTGACTGGTGGCTGCTACACTGGACAGTGCGTTCGGAATTATGACAGAAACACGCCTAGTGGACTAGAGCCCAAGTGTAAGGAAACCTATGGCAGTGTCATCACCCGATCCTTTGCCCCAAGAATGTGAAAGAACAGAGAGGGCGCTGAGCTTCCTTTAGCGGGCTGTCTACGGTGGCCCGGCCCAAATGGGAGACATCTACGTCTTTCACACCTGCCACTGTGTTACTTTACTTTACCAGTTTATATTAACCTTATAGCTTCAGAGCTCAACAATGGTGTCCTTTTTGTCTGGCGTCCTTCCTGAGGTTGTTGAAGTTCAAGTATTTCAGTATAGGCTGTCCAACATAATGATACTCATTGGGCAAAAAGTGGCATTCCAACACATTACTGGGTCATTCTTTCTTGTTACCAGTCTTTCTATATTTAGACTAATAAGTCTTATTTTAAGGGTAGTGCAAGAAAACTTTTTGTTGGGAAGGTTTCCTACTACGAAGATCCATAATACATTCCAAACCAAGGGCATTAGGGATTGTTGGTAGTTGTAGATGACAGTACTGCTTCTCTCTCACGGTGGGATCATCTAAAATTGATTTTATAGATTCAGAAACTGGTAATTTTAGGTAGAAATTGGAGCTCACTGCAATTACTTATTGCAGTGCTGACGGTGGGTCTGTCTGTCGTATCCATGCCTGTGTTCCTCAGGCTCTTTGAATGCCAGTTGCAGACGTGTGTCAGGTGAGCGTAGACGGTGGTGGTGGTGACCACAGTGGGAGAGGAGACCCGGGCGCCCAGGAACTGGGACTCCCGGGCAACACCTGGTCACATGCGCAGGAGATGCTAAACGAGACCAGCAAGACTTGGTGGTCTTCATTCCAGGACTCATCTCCTTTCTCGGCCTTTCGGCTTCTCGGATTTGTACTCATCTGCTTACTTAGAACTTAAGTTCGGGACACCCATCGTGGGCTCCTCAGCCCCTGCTCTGGATCCTACATCCAGAAACGTCCGTGGACTCTCCGATTAGTTTCCCAATTTACCAGGCATTTTCTAAACCATCACTTGGCCTGTGAGTAAGGACACATTTGTGTTTTTTTTCAATTCTTCTGAGTATGCTTAATTAAAAGTTTACTTAAGTATATTAAATGAACTGAAGTATCCTATCTAATAATAGAGTAACATGTAAATTACCATCACTCCGCTACGCCCATGATTGGGCGGCGGGAAGCTGGGGGGCGGGATTAAGGGTGGCCTATCCAGCCATTGAGAGGCACGGATCCGCTGCCACTGAGCGGGGCTACCCTGCTGTTGAGAGGCGCAGGGGGCGGGACTCCCGCCCCCTGTGCCTCTCAACGGCCAGATCCGCAGCTACTGAGGGGGCCTGCCGCGGACACCCAGCTGCGCCTCTCAACAGCAGGGTAGCCCCCCTCAGCGGCCGCGGACCATCAAAAGTGGGGGAGCTGGGTGCCTGTCTGCTCCGGCACCAGCGGACAGGCACCCAGCTCCACTGCGAAAAGCGAAAGCGTGTAGGGGACCGTACACGTGCATGATTCAATCATGCACTGGGCCTCTAGTTTAGTAATAATAGCTTACTTTTATTGGCTGCTTCCCATGGGCCGCGCATACAGGAAGGGAACACAGAATAAACTCGGACGGGCCTGGCTGGGATCCCAAGGCAGCCCTGACTAGAAGCAGTGAGGTGGGCATCCTTGCCTTGTTCTCAGATTTCCTATGAAGAACATAACAGATTTCATACCTGTTCGTCTCACCACGGAAGCACGATGCTTACTCGGGGTTTTGGAGAGAGCCTTTATGAGATTATGGAAGTTCCCTTTTATTCCTTGTTGGTGAAATTCTGTTTTGTTAAAACGACATCTTTTTTTAGGATAACTAAAAGCAAAACATAACAAACACCACAATTTTTATAATGTAGGTTGAGGGAAGACTTTGAACACGGGACTTTATCGCAGGTATTATACATTGAATTCTATCCCTGACTCTGTCATACATGTTAGTATCACATTCGTCATATTAGCATGTTGGTGGCGTGTGATCTTCTCAAAATGCAAAAATTCAAAACTTTAAAATTTTTATAAGGCTCTATTGAAACATTGGAAGGATGGAGTGGCTATGATTTTTAAAATGAATTATTATTCTATGTTTTAAACTTACCAAATTTTAATGGTTAATGAAATTTTGTTTCCAGAAAGTTGATTTCCTCTCTTATCCCCCCTCCTTCTCCCTTCCTTCCTCTCTCCTCATTCTATATCCACCTCTTGCCCTTGTAAGTATCCACTTTTTTAATTGAGCCAATTGGATATTTACATGCAGTTTTAAGATGCAATACAGAGATCACTTGTATACATGCCCAGTTTCCCCCACGGGTAACATTTTGGAAAATTATATATAAAATCACAGATGGATATTGACACTGATACAATGCACTGATTTCAGATTTCCTCAGTTTCATTTGTACGTGTGTGTGTGTGTGTGTGTTCGTGTGTTAAGTTCTATGGAATTTTATCACCTGTGTGGGTTGGGGTATTTGAATTTTACCTTTTCTATATCTATTGAGATAATCAAATGCTTTTTTCTTTATTCTGTTATAGCGTAATTGGTTGTTTTACTAGGTTCCTCCTCCCCGCCCCCAGTTTTATTGAGATATAATTGACATATAACATTGTGTAAGTTTAAGGTGTACAACATAATAATTTGATGTACATGTATATAGTGAAGTGATTACTACAATTACTTCAGTTAACATCCATCACCTCATTTGGCTACAAACATTTTTTCTTGTGACGAAACGTCTAAGATCTTTCCTCTCAGTAGCTTTCCAATGTCTGCTACAGTGTTGTCCACCATAGTCACCATGCTGTACATTATGTCCCAGAATTTGTTCATCTCATAAATGTAAGTTTGTACCTTTTGATCACCGGCACTACTAGATTTTTCTAGTTTTAATACTCTCTGCACTCCTGGAATAACTCTGGTCTCGCTGTTCCTCAAGACGGCAAACTTCTCTATTTCCCGGGCCATCTGTTGGAGAACATAATCATGGTTGAACCTATCCACGTTTGCCTAGGCGGCGTTTCCCAGGCAGGGTCGTCTCAGAGGCTAGTGCTGCCTGTAGATCAGTGTCCCTGGGTCAAATATTTACACCGGTTTCATTCATCTCTGGGGGTGGCCGGGTGGTGCATGTATGTGATGTGACAGAGAATAAGACTGCGTAGGGCCGCGTCACTGGGGCTGTTGAGTATCCCGTCATGGTCTAGTTTTAGGACTTGTATCCCCTGACCGTTGCTCGCCCAGTTCCCTGGGGAATTTGATAACATTTCAGAAGTGCCTTTGTCCTCCTGCCAGCGAACCAGGTGGACACCAATGCCATTCTGACATGTTATGCTTTAGTAGGCCCCGTGGCCACCTCTGGAGGCAGTAGAGCCCAGTGGTTAAGCATGCAGGCTTGGGGTTTCATCCCCCGGCTCTGCCTCTTACTATCCTTATCTCGGGCACATTTCCGAAATTCCGTGCCCTTGTTTACTGACCGTAAAATGGGGGTGATAATGGTTAAACGGAGAAGGCTGTTGAAAGAACACGAGAATTGTGTACACCGATAATGTCTCATACAATGCCAGGCTCGCAGTAAGCATCCCCTGGATGGTAGCGATGATCCCTTTTACTTTTGTAGCTTACACTCCGGACCAGGGGACTTGCTGCTCTTGCATGCCTAATGTTCCAGACCTGCTGACCCTTCAGATCTTAACTTAGACGCCACCTTCTCCAGGCCGCCTCCCGGTTCTCCCTCCTCCCACCACGGCCGCCTCGCAGGCTGTGATCACACACACGGGCGTGGGATTTTCTGGCGAACGTGGGCCTCTGCCGCCAGACCCACCTCTGTGGGAGCAGAGACATGGGTCTTTCTGCTCACGTCTGCGTTCCCTTCCGTAGGCGTGGCGCGCAGGGAGCAGCCGATCAAAGGAAGCTGTTACCACGGGGCTCATTATTGTAGTTAGCGGAGAACCCGAGGACAGAGGATCAACCCGCTCCTTGCACAGTGGTGGGCACGGAGGCCCCGGAAGGTGAGGGGCCCCCCACGTGTGACCAGCAGACTGCAATGGGCGCAGCAGCGCTGGGGGGACGGATCCGGTGCCGCGCCCTCACCAGGTGCACAGAGCCAGGGCTTGTTTCGCTTACGCTGTGACAGATGGTGTTTGGGGGTAGGTAGTGATGGGTGTTCACAGTGTGCGTCCTGAAGACCCTCTGAGGCAGTGGTCGGCAAACTCATTAGTCAACAGAGCCAAATAGCAACAGTACAACGATGGAAATTTCTTTGGAGAGCCAGATTTTTTAAACTTAAACTTCTTCTAACGCCACTTCTTCAAAACAGACTCGCCCAGGCCGTGGTATTTTGTGGGAGAGCCACACTCAAGGGGCCAAAGAGCCGCATGTGGCTCGCGAGCCGCAGTTTGCCGACCACGGCTCTGGGGTGTCGTCAGAAATCTGAAGTTAGAATCCAAGGCCCTCCGGCGCCCTGGGCCGCTCAGGGTGGCTCAGACGGTGTTTGCCAAGCGCCCGGCGGGCTTCTCTGTGGTTGTGGTGGCTGTCCCTCAGGGTGTCTTCGTGCAGGTGGCTGGCCTCTGCCCCGCAGGCGGCTCCAATGCGAGGCACACTGTTTGGTTTTAGAAAGCGCGGTGTGGCGGCCAAGCCGGGATTAGGTGCACCCCCTGACTCCTGGCTCGGAGACTCTTTTTCCACTACATCAGTCTGGCCCTTTAAGAATGATGTGCCCGACGTGGGGGCGAACCCATGACCCGGAGATCAAGTGTCTCAGGCCCTGCAATGAGCCTGGCCGGCGCCAGCGCTGAAGGATGTCCTCCCTCTCTCTGCACCCCGCCTGCCCGAGGGCACACACGGGGCCAGGGCTGGCGAGGACGCTGTCTCCTCTGCGTCTCCTCCTGACGGTAACCCCTCATTTCCTCGCTCGGCAGAGGCTGCCACGGAGTGCTCCCGGGAGCACGGCTGTGAGCTTGAGCCTGGACCCCGTGGTGGCCCCCTCTGCGGTGGGAGCCTCATGACCTTAAGATACATAAGCAGGCGCGTGAATGCCCACTGCCAGGAGCTCAGCTCCGGAGCCCGCAGATCCCTCCAGCATGGACACAGGCGTCACCCTGGCACTCCCAGAGGTCTGGGCAGGGGACCTCGTAGCCGACCAGCTGTGGCGCATGCGTGAAAATATCCCCGATCCCAGAGAAATGACATTAAACACGGGGAGTGGGCTCACTGTAGTAGGAAGCCGCTTCCAAATTCATCCACGTTTCCATGACTTCTTTCAGTGGATGAGGTTTCTTTAAAAAAAAAATATATTTTTATTGTTGATAGCATTACAGATGTCTCTCATTTCCCCCTCATTTACCTCCCTCCTCCCAGCCCCTGCCCACCTCCCCCAGGTCTTCACCACCCTCTTGCCCGTATCCAGGGGCTCTACATATAAGTATATACGTTCTTTGGTTTCTCTCTTCTCGTCCCCCAAACCCCACATCAAGGTATGTCAGTATGTCCCATCCTCCCTGCTTTGGGTCTTACTGTGTTGGTCAAGAGGGTTTCTTGACTAGGTGCATGAATTCTTCATAATAATGCACACCACGTTGTGCATAAGGGCACATGTGTCTATTTCTGGAGAGAGGAGCCAACAGCGCTCCTCTGATTCAGTGTCGCAGAAAGGTATGAATTCACGTGCCATTTGCCCAGCTATTGTCTCAGGCCTGGTTTGTTCACATGGATAGGCTACAGTGGTCGGCAAGCTCATTAGTCAACAGAGCCAAATATCAACAGTACAACGATTGAAATTTCTTTTGAGAGCCAAATTTTTTATTTTTTATTTTTAAATATATTTTATTGATTTTTTACAGAGAGGAAGGGAGAAGGATAGAGAGTTAGAAACATTGATGAGAGAGAAACATCAACCAGCTGCCTCCCGCATACCTCCCACTGGGGATGTGCCCACAACCAAGGTACATGCCCTTGACCGGAATTGAACCTGGGACCTTTCAGTCCGCAGGCTGATGCTCTATCCACTGAGCCAAACCGGTTAGGGCAATAGCCAAATTTTTTAAACTTAAACTTCTTCTAACGCCACTTCTTCAAAATAGACTCGCCCAGGCCGTGGTATTTTGTGGAAGAGCCACACTCAAGGGGCCAAAGAGCCGCATGTGGCTTGCGAGCCGCGGTTTGCCGACCACGGGGCTACATCATTGTGCATGCAAGTCTGCGCCTGAAGATCACGTTTACATTTTGTTGATGGCATAGCTGGGTATAAAAGTTTTAGTGTGAAGATGATGCTCCCTCAGGATTGTGATGTCACTGCTGCATTGTTTGCAGCGTTTGGTGTTGCCATCCTGACTAGTTATGTCTTCCGTGCTGCTTTCTTTTTGTCTATCTCTAGAAGCCTTCAGAGTTTCCTCTGCATTGTCGAGGGTAGCGGGCAGGAACGTAGAGTGTGCGCCAGGTAATTCAGCAGAAGGAATTTACAAGGAGAGACTAACTTTAAGGTGTAGGAAGAGTTGAAACGCCAAATAGGAGAGGAGGGCGAGCCGGAGATTAGCACAAAGCGACGACCACCCCGAGAGCTAGAAGGACCAGGGAAGAGAGCGTTTCACCAGCATCCGAGAGGGAGGGCTCTCATGGGAGCTGGAAGCACGGAGGAAACTCAGCCGCAGCCGGAGATGCCAGCGAAGGCAGAGAGAGCGGGAGGGACACCTCAGCTCCCCCTTTTCCTGCTTCCCCCCAGGATCCTTGTCTGGACCCACCCGAAGTCAGCTGGGAGGGACGTGCACCTGCAGGGCCCTCCTCCTCTGATGCGGGATGGAGCGAAGCCGGGGCAGTGAGGGGCGGACGGTTGGCGCCCTGGTGTTCTGATTTAACAGGGGTGTTCTTGATGTGGGCCTTTCAGAAATCGTTGTGCAGGGCACTTGGTTTGCTCTTTCTGGAAATTTAGAACTTGGATTCTCCTGGGTTAATTCTTTAATTTTCTCTCCTATTTTCCAGTTCCTCCTTTTCCTTTTGTTTTTGGAGAGATTGCCTCAATTTTATCTCCCAGCATGTCTCTTGAATTTTTAATTTCTGCTAGCATATTTTTAATTTCTAAGAGCTCTCTCTTATTCTCTGAGTGCCTTTTAAAAGAAGAAACACACACACACCCTGACCTTGTTTCTTAAATGTAATCTCTTATTTTTAGGAGTATACCTTTTCATTAGTTCTAGAATACACTTCTTTAACATTTTAACTTTATCTAAAGTTGGGATACATTTTTTAATTGGTGGGCTGTCATAATTTTTGTTTCTAAGGGCATGTGAAACAAAGGGGCTTCTTATAATTTCTGATACCTAACATTTATTGAGACAAGGTGTTTTTTTTAAGTTTTCTTTTACTTGAAAGAAATTGCTTATTTCTTTCAAGTTTCTTTTTAAAATAATACTTTTTATTTCTTTCTCTTTCATAATACAAGCTTTTCTTAAACTGTTGGCAGTCCACAGCTGTCTGTTGAGCCATTAAAGAGCTCTCCGGAACATCTGGGTGTATGGGGACATTCATTTACTGTCATTGTAGTCAGGATTTTGGAGAAAATATTTTTCAGTAAAATTAAATTTATTGGAGTGACATTGGTTAATACATCATATATGTTTCAAGTGTACAATTCTGTAATACATCACCTGTATATTGCATTGTGTGCTCACCACCCAAAGTCTAGTCTCTTTCCCTTAGCATACATTTATCCCCCTTTGCCCTCTTTATCACCCCACCTTTCTTCCCCTCTCGTAACCACCATGCTGTTGTTTGTGTCTGTGAGTTGTTTGTTCATTTGTTGCTTTCTGTTTTATAGCCCACATATGAGTGAAATCACATGGTTCTTGTCCTTGTCTGTCTGACTTATTTCACTTAGCTCGATACTCCCAGGCCCGTGTTGGCACAAATGGCAGTATTTCATCCTTTCTTATGGTTGGGTAATAGGGACCGTGTGTTTAAATGGTTGTGATTTCCCAGAAGTCTCTCTGGATTGTTGAATCTCCATACCATGCAAGTGTTCAGAAATGGTGGCTCCATCTTTTTTGGGGGGTTGGGGGGTGGTGGTCATCTTGTTATATTAAAATCAAGGAAGGAAGAGGGAAAGAGTATGTTTTTGAGAGAGGGAGCCAGCACGGTTCTTTTGAACCAGAATGCTCTAGCTCCTTTAGAAATTCCCATTTGGTTACAGTTTCTCTTCTGGTGCTTATTTTTCCTGATTTACTAACTCAGTGCTTACTTTCTTACTCTCACAGACACGCCTGACTTCTGTCATTCTTTCAAAGTAATTGTACAAAAGCAGCATGTATCAACAATAATGCATACTCCCCAAGAAAAGGCTTGTTCTTTTACAGGCTTGTCATACTGGTGTGTGAAGACTTTATTTTACTTTATGTCCAGAGCTAAGCCATTCCCTTAATTACAGCTCTTATGCCAGTTGCACTAGAGAAAAAGAACATATATAGGAACATCATCTAGAAATCCCATTGCCCGTGTAAGTAAAAGTTTAGGTTTTAAAAGTGGATTTTAAAAAGGCCAAGTTGACTCAGTCGTAAAGTTAAAAAATGGGAAACTTACATAAAAATAATCAGAGCCTGGCCAGTGTTGCTCAGTGGTTGAGCATTGACCTATGTATGAACCAGGAGGTCTCAGTTCGATTCCCAGTCAGGACACATGCCCGGGTTGTGGGCTCGATCCCCTGTGTGGGGCGTGCAGGAGGCAGCAGATCAGTGATTCTCTGTCATCACTGATGTTTTTCTCTCTCCCTCTCCCTTCCTCTCTGAAATCAATAGAAATAAATTAGAAAATAATTAGACCTGCTCGTGTCCTGGCAGGTTATCTGTAATGTATCACACTGCATTGTTAGACGTTTTACATCCTTTCTAGAACCCATTAGGACTCTCTTATTGGAAAACAGAATACTTCAGAGGAAAAGTTAAAAAACAATGGGCGACATACATGTTAAGCGAGTTCCCACGGGGGCTCCGTTCTTTACCTTTCAATGCAACGTTCCATGGCAGAGCCCATCTCTTCTGGACAGGACCCACTTCCTAGTAACCTCCAAGGTCGCCGACAGCATCATGGCAGAGCCAAGGGCAGTCCGCTGAACGGCGCTGTGGGGAGAAGGCGAGGGAAGGCAGAGCTCCGGACGCCGGGCCATCACAGGGGACTTGGGCTGAGAATGCCCGTGGCTGGGTCCCTTTGCTCTTAGGGCTCCTCTGCTGTAAAACCCACGATTTGGGCCACCACCTCCAGCGGCTTTCATAATCCCAGGTTTCTGTTGTTAGCTGAAAGTATCTTTCTAACTTTCTTTAGTCTTTTTTTTTTTTTAATATATCTTTATTGATTTCAGAGAAGAAGGGAGAGGGAGAGAGAGAAACATCAATGATGAGAGAGAATTATTGATCGGCTGCCTCCTGCACCCCCCCCACTGGGATCGAGCCCACAACCCGGGCATGTGCCCTGACCGGGAATCGAACCGTGACCTCCTGGTTCCCAGGTTGACGCTCAGCCACTGAGCCACCACGGCCGGGCTCTAACTTTGGTCTTAATTGAGAGGCTGCGTTTCCTGGTCATTATCTGGGTATGGGTTTTACTTCTCCTTTATGGAAAGATCACAGTGCAGCAATCACTACCTCCCCCTCCTGCCCTCCCCCCTTCATTTTAGGATAATTTTATTTCACTAAGGTAGTCTGCTGCCTGTGACATTTCATCAGAAAGCTCGCTCGGACATGGTCATGACTCCAGCTTTAGACAAAGGACCACCTTTGCTCCAGCTCCGAACCGGTGGCCACCCCGTGGCTGTTTGCGGGCGCGAAGCTCCCCTTTGTGGCCGCCCGGTCCGGAGTCGCCGTGTTTTCTGTCCCGTTTGCGTGGCGAGGATACGGCTGCGAGACACAGAGTTAGAGGCCAGTTTTTAAGAGGGGATCCAGAGTGTTTTCTGTTCCTGTTTAGTATTTTTCCAATTAATCTCAGAGGTGGCCTTTTGTTGTTATTGTTGTCCGAGGAAGGTGTTTTAATTACAAAGAGCGTGCAGAGTCCATTTTTTTAAAAAAATGAAATAATGCGCATCCTGAGTGCTTTCGCTTCCCAGTTCGGTTTTCGTACTTCTTAATGCGACCTCTGTTCTGGGCGCGGGGCAGAACCTGCCAGGGCTGTTTTCATTCCTACCCAGG
Source organism: Cnephaeus nilssonii (assembly GCF_951640355.1). NCBI lineage: Eukaryota > Metazoa > Chordata > Mammalia > Chiroptera > Vespertilionidae > Cnephaeus > Cnephaeus nilssonii. Next base: position 111,527,943 of record NC_137073.1, on the reverse strand, counting down.
TGTTCTGAGCCGGCGGCGATTTTATAACCGTGGCTGTTTGCTCGCTTGAGGTTAGCAGGCCACCCATAGCTTGTTTTTTCTCCTTATTTAAAAGTTGAGAATTGAACTAATTAAACAAATACTCCAGCGGCGTGGGGAGCACAGTAGCATTGTCAGGGAGGCGGGGCGTCCGCGGGGGGGCCCCCCTCCCGCCCAGGTCTCTGTCTGCACTGGGTGCAAGAGGGGAGCCCCGGAGCTGGCGATTTCCACGGCCAAGGTGTTTGCACAGAGACAGGGTTTAATAAATCATTGTTTAGATAGGCCAGACATTACACTTTGGAAAGTCCACAACGTTGCAAAACAACGCTCTCATTTCCTGCGATGAGGGGCAGGCCGGGCAGGAAGCTGTCTGAACCGGCCGTGTCTGCCACTGCTGCTGCACAGAAGCCGTGCGGGAGGTGACATCGGTTGAAAAATGATCAGATCATCAATAACATCTTGGCCAGACACGTCACCCCCCTCTTGTCTTACCTAATATCATGTAATTGGGGCTGTGTGCTCTTTCCGAAATTTTGAAAAGTTAGCTATTCATCAAAGCCAATGAAAGGGGGAAAAATCGCAGTCGATAAAGGCCCGGTTTGCCCCGCCCTCGGTGAGGTTGTGCACAGGCGGGCTTTTGTGTCTGCGCAGCACCATCTGAATAGAAGGAGACCCCCCCCGCCTCTGCCACCCCTCCTGTGCCCTCACCCCCTTTCCTTAAAGCCAGCCAGAGAATAATTTGTCCGAATAAAAAGGCCCTTTCAGGCACGGGAGGGCTTTGCTAATTGTATTTGAAAGAATAAAAGCAAACCACAAGTTGGCGTTGAACAACAGAAAAATAACGAGTTCACATGCCAACATGTTAATCAGATTAGTTTTATTAGGAACATGCAATCAGGCGGCCGGCCCCGCCAGAGGAGTGACTCATGAAGAGCCATTCTTTTTGCCTCGCCAAGGAACTATCACTGGGCTTTCAGAACACGTGGAAACGAAGATGTGCTGAAATCTGAGGAAAACACATCACCTCCCTTTTCTTGAAATGAAAGAGAAAGTTGCTTTCAAGTTGCTCACTCCTGTAACGTGTCGAGAGCGTTCCTCGTGCTCCATGAGAATGTGGAGCAGACCTGGGCATCTCCCGAGGAAAGCTGTTTTGTTTGGTTGTGAATCTGTTTCCATTTGCATGTGACCTCCACCGCATGGCCGGTGTGGATGGATTCGCGGCAGGAACGTGTTGGTCTGGCCGTGACCTGAAAGTGCTCCAGGGAGAGCCATGAGCCTGTGAACAGGACCCTTCCCAGCTATAGGCTTCGCCCTTTTGACAGACAGTCACTGTGGTTTTCTCCCGTCATGTTTGGGGATGGGATTTCAGCTAGAAAGCTGTGTTGCAATAACAGTGGCAATGTACTCAAATGTGCACGGCTCAACTAGCAGTGCAGCGTGCAAATGCACTTCACCATGGAGAGGCTAAGCTGTTATACCCTCTCCTCCCCGCCCCGCCCAGTAGAAGGGCATTTCAGCACACTTGGTCACATTCTTCACATGGAAACACAGGCGAACTTCTTAGAATGGACGGGTCACTTCACGTACGGGCTGCAGGCCCATCAGCAGGTGCGGCTGCAGAAGGAGCATGCGTGGGCGCGGACGACCGTGCCCATCGGAGTGAGTGAAGAAGCTCGAGGCACACTAGGGAGGGGGAGCGCCCAGATTTCTTTCGTTTTGTCTGCCTTTCTCCCCCTTCCCCGTGCCTCTGTGCTCCTGGGGCCGCGGGGGCTCAGCACCCCTCCTTCTCCTTGGGGGGGAACTCATGCACACAGAGCTGTGGGGGCTCAGCAGGTTAGCTTCGCCTCACACTGCATTTCCAGGAGGAGCCTGGACGAGGAAGGCCGCAGGTAAACGGATCTAAAGGAGCTGCTCTTCTGTCAGGGGGAGGAGACGAGAGAGTATCTCAAACGCTAGGATTTATCTTTTTTTAATATTTTCATTGATTTCAGAGTGGAAGGGAGAGGGGGAGAGAGAGAGGAACATCGATGATGAGAGAGAATCATTGACCGGCTGCCCCCTGCACGCCCCACTCTGGGGATCAAGCCTGCAACCCGGGCCTGTGCCCAGACCGGGAATCGAACCGCAGGTGGATGCTCCACCGCTGAACCATGCCTGCGGGCCGGATGTATGCTTTCCCCAGGAGCGCTCTGCCCAGGAAGCGGTTCCGGAGGTCACCCCCTGGCTGGAGCAGCGTGGCGCTTCCAGACTGAACCCCCTGACGTGGAGGTTTGCCTTTCACTACCAGGGCTGCAGCAGGAAGACTCTGCCTTGCGCGTAATTTGCCAGGCCCCGGCGGGAATGCCCGTGAGTGCAGCCTTCCAGCTTGCAAGAGGGGCGGCCAGCTGGCCCCTGCCAGCTCCGCGGCCACCGCGCTCAGAGGGCTCCGGTGTCTGATGCGGACAGCGGCCGCAGGGTTTTAAAGTCTCCGGGCAGAGTTCTGGCTCAGGAGGCCTGGCCGGTGATGCTGCTGTCCGCGTGGGTGGATGTGGTGAGGTGCCCAAGGCAGTGGTTCAGTAAATATTAATTGATGGGCATTAAAACAATCGATGACCCCGGGGCATGCCAGCTTGTGTGCCAGAGACTTTAATCTGCGAAATGGAGAAAACCACACCGAGTTGCTCTTGGAAGTTATGAAAAATGATTGTAAAGGGGTTTATAAGCGCAAGCGCTGTGAGCGACAGTGTCCAAGGAAAACAGCCCGGCCGCCGGGAGCCGAGCATCCCCGTGGCCTGCACGCAGCGCACAGGAGCAGTTTCCAGCGACATCTTTTCTGGACTCCGGCCAATGGTCAAAGGAGAGGAACCAGAATAACGTGTTGCTGGGGACTCACCCCCCTTCCCAGGTAGGAAATTTGAAAGTAGCTCACGCTGTAGGAAGTTATTTTGGCTTAGCCTTTATCTTCTGCTCTTTCCCTACTCCTCGAGTGAACTTGGCTTCATTTTGCAAAGTTCTAAAAAGCTCCCTCCCACAGGCTATGATATAAAGGTAGGGAGGAGGTGAGCAGAGGATTTTAAAAAAAATTATAAACGTTTGACAGTTGACCTAAATTTGGGGACCTGGATAACTATTTCCTTTGCCCAGTTATCTTATGTGGGATGATGACTAGATCCCCGAAATCAGCCGTGTTTCTACCCTACCCTGTAGACTGTAAAGAGCTTTAATTCATTAGTAAACAGCCCTGCGTTGGATGGCACCCAAATTTGCCCACTGCTGCCCTACACATTGCATTCATTTTGATTTTAGGCCATTTTTTCTTTTCTGCACTCAGCAGCGACGTATATTTACGGTAACCATATGTCCAGGAATTTCTTGGGCGGGATAGCAGACAAGTCCCGTACCCGCTAAGTGCACGCGTGTCTGTGTTGACTCCTTGACCCCGAGTGTTGCTGTGCAGATGGTAAAGCCCGCAGATGGCTGTTGATCAGAGCTGTACGCATGCCTCCCTGCACCCACCGAGTCCCTCCTCTGGGCCAGGCATGGTGCCAGGCCCTGTGAGGAGCATTCACACCCGGGCGGGTGTCTCTTGAAGGCTGGGTAAGAAGAGACGGGTACAGAAGAGCCTCCCAAATGAGGCCAAGAGGGAAGCCAAGCTTAGACGAAGGGCTGCATGGGACCCATTCAGGGAACAGCAGAACAGCCTGGCTTGAAGGGGGGTTTGTAGATGAGTAGTTGGGAAAGGTCCCCCTCTCTTTTGAAATCTGCCTCTCCCCGGCTGCCAAGACTCCGCCGTCTCCAAGCTCTGCCTGCACTGCTTGTCTTCCCGTGTGACTCCTCTTTGCCCCGCGCTCGGCAAACATTAGTGTTTCCCGAGCTTCTTCCCTTGGCCCTCTTCTCTCCAAACACATTTCTGGGCAGCATGTCCACTCGCCTGGGTGGGGTTTTCATCCCAGTGCGGGTCACACCTAAATTTATATCTCTATCTCCAACCGCTCTGAGTGGCGGGACCCCGCTCCCAAGTCCCGCTGGCCTCTCTGCCTGAATCACACCGTGTCTCCCCGTCTCATCTTCCCGTCGACCGGCTCCGTTCCGAGCTCTCTGGAGCAGAGAGAGGAGTCAGGAGGATGGCAGTCTGAGCTCAGAGAACTTGTTCTGCACAGGGAAGTGGGGAGTAGGAGATTGGAGTCAAACGATTTTCAAGGGCTGTGACAGGAGATCAGCCTCAGTGCTGATAAGGTCAAGGGTCTTGTTCCTCAAAGGTGGACCAGAGGAACCTTGGTGCCCCATCCCTCACACCTTCTGAATCAGACTCTGCATTTGAATAAGTTCCCAGGTGAATGTATGGTCTAGGGCCGTGGTGCGCGGACCACTGGTGGTCCGTGAGGTCCGAAAGGTTGGCGACCGCTGGTCTAGGGTAAGTGTAGGAGAGAGTGAGTTGATGAAACTGAGTGGAGATGAAGCTTACCAAACAATGGTGGTCGGAGAACTAGAGGCTATGGTGCTGAATGAATGGATAGGGACATTGAATGCACAGGGACATCGGAATGGCCCAGTATGAATGCAATAATGTGGGTGGAGAGGAAGAATGTGAGCTGACTGCCAACCTCCTTAATGCATTCTCTATGCCCTGGGGGCGAGGGAGGGCCGTTGCAGGAGATGACAGTGATATTTGACAGGATTTTTGACATCTTATCTCCGTGAGAACAGAGTCTCTGACTAGGATTTTTCCATATTTCAGCTCTTAAAAAAACATAGCAGGTCCTTAAATAATGACATTATGAGTAGTAGGCTCCAGGAGATTAACCCGCGTTCACCGCCCCCCCCCCCCCCCCCACACACACACACTTTTACGTCAATTTACATGAAAAAAAACCAACAACAACCCTGGAGCTGACTTTAACAATCTGGTATCCAATACCATCTTTTTCTTTCTTTCCTTTGATCCTATTTTCCTGACAGTCAATTAAAACTGTGTTTGCTAGGGCAAACTTTCTCATTCTTCTTTCCTCCCTCCTGATATGCAGATAACATCTTGGCCATCTTATGCATGGCAGAGAAGTCATAGTAAGTCTTGAAACAGGAGGCTGTTCATCTTGGTTCACTATCCCTGGGTGAGTTTGGTCTTCAGGGAGTTGCCTGGCTTGATAAACACATTAACGCTGTGGGCGCAGGTGCTGGGTAGGAGACCGATGACTTGAGGTCCACTTGCAGCTCTGTCTTCATTCTCTGTGCGACGCTGAGTGAGCCAGGCAAGTGTGTGGCTCCACTCTCCCACTTACACAATACGCTGGTTGGCCTATATGAGCTCAAGATTCCCTTCAAGTCGTAAATTTTTGCGTTTCTGCCATTCTTTTGGGCTGTTACGAAATGCCTATGAGGTTAAAAGAATGCATCTCCCTAAGACATGTGCCCAGGGGTCTCTCTTGTGTTGTGGCAAGTATATTTATTAGGCTCAGTGTCATTCGACCTTTAAAATATTGGGACTAACTCCATGATAGTCCTGCTACATCTGCATCTAGAACACTCTGCCTGGTTTTGGTAACGTTCTTAAGAGAACGTTAAGTCTCCTCACATTAGTAGAGTATGTTAGCCCTAAACATTTTTTAGAAAAAGAAATGTAGTTCCTTTTAATTGCCCAAGGGGATGAAACAATTTTCTTATGAAATAGACTTAAAAAGATCAATCTCTTCAAAATGTTTAAGATGTGGCATGATCCAACTGTGAAGACTCTGGGGCTTTCCTTGAAATTTGAAGACTTAACTGAATTCTCAAGCTGTAGACCTGAAGGGATACTTTCAGGATAATTACAAGGAATGCCTATTTTTCCTGGTAGTTAGTGAGCATATGAAACTCATTACTTGCATAGTTTCCAAAAGCTGTCTTAAATGGGTTCCAGAATGATTTAGATCTGCTCATCACGATGGGTCCCAAATGGGATGAAGATTGTGTTGATCACTTGGTGTGTTGCCTTATTCTTTGAGGTTGATATCGTTTAATGTCTTTTTCTAAAAAGCCTTTTTTAAAGAATAATTATTAGTTTAAAATGAAAAAAAAATTGGTTAAATGATAGAAAACACAAAACAGGACAAAACATGAATGTTGACCTTATGTATTTTCATATGTTCCAATAGCACCAACTGTGGAAAGGTTTCCACAATTTTCCAGGTTTTGCTTATTCATGTAGGGAATTGATTAATAAAGAAAACATTTTATTATGGGAATTTAAAAAATATACAAAAATAGCGAGTGCAGTGTAGTGTACCTCCATGTCCCTATCACTCAGCTTCAACAATTTTCAGCTCAGTCTGATCTTATCTATACCTTTTCACCACCATTACCCCACTCCCTGATAATTCTGAAGCAAACCTCAGGCACCCCCATTTCCTCTGTAAATATTGTAGTATGTATCTAATAGGTAAGGCTCTTTATTATTTTATTAAAATAAAGTTATGTGTCTTGACTAGCGTGAGTAATGCTGCAATGAACATTGGGTGCAGCTATTTCATTGAGATACTGATCTCACTTTCTTCAGATATATACCCAGAAGTGGGATAGCTGGATCAGATGGTAGTTCTGTTTTTAATCTTCGGAGGAAGTGTCATACTGTTTCCATAATAGCTGCACCAATTTGCACTCCCACCAACGGTGCACAAGTTTTCCTTTTTCTCCACATTTTCACCAATACTTGTCACCTCTTTTAAAAAAAATAACAATAGCCATTCTAACAGGTGTGCATTGATATCTCATTGTGGTTTTGACTTATATTTCGCTGATGATTAGTGACATTGAACGGTGTTTTCATGCATCTGTTGATCATCTGTATGTCCTTTTTGGGAAAAAAATGCCTATTCAGGTCGTTTGCTAATTTTGTTAATCAGATTGTTTTTACGTTTGCTATTAAGTTGCATGAGTTCCTTGTATATTTTAGATAGTAAACCCCTTATCAGATATAAGGTTTGCAAATATTTTCTCCCATTCCATAGATTGCTTTTCATTTTGTTGGTGGGTCCCTTGCTGTGCAGAAGCTTTTTAGTTTGATGTAGTCTCACTTGTTTATTTTTGCTTTCATTGCTTGTGCTATTGGTGCCATTTCCAAAAAATCTATTGCCACGAGCAATATCAAGGACCTTTCCCCCTGTTTTTTCCCTCCAATAGTTTTATGGTTTCAGGTCTTACATTTCTTTAAGTGTTTAATCCATTTTGAGTTAATTTTTGTGAGTGGTATAAGATAGGTGTTCAATTTCATCCTTTTGCATATGGCTACCAGTTTTCTCAGCACCATTTATTCAAGAGACTATCCTTTCTCCAGTGTGTATTTTTGGTTTCCTTGTAAAAAATTAGGTGACCATATCTGTGTGGGTTTATTTCTGGGCTCTTGATTCTGTTCTATTGGTCTACTTACCTGTTTCTATGCCAGCATCATACTGTTTTGATTACTATAGCTTTGTAATCTAGTTTGAAATCAGGAAGTGTGATGCCTTCAACTTTGTTTTTCTTTCTCAGTATTGTTTTGGCTATTCAGTGTCTTTTGTGGTTCCATACAAATTTTAGATTTTTTTTTCTTGTTTTCTTTATGTGAATAAGACCACTGGAATTTTGATAAGAATTGCATTGACTCTGTGGATTGTTTGAGGTAGTATTAGTATCTTAACAATATTAATTCTCCTAATCCAAGAACATGGGATATTTTTCTATTTATTTGTGTCCTCAATTTCTCTCATTAATGTCTTATCGTATTCAGTGTACAGATCTTCCACCTCTTTTGTTAAATTTATTCCTAAGTATTTTATTGTTTTTGATGTAACCATTCCTTATTACTATTATCATATTTGTTTTACTCATTCTTGAATTCATTCTTGAGTGGAATCGTGTCTGGCTTCTTTCACTCCATGTACTGCTTTTATGATTTTGCATGGTATTGCATGTGTTAATATTCATTTTCCTCTCTTTTTAAGTTGCTGAGTAATATTTTATTGTATAAATGTAAGTATAATTTGCTTACTGATTTTGTATTGATGGACTTCTTCCTCCCCAGTTTGGGACTATTATGACTACAGCTGAATAAGCATTCTGGTATAAGTCTTAGAGTGGACATATATTTTCATTTTTATTGTTTGCATGAATACCTAGGAGTAGAATTGTGGGCCATAGCACAGATGTGTGCTTTATAAGAAACTGCCAACGCAGTATTGCTTTACATTCCCACCAGCAATGTTTGTTGTGGATTATATTTTATGGAGATTGTATTTAGTTCTGTTCCTCTGAAGAGGACATTTTGTGCTAGCAGGCAGTTTGACTGACTAACCACGTTGAATTTTGGGAAGTGTGTGTGTGTTTTTTTAAAGAAGAAAGAGATTCTGTTTTGATTTGTTTTTATTCTTAGTCTTTGGACAAAGTCTTTACTTCTGAGGTGTAGCCCATATAGAGTCTTACTGGGAAGCCTGAGCTATTTCCCACGTTCCTCTAACCTGGCGGCATTCAAGCTCCAAACTCCCTCTGTGCAGAGGGCAGCCATCTGATGCTCCTCAGCTTCTGCAGCCTCCAGCGGCTGCTTCTCCTGGGCGCCTTGGTGTCGACCTTGTGCATGCGCGATCAGAAGTCTTTCCCTTAGCATCGCCCTGGAACCAATTTGTATGGCAATCTCAACTTTGTGGGGCCCGGTCAAGAGCAGAGGAGTGTGTGAGAGAGGACGTGGCGCCGTTACAACGGGCATATGCTCTATTAGTTTTGTCATAGGGGGCTCTGTGAAACCCTCACTCAGAACCACTTCCCCCACTTCAAATATAGCTGTAATACACTTCGTGATTTCCTCCCCCAGTTTACAGGACAAGAGAGCAAGATGACCTGCTAGAGGCAGTGGGCGTAGCAGGGGTGACAGGTGACAGCAGAGGCAGCCCCCCCTGAGTGCAGTCTTCCTGTAGCAGAGGCAGGGCGAGGCCCAGGGGAACTAACAGACCTACCGCACAGCGGTAGCTTGTGGAGCATCAGGGTGCGCAGGTGCAGCCGAGTAAACCAGGCCGTGAATGAAAGGTACACGGTTTGCACCAAGTGTGACCCCGAGGAAAGGAAGAGTGAGGTGGTCCAGGGAAGGCTCGGGCAAGAACAAGTTTGAGCGGCTCACAGAAGGTGGATGCACCCATTGGGTCCTGGGAGGAAACAGAAGACACCCCGGAAAGGTGCTGTTACACAGGTGTGTGCCCAGTGAAGGAAAATCACCAAAGGATGGCAAAGAACCGCTTCCTGCAGAAGTGGGAAGCTGCTTCCACCCCTAGGCCAGAAGGGGCAAGAAGAAGGAGGGCTTGTGCTCCACACTCACCAAGTCCAAGAACCCAGCTGCATGGAACCCTCCACCTCGTTTCTCCTCACAGGCGGTCGGGCAGCGTTCCTTGCTGCATTTTGCTCTTGTGAATGGATGCCACATACCAGCATTGAGGCCCCATCCTCAGCACTGCTGTTCCATTAATTAAAGGGGCATCTGGCTGCTGTGGTATAGCAGATGAATGAGAGGCCGTATTTGAATTAATGATCTTCCCAGGACTGTTTAATGATCCATTTCATTTATTCTTAAAATATATTTTTATTGATTTCAGAGAGGAAGGGAGAGGGAGAGAGAGATAGAAACATCGATGATTGAGAGAATCATTGATAAGCTGCCTCCTGCATGTCCCCCATTGGGGATCAAGCCCGCAACCCAAGCACGTGCCCTGACTGGACATCGAACCATGACCTCCTGGTTCATAGGTGGATGCTCAACCACTGAGCCACACTGGCCGGGCAGATCCATTTTGTTTGTGATGACGATAGAGAGTGGTACCGTTCTGCTTCTACCCACACTTCAGGCTAAAAGACCTGAGTTCATGTGTCAGTCTAGGGCAGTGGTCGGCAAACTGCGGCTTGCGAGCCACACGCGGCTCTTTGGCCCCTTGAGTGTGGCTCTTCCACAAAATACCACGGCCTGGGCGAGTCTATTTTGAAGAAGTGGCGTTAGAAGAAGTTTAAGTTTAAAAAATTTGGCTCTCAAAAGAAATTTCAATTGTTGTACTGTTGATATTTGGCTCTGTTGACTAATGAGTTTGCCGACCACTGGTCTAGGGCATTGCTACAGGGGCAGAGCTGAGCCCAGGATGGAGAGAGTCATTTGGGCAAGTGAGGGCAAACCCCCACCCCCAGGGAGTCCTAACTTCAGAACAGGAGAAAGGAGTCTGCCGGGCGGTATGAAGGTGCTTTGGTCGAGCATAGAGCTGTACCCTGCTCTCTCCCTGACCTGCTACTTGACTCTCAGTAAGACACTTGCCCTTTGCATTGCCTCAGAGGTCAGCCAGGATAAGGGTGAAGATTTCCCACTGCACTCTCTTCCAGGCGGGCAGTGGCCTGGGGAGAATTCCGTGCAGGCAGCCCCTGTGCAAAAGAACAAACGCTAAGTGTCTGTCAGGAAGAGGAAGGACCGCCTTTCTGGTGCGGAGGAGGTTGTGATACCACTTGATTTATGGAGTTCCTGCTCTTACTTTAAATTGTAGATTTTTAATTTTATGATTCAAAAGAAAATTGAATGAAAACAGGTAGTATCCATGTTTTTATTGTACGGAGCTCATGTGCAGTGTTCATCAAATAAATAATATTCTTTAACTTTTTGCCTACATGCTACATCCCAGCTCAAGGTGGCCTGTCCGCTGGCCACCATCTCCAGTGGCCTGGGCGGGGAGGACAAGGTCCATTTTCAGGATCAAACTGCTAATTAGACAATATGCTGCTGCCATTGTTCCTGCTGTGATGGGGAAAGGCAGGTCTTGAATCCATTTTTCCTCTTACCTTCCTGCCATCAAAATTTCCCTTCCCCCCATCTTCTCTTCCATGGAATGGAAGGTTAAGGGTCATGTCTTTTCAAAAGACTCGAGCCCAGCCGGCGTGGCTCAGTGGTGGAGCACTGACCTACGAACCTGGGTTCCATTCCTGGTAAAGGCACATGCCCCCAGTTGTGGGCTCAATCCCCAGTGGGGGGCATGCAGGAGGCAGCCAATCAATGATTCCCTCTCATCATTGATGTTCCTATCACTCTCTCCCTCTTCCTTCCTCTCTGAAATCACTAAAAATATATTTAAAAGAAGACAAAAGACTCTTGAGATATGCTGCCCAACTCTCCACTTTCCTTATTTGCTTTGGGAATCATTGGTTTAAGGGAAGGAAGACAGAGCCACCCTGTGCTATGCTTGAGTTCATTGAATACCACAGGCAAGATCTCCGGGCAGCCTAGCCTTGCACTGAGCTCTGGTAGCTTTCTGCCGGGACTCTCTGCGAGAGCTTTACAGGCTGGCTCAGATACCCAGGCGACCTGGGAGGTGGATTACTGCTGTGTTCTTCACTATCACTGTACAAAACAGCTGAGACAGGCAACATCTTGGCTTACTTGTTTGGAACACAAACATTGAGGAATTCCTCTACGAATTTGCCTCCCCAGAGAGAAATGAGAAAGATGCCACTCCTGTCACAGATGGGAGCCATGTCACGAATGGTCACTCTTTATGCTCAGTTAAAAAAAAAAAAAGCAGGATTTCTATTTGGCTTTCCCCATGAGAGATGAAAAACACGCACTAATAAATAGACATGGCTGACAAGTGCAATCAGAGAGACAGGCCAAAGGCAAAAATGGCATTCTTCCATTTGGCATACCTGCCGCTGGCCAGCTCCAGAGGGAAAATCAAGAGAACTGAGATGAAATGGTGGGAGAGTTAATGCCAGCATGCTGCCCTGTTCTGGCAAAGTTCCCAGGATGAGTGGAAGATGGTGCGTGATTTCCATCTTGTTGGAATGATACACAGCACGATAGTGATTGCCCTGGGGCTTGTCCCTCATGATGGTCCACTTCCCAACCGCCTTGCGCAGACTCCCTCTACGTGTCCGTATGGAGCTGTGACACTGTTTGGTGGAGACTGTAAATCCCCAGGGCTCTTGAATTGCATTGTTCTCTCTGTTTGTTCAACATCTAGCAGGGATGGCTGCATTCAGGAATTTAATGAAGAATTATGGCTAATGACAGTAAGGAGGAGCTTTCTGGCTAAAATGATGCTAAATACTGGAGAGGTTGTGCAGTCTGTCCGTCAGGATTTGAGGTCCAGGTGTTATTCTGACAGAGGCGGGGTGGGGGCAGACCAGATGACCTACTTCCTTTTAGCCTGGAGGTCCAGTGGAAACTGTTCCAAAGGCAACTTAATACTCTGGACTTCTTTCTCTCTTATTTTTTAAAAATTTGCACTTCTAATTTGCAGTGTCTATAATGTGCTAATGGGCTTTCCTCCCACTTAAAAACATGTGTGGATGTGAGAATGTTCTCCTGGAGAAAAGCAGGTCTCTAGGGTTTTGCTTCTGGCTCGAGGGCCTATGAGGTAGGTGTTATGAAACCTCCTCCGCAGCAGGTTGGGGTGCCAGTGAACCTCGGTGGGGGTCAGCAGCTCTCCTGCTAATTTTGGCAGGAGAGGGAGACACTCAGCTATTTTAAAAGAAAGAAAGTACAACTTTCAATATATTTGAAAATCAGGATAGAATAGGTTTTCAGACCTGGACCTGAGTTTAGAACCAATCTATTCTCTTCTACTGTTAAACCTGGAAGGAAAAATTAATCCAGGTTCATGTTTCTCAGCTAGATGATCGTTCTTTCCATCCTGGGTTGTAGAGGGGGCAGTACAGAGGGCATATCAAGAAGAAGGAGGCCCAGCCGGCATGGCTCAGTGGTAGAGCGTCGACCTGTGAACCAGGAGGTCACAGTTCGATTCCTAGTCAGGGCACATGCCCGGGTTGCAGGCTTAATCCCCAGTGTGGGGCGTGCAAGAGGCAGCCGTTCAATGATTCTCTCTCATCATTGATGTTTCTATCTCTCTCTCCCTCTCCCTTCCTCTCTGAAATCAATAAAGATCTATTAAAAAAAAAAAAAGAAAGAAGGAAGGGGAAGAGTCATATGAGGGTGGTGCTGGGGACATGGCCAATGCTTAAGGTGGCCAACAGTAGGTAGGTGTTATGATGGCCTTGGGTTAGGATTTTGGGAAGGCGTCAGAGGAGGAGGAAGAGTGGCGGAGGTACTTCGCAGTTGAAGTAGGGTTGTCCTAGGCTCCCCAGGAACAAGGAGTATGAAGGGAACAACACTCAGGTACAGCGTGCAGGATGGTTGAGGGTGAGCGATGATGCCCTTTTGGTCTTCAAAGTAAGGAGAGGATTAGCCCAGAGCTTTTCTGAGCACCTTGCATCTTCCATATTCCATGACGCTGCGACTCCCCTCTGTAGCAGGCCGGTGTGCATATAATTATCAAAGAGGAGAAAGAGCTTTTGAAAAAATATGTTTAGTGGCCTGAGAATGAAGTTACACAGCCAAAGTTCACTTATTAAAACTCATTAACTCATCAGCATGCGTACTTTCTCAAGCCACAATGACTTCATGGTCTAAGTGAAAATTTCATATTCCTTTGGAAAATTTAATTAGCATAGCCGAATCAGCAGAAAATTATCTTTGACTAGTAGATGTTATTTCTACACATTCTGCTTTGCCTAAGAAAATAATGACTCTGAGACTTAAGCGTGGCGGCTAAGAGCAAGAGCCATTGTCTACTATTTGCTTTCATGGTCCGAGGAATTGTGTTAGAGGTCTTCCATGCCCTCATTCATTTAATCCCCAGAGGAGCTCTATGAGATGAATAGGTGCTAAACCCCCACTAATGAGGAAACTGAAGATCAGAGAGATTAAATAATGTGTCAGGGCTAGGATTAGATTTTGGGTCCAGCAGCTGATTCAGAACTCTCCTGTGAGCCAGCACGCTTTTCCATCCTCCACCCACCCCAGAGGGTCGGTGCAATTGACCAGCTTGGGCTGCACTCATCATACTTGGACAGAATTAAGGACAGGACCTTGAGGAAGGAAGAGAACTAGTTGGGGTGTCAAAGCATGAACGAAGAGCCTTAGTTTCCGTTAAGTATAAAATGGGTCAGTAAGATATGTTATACCGGTAAGTTGATTAATACCACTACTAGCAATTAGAAGCTAACCAGGGTCCCTCGCTTTGTAATTCTCCATCTCTAGACAATAACGACAAAAACTAACAGTGAATACTGACTCTTTTACATCTATTGATTTGTTTAAACACAACAGCACTCCCCTAAGATAGGTATGACTATCTCCCTCATTTTCCAGATGGGGGAAACTGAGACCTGGTGTGGTGCAGAAACACAGCTAGGAAGGGTGAAGCTGGGCTCCCTACAATTACTCTGACCTGCCTCTCAGCAGTAGGCTTGGTCAAATCTCAAATATTTGCTTCTGGGACACAAACAGGACTTTATCGGCCCTTTGGGTGGGATGAAGCCAAGTAGAACTGGATGTTGAACTGTGTGTTCTGTGAATGTTTTCGTATTTGAACTGGGGGCGGGGCAGGAAACAGCCTCAAAAGCCTCACCGTGATCATCCGTCTGTGGGATTCCCGGTGCGTTCTGCTGCGTGGTATTCCAGTCCCCATGCTTTCTCCTGAAATAAGCCTCGGCTTTTCTTTGTACTTTTCGTCAGTGTTTGTGAGCTACTCAGTGCTCCAGGATTGTATTTGCTCATTTCATGTTTATTGAATGTTACAATGGGCTTAAATGTGGTATTAGAACTTACAAATGCTGCTTATAGAAGGAAATAAGGCTCCAAGGGGTTTCAGCGAATTTCCCAAGTTCACAGGAAGCTCTAAGTTTCTTGGGGGCAAGGGCTACCTTACTGGAGCCAGGCCTTTTTCCTTCCTGTCCTTGGAGCTCGGCAGGGAGTGGAGCTGGGGAGTCCGGAGATGCACTGAAACTACTCAGAACACAAATCAGAAAGAGAAACGAAGATGTCATTGCTGCTAGAACAGAGAACATCAATGGCGGCAGGCAGGAATGACACAGCCGTTCCTCTTTGCATCCTGAGCATTCTAGTAGGCATTCAATGCTATTTGAATATGAATGAATGGATCCCTACTGTTCTTTTAGTTAAGTTCCAAATTCAGAGCCTGGGGAGATCAGAGGGGCTGTAGAAGGCGGAGAACATCTCAAGGGGGAGGTGGGACTCAAGTTGGCTGGAGGCAGAGAGCCAGGTGGGGAAGGAGGGCACCTGTGCAAAGGGAACCGCGGGCAAAGGCTGGTGCACCTGGGATACGTAACCTAGTCAACAGGTACAGGTTTTCCAAATTCTGTAATATCTTGTCTGCTTTCCAAATCCCCAAACTGGGGAAAGGGCTTCCTCCCTAAGCCAGTGCCAGGAAAATCATGCCACCATTCTCCTTAGCTACGCCTCTGCCATGCTTGCAGGCCTGGAGTGTAACATGTTAATCGTTTTGACTCGCTTGTATGACTCCTCAACTTGAATCATTTGGTGTTTGGTCTCACCCAACTGGGGTTTCCTTTCCAGGTGAACATGTTTGTTGAAGGGTTCCATGATGCCATTCTGCTCTACGTCCTGGCTTTGCACGAAGTGCTCAGAGCTGGTTATAGCAAGAAGGACGGAGGGAAAATTATCCAGCAGACGTGGAACAGGACCTTTGAAGGTGAGGATTCAGTCTTTACGTCGATGGCACTTTGAAGCTCATGGAGCTGCTTCTTTGCTGGTTCTGTTTTGCTCTTACAACCGTGGGACCTTGCTTTCCTCAGCTGTGCAGTAAGGATAATAAGTCAAAATCAAGCCGGCCCACAGGCTTGCTGTGAAAGTTCAATGAGATAAAGCACGTGCAAGTGCTTTGAAAGAGTCCCACTGAAATGGGAAGTGGCTTATCTCCTTCTGATTGTTGGGCAACAACTCCATGCTTCTTAAAATTAATTCATCACAAGCCTCATTCACAACAAACCATCAATTTGTGAAGAGTTCTGTAGTCAGTTTTAAAATGAAAGATCCCAGAGAGACATTTCTCTGTTCAAACCTGAGTGGTTCGAGATGATGAGCAGGTCTAGTGAGCCCTCACTTTTATTTTATTTTTAAAATGATGAATATTAGCTGTGGCTTTCTTAACAACAACCAAAAAATGGCCCATCATCTCATCACTCAAGCAACCTCTGTTGACATTTAAAATTTGTACAAGAATGAGACTATTCTTGGCTGGAGAATTTAAACAGTCCAAGAATGCACTAAATGAAAAGTGAAAGTTTTCCTCCCCACCCTGGTCCCCTCTCTCCAATGTGATCACTATTGACAATTCCCTATGATTCGGTTTAAAAATATTTTGTCTTCTGCCAGCAGATATGCATTTGAATTATATCATATCTAAAAATTTTATACAAAAGGGTCATACCATAAATACCATTCCTTATCATAGCTTTTTTAACTAGCATGTCAAAAATGTTCCATATGAGTACTCATAGATTCAGCATATTTTTCAATGATGGTTCCATAGTTTTCTACCATACGGCTGTACAAGAACTTCTTTAACCAATCTCCTGTTGATGGACACTCCAGCTGTTTATAGTTTTTGCTATTATGCATCTTACGTGTCTTGATGAATTTCTGTGAGTATGTCCAACAGGGAATATTTCTAGTTGTGGGATATTTATATATATGAAATCCTAATATGCAAATAGACCGAACAGCAAAACAACTAAACAACTGAACAACTGGTCGCTATGATGTGCGCTCACCACCAGGGAGTGCGCACAGAACATGGTGGGCGTCGGCAGCAGGCAGCAGAGCGCGGAACATGGCGGGCATCTGCCATGATGGGATGGTGGAGCAGGTGAGCAGGGGCACCAGACCAAGGCAGGGCCCCAGTCGCTGTCATCGGGGCGAGCCTCTGGTGGTTACTGAAAATTCTTTGCTCCTCCTGCACGCCACGATCCCACAGGGTGCTCACACCTGCTGCTGGTGCCAGCCCTGCTCGCACCCACTGCTGGAGCCGGAGCCGTCGCTCACATCCACTTCCAGCGCCTGGCACTGGCCCTGATTGTCCCTCAGGGCTTCTCCACCTCCCTCTGCTCCCGAGGGGTGATCGGGGCCAGCAGCCACCGCTCAGACCCTCTGCTGGTGCCGGCCCCAATCACTCCACACCATCAGTGCGTGGGAGTGGTGGTGGCGGGAGCAGGGCTGCTGGCAGACAGGGGACCAGGGACCATGGTAGGAGGGGCCAGGCAGGGGCGCAGATGATAGGCCAGACTCGCCCCTGTGCCCACCACAGCCTCACGGCCCACAGTTCCTTTCAAGATGCACAAATTCGTGCACTGGGCCCCTAGTCATTAGATATTGGCAAATGTCTTCTGGGAAGGTCTGCTAGCCTATATTCTTGCCAACAGTGTATAGAGTGCTGGCTTCCTCTGGCCTCACCAGCACTCAAAGAAAATTAACACGAGACCCAACATGAGCCCTGCAGCTATCAACTTCATAGTCACTCACGCATTCATTCACCAAATATTCTTGAGCACCGACTATGTGCCAGGCACTGTTCAAGGTGCTGAGGGTTTAGCAATGAGCTAAAGACATTCCCTGCAATAATATGAGCTTCCATGATAGTGGGGTTAACTGGAGATAAACAGATAGATACGCCACTTCAGGGGCCATGAAATAAAGCAGGATAGAGAGCTAGAAAGTGTCGTGTGGGACTAGGCCTGTATTTATTTGCAATCTAACTAAGGACATTTTCAGTGATGGGAACAAGTACTTCCAGGTCTATATTTGAAGTACACATTTTTTTTTTTCCAATTGGGACTCATATCCACTCCACTGTCTTGTTCTGTTCTCAGTTATTCGAAGGGGTGGGGTAGTACAAAGGGGTCATGTTCCATCTAGAATTGTCTTGGCCTTAGCTATGGTGACAAGTGGTAGATTTCATTGCTCCTTGGAGGTTTTCGTGGATGCCACATCTTACTCAAAACTGGAGTGACATGTGATTAACTTTTGGCAGATTGTAGGACGTGAACAAATAGGCCTCCAGGATCGTCTTGCTCAACCTTAGACTGCTTTAGCTGGGAGCTGGAATCAAGTAGGATAATTCAGGGGGCATATTAGGACAGAGTCAAATTTTCCAGAAGTTGTGCCCAATACACTGAGAAACTGGTGTGTGTGTGTGTGTGTGGACACAGTCTTGGTAGGCCACATTCCGGTCTCAGCCATTCCTCACTATGTGGAGTGGTCGTTTGTTCTTGGTCTTCTGAGGGAGGTTGTTAAGGGAAGGGCAGGTGCCCACAATTGGCTGGAATTCAGTTTTGTTTAGAGGGCATGAACTAAATTTTCCCATAGGCTGTCTTGATCTTCCATTCTAGGGCCAGGTCTACACAGGCAATAGGAAATGAGTTCTAAAACAATCAGCTGTATAGTTCAGCTTAAATGCAGAATCTCATTTGTCCAAATGTAAAGACAATTGAAGCCAAGGTAAGTTTCCATTCTCTTTGCTAAACGGTGATCCAGCTGAGGGTAGCCCCCAAAAGACCTCTAAGAAAAACTTTAACCTTTCTAAATTTAAAATCAATTTTCATTTTAATGGTCACCGTAAGTGACCATTAAGTTCTTAAGGGAAAAATACTCTGGATGTTATTCGACAAATTTAGATTTTATTACCAAGAAACCTATGACCAGCTCTCAACCGTGGCCTGGGAAGAAGCTAAATTGCTCTCTGTGTGAGAGGTCAGAGTGACAAGGTAAATAGGACTGTGGCTCCGACCTTGAGCTCCACTACAGGCCCATAGAAACGAGGGTGGGATGTCTCAGGAATTATACAGGAAAATTCTGCTTCAGCCTGACCATCACACCTTACGTACCATACTCTCAGGTGAAGTCTCACTTGCTAATGGGCTGCCTTGAGGGTTCTCACCTCCTTTCTTGGCAGAATTGTAATAGCTTCAAGTGAAATGAGGTGCTGGGTTACCAGGGCCACCTTGTCTCATAGAACACTCTGCAAAAACTCTGACTTAGAGAACACACTATCATACACCCCTCCGAACAGAATAAAGAAAGGTTTTGGATAACCAATACATTTGGAAATGAATATATATATATATTTTAAAAATGGCGTTACTTAAAGTTGTATAGGCTGTCAAGGATAAACAAGTTCGAGGTAGGTGTACCCTTTGTAACCAGTCTATATTAAGAAGACAAAACATCCAGATGAATGGTAACTCCATTCTGTTTCTGGCAAAGTAGACCAAAGTCTGGAAAAATCGGCAGGCCTTCAAACCACAACCCAAGGACAGTAAACCCAAACACTTGTCCTCTCCAAACCACACTTGAGGATGGAACTTTCCCCTGGGATCCCTTTTCCCAGACATTCATTTCACTTCCGGAGAGAACCAGATCAATGGAAACACCAATTAGGAATTACACTGAGCTCTGCCACAGTTTGAAATAAAGGAAAATAAATAGCCTTAGTGACTTAGCATGTAGCTGATATATGCACTCTATTCTTTAGTTAAGGAAAATTACAATATAGACATTTAATATCAACCAACGAGACGTATTTGCTTTGATTGATTAGCTGCTGTAAGCCACCATTGCTAGCCAAAGCGAGTTCAGTCCTTTCCTGTGGGCTCTCGGGGCTCTCCATACTCTGGCCACTCTGTGCCAGCCTTTCTCTCTGCTCCCTTCCATGCACACGGGCCCTCTCCCAGAAACCTCATGGCCACTCTGCCTCCTTCCAGCGTCAGCGCCTTTGTAAATGCCAACAAGGCTAGCCTTTCTGCCTCAGACACTCCCACCCTCTCTGATGGCTGCTTGTCCAAATCCTGGGCTTCACCCACGTGCCTACGAAAGACTGCTTTTCCCCTGGGCCTCCACCTCCGTGTGGTGTGGGCACTGCCAGGTGTCCTCTCCCAGATTTCGGGCCCGGCAATAGTGGCGATGACAACAGAGGAAAGCAACCAACTTCTCTTCAACCTGCGTTGAAAGGGCTTTCCCTGTTTCATCTCGTCAACAGCCTCTTGGCCGGGAGGCACTATTATGGCTCTTTCAGAGTCCTGGAGACGGAGTCTCACAGGGCAAAGGCCTTGCTCAAGGTCACGGTGCTTGTAAGCATGAGAGCGGGGATCCAAATGCAGACCTCGGGGTTCCACAGGCTAAATCCCTCCCCGGGCTGCCCCTCTTGAGCGGAGAATGTGTCCCATTCACCTTTGCCTCCGTGGCAGCATTATGGCCAACGCCCAGCCATCACCTGGAAAACATTTGGGCAAACAATAAACGACGTATTGTATCTCTATGGGATAATGAATAGTAGGTGAGCTTGTGGTGATCCTTTCACAATATATGTAAGTCAAAGCTTTATGCTGGACACTTGAAACTCAAACAGTGATCAATGTCAGTTACATCTTGATAAAACTGGAAAAAACTCCCCCCAAACAGAAACAGAAGAGCGAATGAAGACAGTGGGAGAAAGACGAACTCTCCCTTCACTCTCAGCTCCCAGGGCCGGGGGCCAGGTGCGCCCCGGCCTGCACACCAGTGTGGCCCAGAGCGGAGCACGTGGGCTGAGTCCTGGGCCTGGAATAGGCTTTCTCTGATGACGCTTGTCCAGTGATAACACGAACCCGTGACAAGTCCAGGAACCGCCACACCTCCTCTTCTCCTGCCTGGCAATTCGCTTTTGTTTTAATTTAATAGAAAACTCTGGGATAAGCATGCTGCTTTCAGGATTAGCCTTACTCTTCTTTAAGAACACACACGCATATTTCTCAAAGAAGGTCATTTATTTCCTTTCCTTTTCGTTTTTAAATGGAGAAATGTGAAGAATTTAGGAATGCAGACACAGATGAAGTTACAATGTCTTTCCCAAGGCCAACACAAACGCTCTGCGTCTGATGAGGTTCCCTGTGGCCGGAGGGCGCCTGAACAACCCCTTCCGTTCGTGCCTCGCTTTCGTTGGCTCAGCGGCGCTCTAAGTAACCAACTTGGCGCTCCTTTTGTGTCACCCTCTAGGCATTGCCGGGCAGGTGTCCATAGACACGAACGGGGACCGGTATGGGGACTTCTCGGTGATCGCCATGACCGACGCAGAGGCGGGCACCCAGGAGGTAAGCGGGCGAGGCTCTGGCTCGCTCTCCTGCGGGTTAGGATCCCAAGGACTGTGTTCATCCAGGTGTCCGAATAGATGCCCCCAAGGCAGCCTCCAAATGAGAATGAGCCCCAAACCTGGAGTTTCCAAGTAGGGGGGCTCACGTCGGTTGGGGGGATCAGGGAAGACTTCCGGAAACTGTCCCCTGTTTACTCCAAGTGGGGAAATCGTTCCTTCTAAGTGGCCACCAATCACAGCTCAGTCCTATGATGCGGGAGGGATGTGGATGAGAGAGGTGAAGTGAGACAGTGTATTTCTCTCCTCCCTTACAACCTGAATTTGTTTTGGGCCCGGGGTGGGGTGGGAGGGGGCGCTTAAAAACTGGACAATCGTTAACATTTCCAAAGACAGTGGTGTTTCTGGACAGCATCTTGGAGCAAAAAGAGCGCCCTGGATGCAAAGATGAGCCTCTGACCCTCACTGGGAGGGAGCTCTCTGCCTCAGTTTCCTGGGCTGTCACAGGGAAATCAGATCTTCTTTGCTCTCTCATGATTATGAGCCCTGAATGAAATGAGACCTAGAAAAGTACGACAAAACTTTAAATGGTCTATAGTAATAAAAGTGTAATATGCAAATTGACCAAACGGCCGAACAGCAGAACAACTGTCCAGATGACCACGCTATGACACGCACTGGCGCCAGGCCAGCCAAGGCGGGTGCGATGAGATTGGTCGGGGTGCAGGGGGGGGCTGCCATTGCCCCACGATCGCCCTGCAGAGGGAGGTCCAGGCCACCGGCCAGGGGGCGATCAATGGGGGGTGGTCTCCATGGAACCGGGGAACCGGGGGTGTGTGGCGGCGGATGCGGGCAACGCCAGGCCAAGGAGGTGCGAGCAGGGGGCAGGGCCGAGGGGCCTTGAGGCAGCCAGGGCCGTGAGGCAGCCGGGGCTGCAAGGCCCACAGCAGCTGGGGCTGTGGAGGCAGCCAGGGCTGTGAGGGTCTACCCTTGCACGAATTTCATGCATCGGGCCTCTAGTAAGTGTGTAAATAAAGATTATACAACTATGCAGCGTTCCAGGTCGAATCTGCTGCTTGGACTGGTCTGGGTCT
This sequence comes from Cnephaeus nilssonii, assembly GCF_951640355.1. Lineage (NCBI taxonomy): Eukaryota > Metazoa > Chordata > Mammalia > Chiroptera > Vespertilionidae > Cnephaeus > Cnephaeus nilssonii. Next base: position 111,505,889 of record NC_137073.1, on the reverse strand, counting down.
GGTGGTATTCTGGCCTCCCCTCTGCCAGGGAGGGTCATTGTGGGGATGCAGGGTGAAAGTGCGTGAGGTGCTTGTAGGGTCTCAGGACCCGCCAGTGATGGTGTCCTGGTGATTGTGGAGAATGCTTTTTGCCACGCCATGGAACAGCCTGGCGAGCCGGCTGCACCCCCTCAAAAGGGACGGGCGGAGGTGTGACAGCCACTCGGAGGAGCGGGCTGGTGACAGAAGAGACAGGTCCCGAGGACCCAGGAAGGAGGTGCCTTTCGATCAGGGCTGAGGAGCTGATGAAAGTCACTGAAATCTGAAACGGAGAGAGACCCTTGGACTGAGCAGGAAAGAACAGTGATTTTCCGGGAACCAGAGGGGTCAGTCAAAGAAGCGTTCGGCCTGGAAACGGGGTGCAAACAGGGTCGCTCCTCAGACAGGAGAATGCACTCCCCGCCTCGGGAGTGTGAGGCCAGCAGTTCCTAAGAGAGTCTTTCTCTAGGGCTTTCATTATGTGGGAGCCGAACACTTCCCGGCCTGAGCAGACCCTGCCCACAGCCCGGAGGAGCGCAGGCCTCCGGAGGGGTGGCCACGGGGGCTGCTCTGGGGGATGGGTGGACAGCAGCCTCCGGTCCGCAAGGGAAAAGCCGTGAATCCGAGATCGTTGCTCCCTGTGTAACCAGCCACCTTGCCTTGCGGAGCCACAGTCCTCCCGCAGTGACGCTCAGCTCCAGGGCGCCTGGGCAGCTGTCAATCCTGACTCACCAAGTCCGCAAACACCGCTGGGGTGGGAGCCCGCCGCGGGGAGCTGGCCCTGCGCCTCCTGGGAGACAGGTAACTTTGACCTCTCAGCTGGTACACTTGTGTTTTGGCCTTGAAACAGGTGATTGGTGATTACTTCGGAAAGGAAGGTCGCTTTGAAATGCGGCCCAACGTCAAATACCCCTGGGGGCCCCTGAAGCTGCGGCTGGAGGAGACCAGGCTGGCGGAGCACAGCGGTGGCGCTCCCTGCAAGTCCTGTAAGTTCAGGGGCGGAACGTGATGCGGGGTTAGAAGATGTGTGATGCGGAGCTCAGGTTCTGAAAGTTCAGAGTTCTCTTCTGAGGTGGTCAAACCCACAGAAACAGCTCACAAACTGGCGTCCCACCTTCACCAGCAGCTTCTAGGTCTTTCTTCTCTTCCGTCCGTTTCCAAACTGGCGAAAGCCTTCTCCCTGCTTGTCCATCTCTCACTGTAATCTTACTCTGAAAATCAGAAGGAGACTTGCTATGAGAGATGTGTAAGAAGATGACATTGAGTATTAGAGTTACCATTTTAGAGAAAATCAAAACACCAAATAATAGACGCCACCCACCTCCTCATCCCGCGTAGCAAGTCTCATTCTGATTTTCAAAGTTTGAAGTTTCCTCCGATCCCTCAGAGCCAAACAGATGATGTCCCTCACACACCCGCAGATTACAGATTGGGGACTGAGTGTTAAAGCTGTTCTTGATGAGTGGCCTGTCATAAAGACACAAGCAAGAGGACGTTCTTACAAGGAGCTTACAAATAGGAACATGGTTGGAAATCACTGCTTTAGAAGCCCCCCCCCCCCCTTTCTTTTATAAGCGAGTGAGGGAGAACTAAGTTAACAGCAGTCTTGTAGGCCACTCGGTCACTGTCTGCCAATAGAGGTATGCATATTGTGTTGGGGAACAGCCTTCAGTCTGTGGGGTGTTTATGCGGAGGCAGTGATTCCGGGAAGGAGTGAGGCAGGAGTGAGTAGGAACGGGGTCTCTGGAGTTATCGGGCCTGGATTTGAAGTCTCACCCTTGTTTCGTGGCCCCAGGGGCATTCCTGAGTTTCTTCAAGCCTCAGTTTTCCCAAATGGAAAACGAAGGGGATCTACCCAACTCTTAGGACTGAATTAAACAAGATGATGGGTTGAAGGCTGTACCCTGAACTCTTTATAGACAAGCTAGCTCTTTATCATTTTTGTATAATAACCAGGACACCTCTGAACTTGATTGTTTCTGCTGTTACTCACGTTTTCACAGAGCCAGGTAGGGCATTTCGACACGAAACTCTGGCTTTGGTGAGAGAACATCTGAAAACGGAACGTGAGCCCAATGAATTTTTCACCAAAGCTTCCAGGCTTTGGCGTGTCCCCACCCACCTGGGGAAGTAAGGCGTGTGGGTCAGTTCCATGGTCTGTAGTTGCCTCTCTGACTGTAAACTCACACAAGTGCGGCTGGATCTGAAACCTGTTCCACTTTCCTTCCAGTCCTAGTGAGCCGGCGTTCTTCCCACTGTCCTGTAACATCTAGTGTGCTCTCGAGTGCTTCTTAGGAAAAGTGCAGGATCCCCTAGGAATCTTTCTTAAAAAGAAAGGAAAATTTTCTCAAGTGGGAAATTGAGAAACACTGTCCAGAGAACAAAGCTTTTCAATGAATTCAGGGTTTGAATGACACCTATTCATGGAAATGTACTGAGATTTTCTTTATGGTCTAGTATGTGATGAATATTTGCCAATATTCTGTATGTGATGGGGAAAATAAATATATGCTCTTATCATGCAAAAAAAAAAAAAAAGAAAAAGAAAGGCTAGGATGAGACTTTTCTCACTGAACTCTGATGATCTATATTTTTTCTCAAGCAGGTGGCCTAGAAGAATCAGCGGTCACAGGAATTGTGGTGGGGGCCTTACTAGGAGCTGGTTTGCTAATGGCTTTCTACTTTTTCAGGTTAGGACCTTGCAATAGGGTTTACAAATTCACTCTATTATTGCCTTTGTCACTTGCCTTTGCATGATCTTTCTGTGACGTGCCCATATCTTGCTCTTACCCCAAAAGCATGGTGGCTGGAAGAACAAAGCCATCTCTTGGTGGGCCCCCTGGTTTGGTGATCAGTGGGCTAGCATGCTAGGGAGAGGTGTAGGGGTTCCTATTGCATTGCCCTGTGGGCCGCAGAGCTGCTGCTGTCCTTCGATGACAGATATTCTGACCCGAATCCCTACCACACTCTCAGTGTGTACGTGGCGAGGGAACCTGGACAGAGGGGAAGTAGATGGCCCCGTTCTCAGGCTTCCTCCGGGTCAGAGGGAGGTGCCTGGCTTCACCTTCTGAAGAGGAGGTGGCAGCTCCGAGCGGTCCATACTCTCAGGCTGGTCGGTGCTGAGCATTTGGAGAACCCACACACTTGGTTACCACTGTGGTTAAGCCCCAAGGCTTGTAAAATTGTAATATTTCTCTGTGTCCAAGATACCGACAGTTTCGCACCATAAGGGCGGTCCATTCCTTTGTAATCTTTGGTGGTTGAGTTTGTGGCTTAGTCTTAAGCCATTAGACCACAATTTCTTCATTTCTGCTTGGAAATGTAGTTCTGGGTGTATGTGGCTCTTTGTGGGAACAATTGTATTCCTGTTCCTTTGGCTCAGTGCATGTAATCTGATCTTTATCTGGGGCCTGTCCTGGGAGCTGGGGAGCGCTTCTGTGGCCCAGTAGACAAGACTGAGCCCACCAGGCGCCCAGGGAAGAAGGGGAAGGCTTGTTCTATGGCATTTCGGAAAGCGGGCCAATTTTCCTCCTTGAATAAGGGCAGGGCGCCTTGGGGCACTCTACTTTAATCTCTGACCAGGGTTTCATATTTTGTCACTTCTCATTTATCAACCCCAACCCAGATGTCCCCTGAGGGCATTCTTTGTAAGAGAAACCATAGTATTTCGTAGCCAACTGAGGTTTTATTACTACATTCACTTTCCCTTTACCCAGGAAGAAATACAGAATAACCATTGAGAGACGAAACCAGCAAGAAGAAAGTAACGTCGGAAAACATCGGGAGCTACGGGAAGATTCCATCAGATCCCATTTTTCGGTGGCTTAAAAGGAAGCCTTTTCTTTCGGCCCGAGATTCTTTGGGGAGATTGATGGGATGAAAGACATGAATGGAACAGAGGAGTGCTCTTGAAGAACTCATTCTTTTCAGCATTTAGTCATTTCGTTGTAAGATTTCTTTAGAAGCTCAGGAACTATTATTAGTCATCAGATGCCTCCCGGCCTTTCATCTAATGACAAGAAAATAGCAGAATATAGTGTCACTCTGTTAACCGTGCACACTGTTTGGAGGGCCTGTGATTGGATTTATGGTTTGAGAATCTGATGTCTCCCTATCTTGATGGCTTTTGGGGGCATTTCACACAAGGCTATAAAAATGGGGTTTTCTCAAGTGAAATGTTTTATAGCTAGAATAAAATCATTTTTACAAGTAGAATATTCCTAGAAAGAATTTAACACCCAAGAAGAGGAAAATGTAACGAAAAATCTCAAGGTGGGAAATACGCTCGCGCCTTTCTCTAGCGCTGGCCGGCCGGGTTGAGTTGAGGACGGCTCTGTCCAATGTATACATTCAGGTCCTGACTTCCTCTCTTGAAAAAGGATTTCCTCCTGTCTCCTTCAGTGTCTCATAAAAGCTGCTCTGGACAGTTGTAACTATCACCGAGATAAGAGGATTTACACAAGAAAAGCAAGTCTAAAATGTTTCATTTTTTTAAAATGTAAAAGAAACAAAACCCTATTTCGCACTAACATTTTATTTTTAAGTATTTTGATCTTATATTTTGCTATTAGATAATGTGTCTATTTTTTCATTTTGAAGATTAAATTTCACTTATATTTGAAAAGCATGGGTACAACAGTGATGGAAGATGCTTCTCTCCCCCCAACCTCCCTGCCCCCCCCCCCCCCCCCCCGTGTCCTCTTCCCCCTGGCCAGACCCAAATGCAAACTGCTGCTTTAATTACAGAGACCTAGAAATGTCTTCTGATTGCAGACCCTGCAGGGGCACATTCATTTACTTGTTTTAAATGCAAGTTATTTTAGGGATAGATCCCTTCCAATGCTGGCCAGATGATGAGTTTCAGGATCAAGGGGGAAATGTACTAGAATTAAGTAGGATTTTATAAGGGGAGCAGCCCTTTTTCCTCAAGAAGAACTTTATAAGAGAGTTAGAATTTGACAGTAAACACAGAAATGATAAATACATGGCATTTTACCAAAATTTACAGTGATGATTTGGGTTAAAAAAGGGAATCTAAATAGTGACTCTATTCCCTTTCAGTTAATTCCGCAGAGTGGATTTAATTCAGTTAAATCCACTAGTGCCTGGTAACAGTGGTTGTGGGTGTGGATATAAGGAATTTGGACAAAGTTGAATAAGTATTTACTGAATCGCTGCGTTGCACCCAGTACTCTGCACCCAGGTTTAAATTCAGGCCGTCACTTTATGATTTGTGGAGAAAATGGACGATGAGGGCAGAATGGGACGTTGCTGGGTTAGCTAGCATACCACCTTGTAATTAGGTCACTTGGTCCTTGACAACATTTGGAGCATCTGGAAAATAGTTTTAAACATCATCTTAATGTCTGTAAAAGATCATGTGTAGGGAGGTCAATAGTGGAGTCTGAGCAATTCCTGGGAAGTGGTGGAGGTCATAGCTCGTACAGGTGCGGGCGGAGGCAGATGAGTGGAAGCGTGTGCCATGGAAGTTGGTCCCACCTTGCTTCCTGGAGGAGCTGGCCCCTGTCACTCCTACTCCCACCAGTCAGAGGGAATGGATTATTCCTGGGGGAGGCACATGTCCCCTTTCTGGCTTAAAAATGTTACGCAGGCAGCTGGAGAACATGATCAAAGAATTAAGGATGATCAACTGGAACAACGGCGTTGTAGTTCTCCATGTTGGATGCAAAGGAAAAAGTACTAAGTTAAAAAAAGGATGGAAAAAGAAAGCAAGAAAGGCAAGCTCCAGAAATCCTAACATAGGAAGAGAGCCTGGGAAGTAAAAACCAGAGAAGCAAAACGATGAACAGCTCAGGACTCCTCACAGCAAAGGCTTGATTCCATTTTGTTTTTATGAATTGAGAACTTATTTCTCTCTAGTTTTTATTTTTCAGTGATGTTCGTCATGTCTTTTGGAGATACTAATTTTCTTTTATCATGTGTTTGTAAAGAGACATTTAAATTTTGAGCCTATGTGCTTATTTCAGGGGGGAAAACACTCTACCTGGTTGCAGTCTTTGGGTATAAACATTTCTAACCTTTCCATAATCGACACAGGGTTCCATTAACTCACATTTTTAAAGCAAATGTCTTTTATTTCTACTTTAGGTATAGGAATAGTTCTGAAGTTAATATTATTATGTCCCCAGATAAAATTGTAAAAATAAGTGAGAATTTTAGTCTTTTAAAAATGGCAGAAAAAATCATGAGGTTTCTCATATGTGGATGCCATTCTCTTCATATCTTAAAGCAATCCTAGGGCTCTTAAGATTGACTACTTATGTCTGCTGTCTATACATTCTGCTTTGAACTCATCATATGAGTTCCCAAAACTCTCTTAGGTTTTGGAAAACTCCATTCAGTTGGAAACCTTTGCAAAAAGTGTAGGTGTTTGGCCCAAGGTTACCCTGGGTTCAGACCTGTGGAGATTATAGTTTGGGAGTTAAGTTCCTAACTGCTAAGCAACATCTTTGACAACTAGTCATTTATACTCCGCCAGGAGCCACATATCACACAGTCAAATAAATAGGGCTTTAGTTCTTAAACCATTCTATACTAGTACAGTTTTCCCCTGAAGTCCAGGGAGTTCAGGTTTAAAAAGAGGTCCATGTCAGCTGGCTAAGAAGCGGCTGACATGGATGCCGGTCAAGGTATATACTTTCCGTATAGACTCATGGTGTTGGAAGTCAGTGTAGCTTTTATGCGCATCATTGTCACCTTCTCAGATTGTTTTCCTGGACTCAGAGGACCACTTCCATCCAGAAAACACTCTCTGTATGGAGGGCGCGTCCTCCCCGACCCTGACCGCAGGTTCCGCGAGGAATCCCCTGTAAACATCGTATTTCTTGGAAGCTCCATTAGCGTGTCCTTTCCTGAACCACAGACACAGCTCCGCTGGCTTTGAAAACAGCTCTCTGCGTCTCAGAAGCAGCATTTCACGGAGGGAGGGGAGAAGTGTATGGAAATAAATTCCTGGAATTCTAAGACTTGATGTCCAGACACTGCTCCCTTATTCCCAGGATGCTAGGGTCATGCACTTCTTCAAGGCCCCTGTGCCCTCTTTGCCCCCAATTTCCCACTTTCCTTCTGTCTGGCGCTGGGCTCCGGAGGGTAAGACAGGCTGTGGGCAGTGAGATGAAGGCCGTTGTGTAGGTCTCACACAGTGACAGGAATTCAGAAGAGAGGTCCCCGTGGCACCCCCTTCTTGGGAGGACACAGTGGCTATTGGTGGAAGTCTCCGAAGGAAACCACATAGGATACTAGGCCGTGTATTAAGGGAGTGTTCCTAAAAGGAAAGGCACGCATATCTATGTTTCTTGGGACACAAAGGACTTAGATGCTGCCTTGATGCAGGCAGGAAGCCAAGTGCCAACCGAAAGCAGGCCTTGACCTGCGGGGGCTGGTTGGGTTATGCGCTGTGGCCCAGTGCTGACTGAGGAAGCTGATCGTGGACCGACCTTCTTCAGCGGGAAAGCGAAGTTCTCTAAGACCAGGGCGTGTGTCTGAGGGGCAGGGTGGCAGCAGAGAGAAGGAGGCGGGGTGTGTCTTTTTGGGGTGTCTTTGGAAGTGCGGAATAGCCCATAATTCAGTCCTCTTCAATGGCCAGGCTCAGCCAGAAGCGCAGGCCACACCCAGAAAGAAGACTCAGGAGCTCGATTCTCTGAAAGGAGCAGAAGGTACAATCGCAAACTGCCTCGTCTTCCCGCTCCTTCCTCCCGCACCCCCCTCACCCTCTGTCCTGGCTGCGGAGGGGCGTCAGCTCTTGCCCGTGCAGGCAGAAGCTTGCAGAGGGACCCCCACACTTCCTCAGGGGGTGACGGCCGCCCGGTGCTGGCTGTGAGCGTGCAGAGCGAGTCCCATCGCTGGCTCGCAGCCAGACCCTAATGTTAACTTGACCACACACGCCCTGGGGGCCCTTCAAGCCTGGGACGTGCGTCGACGCCAACAAGCCCGGCTTGGTTTCCAGCGCGCCTGTCTCCCAACCATCTCCCGCAGGCGCACCCCACAGCGAGACTCTAGGATTAAAACAACTTTCAAAGGTGCTGGGCTGGAGTCGGCTCAGATTTCTCATTAACCACTAACGTTAATTCCTACCAAAGGCAGAGCAATGCTACACCAGCTGATGCTGTTCATGTGCGTGTCTTACGCTGCTTCAAACACAGGGGCGGGGTTGCATGGGAGCGAGCCTCCGAAGTAAAAATCCACATGCTGTCCTCGCTCTCCGATGGGCCGGGGGTGGGGTGACTCCGGGGGGGAGAGATTTGAACACGCAGAATTAAGGTTTAGCAAAAAATGCCGCATCGCTCTGACTCAGGAGTTAAAGACCCACATTTCTACGCAGCAAGGAACACAGGGCCCACTCACCCAGGGTAGGCCGCAGCAGAGCCCACCAGCTTGTTCCTCATCTGGGAAGAGGAGACGCTGTCCCAGCACGTGGTGACTGGGCAGAGACAGGGAAGGTTGGGTTTTGAAGCAGGGTGTCCTCTGCGTTACTCAGTACCAAAGCTGAGCGTGTTCAAGGGGGCGGGTCTTACTGGCAAGGTAGCCACGAGGTGCCGAGGCGGCCGGGAGAGGCGGCGAGTTTGCAGACCGTTGTGCTGGGGCCTGGGAATCGGAGCTCGGTCCCCGGTGCCTGGTGGGTAGTGACACCAAGAGGGCACGGTCCAGACACGGGGGAGGGCCCCTTGTCTTCCGGGCCGGGTTGTTCATTGTCAGTGTAAACACAGGACCACCCAACAATACGGCCCTACCGCGAGTCCGGTAGCAAAGTCCGAGTGACAGCGGCACAAGCTACATACGGTTTCTGATTCTAATGTAAGTAGAACTATCTGCATATAATGTGACTTAATTTATTGTTGTGTTGTGTAGAAAATGAGAATTCATGACTGTGGATATAACCCCTGTTTTGTATAATGTATTTTATTTCTGGTGCCAACTGGCCCTTTAAAGTACCTACTTCATTTGGTGTTTGGATATAAATGTGTATGTGTTCTTGTAAATGTTTTTATTCAGCAGGAATGCCACATGCTCACAGTATAACAATGTGTTCTCATTAAAAATACATCCCGCAGCAAGCCTTTCCTGTTTGTAATTCAACCACCCACACTGCCAGGTCCCCCTCTCCAGGGACCGTCTGTGCTCCCAGGAGGAGGTTACGTAGAAGATCAATCCGTGGATGGGATGGGTGTTATTGTTTGCCTGGTGCCTATGAACTAACTCAAGAATTTTCTGCCCAGCAAAGGGAAATTTGCAGAAATAAGAAAATAATATTATGCAAATGAGGGGTCTACCTTGAATTGGCAGGTGAGGGAAGAAAGCTGAGTAATATGATCTTGAGTGTCTACAGCAAGCATGTCAAACTCAAAGGCTAACACGGGACAAATAAACAAGGTTTAAGTTTATGTGGGCCGCAAAAAAGCAAAAGCTTCAATTTTCATGGAAACGTAGGTTTATTCGAAAAGTATAGTATGAAAAACACCCAAGAGCAACGATAAAATCAATGTTTTCTTCCTTCTCTTCTTGCGACTCTCTTTCCTACTTGGGGGGAAATCTTGTTCGCAGTGCTTACTTTCAAAACTGACCCAAGGTGAATGTCAGTAATTCTGGATCTGACAGGAGACTTATTTCCTTTCATAATTGTAAATAACTGCTCACGCCGTTATATTGGCTGGGCCGCAGGAATATTCGTCGTGGGTCGCATGCGGCCCTCGGGCCGCGACTTTGACATGCTTGGTCTACAGCCTGAGAACACCACACTGTTACACTATGGGCCTCATGGACCTAGGATGGCCCTGACCCCTTTGACGAGGCCCTAAGTTCGTTTGGTCACTCTCAGGAGCACCCCACGAAGCAGACTAGCCAGCTCAGGCATCCCCAGTGGCCTCCGAGTTGTAACACGTTGCTTCACTATCTGGGAAGTTACTGGTGGTTTATTTTAAGCCCCAGAGACACGTGGCGATTCTCACGGCTGGAGCAATGTTCCCTCGGTCCTGCCGCCGCCACCGCCACCACCACGGGGCCTCCTGAGACCACAGCAGCCCCCCACCCCGGGTGCAGGGCTTGAGGCGATCCTGCAGCAGGAGGCTGACTCACGGTGGGAGTGGCAGTGGGGGGCAGGGCGAGGGGCCCTGGAGGAATGAAGGGGGGCCGGGAAGCGTCCAGGAAACACAGGACGTCTCATCCGCTTGTGTTGTTACAACAAAATGCCACCGACGACCAGGCGCTGAACCAGCAGATATTCACTTCTCAGGCCTCTGGAGGCTCTGGTCCTGGTGAGGGCGGCTTCCTTCTCGCTGTGTCCTCACATGGCCCGTGTGTGCGTGTGTGTGTGTGTGTGTGTGTGTGTGTGTGTGTGTGTGTAGGGTCAGGGGAGAAGGAGAGGAGATCTCTTGAGTCTCTTCTTTTTGTTGCTAATCCTCACCCAAGGATACTTTTCCATTGATTTTTAGAGAGAGTGGAAGGGAGGGGGAGAGACAGAGAGAGAGAAACATCGATGTGAGAGAGGCACATCTATTGGTTGCCTCCTGCATGGGCCCTGACCAGGGCCGGGATGGAGCCTGCAACCGAGGTGCATGCCCTTGACCAGAATCCAACATGGGACCCTTCAGTCCGGGGCTGATGCTCTATCCACTGAGCCAACCGACTGGGGCTTGAGTCTCTTCTTTTAAGAACACTAATCCGATCAGATTAGGGCCCGACTTACGTGTCCTCATTTAACCTGAATTGCTTCCTTAGAAGTCCCATCTCCAAATGCAGACGCCCTGGGAGTTCAGGCTTCAACATGTGAATTTTAGGGGAACACAAACATTCAGCCCATCACACAGAGTGTTCCCACTACTTTCCCATATGGCCTCGGGGACCAGGGCTTCCTTGAATCTTTCCACCCAGGCCTCACCTCCCCAGCCCTCCTGACCTTCTTCACACATCCCGGCACCCCACGATGCGCCCAAGATGCCTCAGGACTGTGGCCAGGGGGAGTGTGTCCCTGCGAGGAGCTCGAGGGAGCGCCCAGCACCATTGATTTAGGGCCCCACCCGAACCCTAAACCATGGGCTGCTGGGGTGGACTTAAATAGCAACTACTATTGGATTGGGAGAGGTTCCAGGGCCTGTGTGTCTTTAAAAAAATAGCAATTTAATGAACCATCTATTAGCACCAAACTAGAACCAAGAAAAATAATTCCTTTGCGGGCTTTGTGCATCCCTGACCGCCCTCGGCTGGGAGGCTCTGTCGTCCCCGTTTCTCAGGGGAGGACGCGCTGAGCCAGCCCCCCCCCCCCCCCCCCCCCCCGGCTTTATAGCCTGGCTCCGCCACTCGGGTGCAGACCGGGTGCAAATGGGAGCAGTCAGGGCCCAACCCCGCTGGGCTGCCCCGAGGACCTCAAACCTGGCTCCCCGGGAGCATCAATAGAAGGATTGTTATCCTCTCCCGGGTCCTGGGAAAGGGAGACACAACCCGCAGCTGACCATTTTTGAGGCCTTTCAAGACAGTCTGGCCTGATGACAGGTCGTCCCGCCCATTTGGAGGACGAGATGAGAGGCAATGAGGCGGCCGAGGTCCCTCTTCTGTACGCTGTCCCCGGGGCCGAGGGTCCAGACAAGGGCCAAGAGGGGACAGTCACGCCCACACTGCCTCTCTCTGCAGCTCAGAGGGCCAGGCTTCACTCCCATCTGCTCTCTCTGTGGGGTGGAGGTGCCACAGCTGGACCAGCGGGCCACACCCGTCACCCCTGCCCCCGCCCTGCCTCTGCCCCTGGCTGGGAGGGCCACCCCCTGGACGCCACCCGCTGGGCAAACGGAGCCAGCAGATGTGATCTGTCAGAGCAGCACCTGCTCCCGCCCTCCCAGGGGCGGCCCTCACTGCCCGCCTCCCTGTGCCAGTGCGGCGGCAGCGCCTCTGGAGTGTGCTGTGGGGGGGGGGGGGCATCTCCCAGGGTAGACAGAGGCAGGTCTTATTCCACCGCCCCTCCCGTGGCCCAGGAGAGACCGGGAGTCATGCAGGGCGGTGGGGACGCCCGCAGCCAAGCCACACAGCGCCTGGCGAGTAGGCAGCCTCCTCCCGCGCCCAGACGCCCCAGGACCAGCCAGACAGAACCACTCTTCCACGGCCCGACAGCCAGGACGCGGGTCGGGTCAGCAGATCCAGAGGCACATCCCGGGCCCCATCACGGCTCCCCCCCCCCCCCCCCCCGCTGTTAGTACAGGGGCCGGTGCAGCAACGGGGGGCGGCGGGGGTGGGTGGGGGGCAGCTCCGTGGGAGCTGGAGAAAAGCCAGCTGGGCCTGAAGGGCCAGGTTACCCCGCAGGGCGTCCTGGGCGGTGGCAAAGGCGTTTTACTTTTTCAGGCAAAAGCCCAGCAAGAGACTGTCTAGAACTTGCCACCTGGTTTCTTAGCTGCGCCCCACTTTGTGACTTCTCAGCATTCCAGGCAGAAGGAAAATGAGGAAGGAGCGGGAGCACACGCCTTCCCGGTTCAGTAGAGGCGGCTGTTTAAGGGGCGCTCTGCCTGCCCGGCTGGCTCAGCACCAGGTGCTCACCTGGGAACCTGTACCGGCACCCACCCTCCTGGCGCCTTAGTGGAGAAGGTGTAACTGGAGGCACAGAGAGGGTGAGTGACCTCCCCAAGGGGCCCAGCATCTAGGTGGCAGGGCTGGGGGTGAAGCCAGGCTGCTGGCTCCAGGCAGCGGCGATGCCCAAGAGCCGGGCCCAGCAGCGGGTGGTCCTCTCCCGGAGACCAGGCTGCCTCCCATCACCGTCCCCACTACGCCATGCCGCTCCTGTGACGTTAACCCCCCATCATGTGTCTGCTTTGCCGTTTTCTTAAAACTCAGACATTCTTAAATGTCCCCTAGTAAGAAGGACTCTTGAGCTTAAATCCCGGTTTTTCCATTGACCAGTGTGGGCCCTCAGCAGCCCCAGCCTTGCCGAGCCTCAGTTTCCTCTTTGTACAGTCAGGACAATAACAACTCCTGTGGGTCTCACGCAGCGCCTGCCCGCAGCAGCCAGGGGGCCGAGCCGCACGGCTCCCAGGAGGCCGCCCTCAGCACTCCAGGGGCCCGGCTCCTGCTGGGCGAGCAATGAAGCGGAGGCCAGGCCTGTCTCCGCCAGCCTTCCTGCCGCCCAGCCTTCCCGCCGCCCAGCCTTCCCGCCGCCCAGCCTTCCCGCCGCCCAGCCTTCCCGCTGCTCGCAGGCCGGTGGCTGGTACTGTCCCGCTGTCCTCCTAGAGATCCCTGCATTCTGGCTTGTCAGGTGACTAGCAAGTCAGCTCCTCCAGCCAAACTGCAGGCCATGCAAGCAGCGCAGCCCTGCTCTCCCCACGGGGGCCCTCTGCTCCTCCAGGGCCCTCTGCTCCTCCAGGGCCCTCTGCTCCTCCATGGCCCTCACTGCTCCTCCAGGGCCCTCACTGCTCCTCCAGGGCCCTCACTGCTCCCCCAGGGCCCTCGCTGCTCCTCCAGGGCCCTCACTGCTCCTCCAGGGCCCTCGCTGCTCCTCCAGGGCCCTCTGCTCCTCCAGGGCCCTCACTGCTCCTCCAGGGCCCTCACTGCTCCTCCAGGGCCCTCACTGCTCCTCCAGGGCCCTCTGCTCCTCCAGGGCCCTCGCTACTCCTCCAGGGCCCTCACTGCTCCCCCAGGGCCCTCACTGCTCCTCCAGGGCCCTCGCTGCTCCTCCAGGGCCCTCGCTGCTCCTCCAGGGCCCTCACTGCTCCCCCAGGGTCCTCTGCTCCTCCAGGGCCCTCACTGCTCCTCCAGGGCCCTCGCTGCTCCTCCAGGGCCCTCGCTGCTCCTCCAGGGCCCTCACTGCTCCCCCAGGGTCCTCTGCTCCTCCAGGGCCCTCACTGCTCCTCCAGGGCCCTCACTGCTCCTCCAGGGCCCTCACTGCTCCCCCAGGGCCCTCACTGCTCCTCCAGGGCCCTCGCTGCTCCTCCAGGGCCCTCACTGCTCCCCCAGGGTCCTCTGCTCCTCCAGGGCCCTCACTGCTCCCCCAGGGCCCTCACTGCTCCTCCAGGGCCCTCACTGCTCCTCCAGGGCCCTCACTGCTCCCCCAGGGCCCTCGCTGCTCCTCCAGGGCCCTCACTGCTCCCCCAGGGCCCTCACTGCTCCCCCAGGGCCCTCACTGCTCCTCCAGGGCCCTCACTGCTCCTCCAGGGCCCTCACTGCTCCTCCAGGGCCTGCAGGGGGGCACTTCAGCTGCGTCACAGCCGCTTCCACGGTGACAGGTCACCGCTCACCAGCTTAGAATAACAGCGATAATGACAGCGCAAATATTGCCACGGCACGTCAGAGACTTCTGCTCAGTGTGCCCTTTGAAGTGAAAACATGAAAACGTTATTATTTAATTTTACTCTCAACTGAAGAGAAGAAAAGTAAAGCCCTTGACGCCCAAGCCCTGCCTGTCAGAATGGACCCTTTTCTTGCATTTTGCTCTCATTTCTACCCACCCAAGATCCTGTATCTTCTCATTCCAGGAAGGTTGGGCCCAAAGCCTTTCTTAGCTTTTAAGAATGAATCGGCCCTGGCCAGGGAGCTCAGCTGCACCACGATATGCCAGGGTTTCGGGTTTGGTCCCCAGTCAGGGCACACGCAAGAATCAACCAGTGAATGCATCAGTAAGCGGGACAGAAATTGATGTTCCTCTCGCTCAGTAAACAAGAAAACCAATTGCCGTTCTCTGGCTCATTTCTGTCATCCGAAAGAAACCACGGGTGATGGGCTACAGCTGGCTCCAACTAGCCTGTGAGAACAATTTACTCAATTTTCAGAAACTCTGTGAGCTGGTTGGTAAACAGAGCCATTCTTAAAAACTACATTCTATAAACCTACAATTAAATACATTTCATTAAAAGCAAAGGTAATAAATACTCAAAACATCATCTAATTATCCCACTACGTGTGGCTTTTGAGGTCATTTATATGCGTTTGAGGTCATTTATACCCTCTCTGTAAGGTCTCCACACAGAAGTACAGAATAAGGTGTCACCATGCATCTCTTCCTCCATATTCATGACGTCACACTGGCAGCTTGAAAGCAGCCATCGTCCGGGTATTTGCACCCGGAAACCAACAGATGCTACAGACCATGGCCTGCTCCCTTCGGAGACCTGGTTGCTAGGCTTCCCCGCACACCACTGTCTGCCCTCCCGTCCGCCAGGTGAACCCAGAACTCGGCCGTCAGGGACCCCTCTCTCCCTGAGAAGGAAGTGGATGTGCTGGGGAACTAAATGGTGTGTTCAGAGTCTCACGGCAGACAACCAGTGAGCCCAGGACGAGAGCTGCTGGCTTAGTGCCGTTAGGCCAGGAACGCAGGGCCTGACTGTCGGGGGAACCGCCCGCTTAACGATGGCCCTGGACAAAGTTTTGCCCGGCGCCTCTGCCAAGAGATCAAAGGTTCTGATTCCTGTCACAGAAACCCTTAAAAATCCAAAAGTGCTTTCCTGGCCTCAGCTAGTGTTCCCACATGATCTCCCAGGAAACCCTCAGCATTTCGGGGAGGTTTGCGTATTCATGGCGAGTTGGGCGATGGGAAGGGGGAGGGGGCGCAACGGGATGAGGATCACAGAGTCTGACAATTGGAAGCTTTGCTGTTGAAGTTTTTAGACCCTCCCTCCTGCTAAATTGACAGCCCCCACTCCACATACCATGTATTCATACATGGCACACATGGGAAAGTTGGAAACATGATAAAAACATAGAAATAAACATTCAATGAGAAACAATTGACATATCGTAGGCCTTCCAGTGAGACTTCATTCCATGTCCTTTTGCACAATGCTACCTCTTGTGACATTTTTAATATTATATTTATAGTGTGGAGCCAATCCCGGCACACTCATAGTAGAGCACAGACATTTCACAGGCTTCCTCAAGAGTCATGGAATGAAGACTCTCGCGTCGGCTTCCGTTTGGGAAACCACTTGTGCTAACTCTGTAAACTCGAGAGAACCACCACTACCTTTTACAATCTCTTATGGAGCAAACAGTGTTGTTAATGTACTTCATTTTATTCCATAACATTAATAAAAGAAATGTAGTAACTGATAATAAATTAATGGCTTGCCTCAACTTTTCAGGACGTGATCTATTTGGCCCAGCTACTGCCCTCAAAGGCTTGAAGCTTCTTTCTCCCCTCCTGGCTGAGCATGCTCAGTGCCTCCATAGGCCTGGCATGTATACGTCTGTAAATGGTCTTTCTGATTCAGTATTTGACTCTTAATTTCACACCCAGCCTCCCATCACCGAAACTTTATCTTTTTTTTCTATCTTAGGAACTCAGGTACATTGTAAATGTTCCCTTGATAACCATAATATACTAGTGGCCCGGTGCACGAATCTGTGCACCAGTGGGGTCCCTCGGCATGGCCTGTGGGGATTGGTCTGAAATCAGCAGTGCAACGCCACCTGCTGCTCCCGCTCATCCCGGCCCCGCTGCACCTGCCATGGGCTCGCGCCCAGTCAGTCCTGATTTGGAGAGGCTCATGTTGCTGCAGTGGCGCTCACCAGCCATGAGTCCTGCCTCTGGCACCTGTTGGTCATCTGAGCGGTGCTCCCCCTGTGGGAGCGCACTGACCACCAGGGGGCAGCTCCTGCGTTGGGCGTCTGCCCCCTGGTGGTCAGTGTGTGTCATAGCGACTGGTTGACCAGTCATTCCGGTTGTTCCAGTCGTTCCGGTCATTCAGTCATAATGGTTTCTTAGGCTTTTATATATATATAGATGGTGTTAATGATAGAGTTTGTCTACATGCAATATTATGCTGCCTAAAAAAACCCTGTGCTTTTTAAGTATGAGCAATGCTTTTTAATATCTAAATGAAGGACTGTGACTAGGCAAGAAATGGAGACAGTGCATCCAGTGGCCCTCACGGATGGTTGGGGGTCATGTAGATGTTCACACAATTCTTGTCTTTGCGATTATTATATCCAAGCACAGTACTGAGTAAAGAAAGCTTACACTGTTTAGTGTAGCACGGAGCTTTCAATGAAAGGAGAGAAGAGCTGGCTGAGCAACGCTGGTAGATTTTCCGTTGCGGTGCTCCTATATTGTGTAAGATATGGAGTCCAGGCATGCCCTGTCTCAGTTAGAGCCACTTTCTGATTCCCTCACTACGTTTGGTGAGGAGGATTCCTGATGTGTCTCGGTCTTCTCACCCTTTGCTTGAGAGGCGCATGGTAACTCTGCTGAACTGGTCGGTACCCAAGGGCTTCATTCCTTAAATCCCTTTCGAACATGCACAGGAGACATGCCTGCAGCCTACTTAGGAAACTATTTCTTGAGGAACAGTCATCACATTTCTGAAAAATTATGGTGGCAGCTGATCCAAAATCTTGGCCTTGAACTCCAGCCAATGTTTTCTTGACTCCAAAGTGTCCTGCCAAAACAAAGTAATTGCACAGCTGACAGGACCTCTCTTGTTACCTCTTAGGAATGACCATAATTTACAGCCCACAATGCCAATGGGGGTCTCCCAGGGATCACAGTTGCTCTGGGTGCATGTCAATGAGTCATCTCAGGGCTAATGACCTTCTCACATTTACCGTCTCAGGAAAACACGGATCCTTGTTGGAGGAGAGTGAACATCACGATAAGGAGCTGTTTCCACTGTAACTGTGTGTTCCTTTCATCCTTCCAGGTGTCTACTGGTTCCCTAACAGGACCGTTTGGTGTCCTAACCAGGGACCTCCAATTCTTCTCCCAGGTGCTGGTTCTAGACTGAAGGTGTCCATGACCAAAGCTGCCACTATGGAGACTTCTTAAAGGAAGACATCATATTTGGCTTTAAAAACAAGCAGGCCCTCACCTTCTAAAAGGTGTATGTGTTTAATTTTTCTGAAATATCATTCTAGGCTTCACTGTTCATTTTTCTTTCAAGAGTAACTTACTTACTTACTTACTTTATTTATTTATTTTTATAAATCTTTATTGTTCATATTATTACAGATGTTCCTCTTTTTTCCCCCCATAGCTCCCCTCCACCCGATTCCTCACCCCCACCCCATGCCCTTACCCCCCGCCACTATCCTCATCCATAGGTATAAGATTTTTGTCCAATCTCTTCCCTCACCCCTCACACCCCATTCCCTATGAGAATTGTCAGTCCACTCCCTTTCTATGCACTTTATTCTGTTCATCAGATTTTTTATTCATTTAATTTTTAGATTCACTTGTTGATAGATATGTATTTTTTTTGTCATTTTGTTGTTCATAATTTTTATCTTTACCTTTTTCTTCTTCTTCCTCTTCTTAAAGAATACCCTTCAGCATTTCATATAATCCTGGTTTGGTGATGATGAACTCCTTTAGCTTTTTCTTGTCTGTGAAGCTCTTTATCTGACCTTCAATTATAAATGATAGCTTTGCTGGGTAGAGTAATCTTGGTTGTAGGTTCTTGCTGTTCATCACTTTGAATATTTCTTGCCACTCCTGTCTGGCCTGAATAGTTTCTTTTGGAAAATCAGCTAACAGTCGTATGGGTACTCCCTTGTAGGTAACTAACTGTTTTTCTCTTGCTGCTTTCAAGATTCTCTCTTTGTCTTTTACCCTTGGCATTTTAATTATGATGTGTCTTGGTGTGGTCCTCTTTGGATTCCTCTTGTTTGGGGTTCTCTGCATTTCCTGGACTTGTAAGTCTATTTCTTTCACCAGGTAGGGAAAGTTTTCTGTCATTATTTCTTCTAATAGGTTTTCAGTATCTTGCTCTCTCTCTTCTTCTGGCTCCCCCATAATTTAGATGTTGGTACCCTTGAAGTTGTCCCAGAGGCTCCTTACACTATCTTCATATTTTTGGATTCTTTTTTCTTTTTGTTTTTCTGGTTGGGTGTTTTTTGCTTCCTCATATTTCATATTGGTTTGATTCTTGGGGTCTACTGTTGAATTTCTGTATATTATTCTTTATTTCAGACAGTGTATGCTTAATTTCTGACTGGTCCTTTTCCATTTTTTTGGCATTCTCATTAAGATCCTTAAAGGTCTCACTAAGTTCCTTGGAGGTTTCTAGAAGATCCTTGAGTAACCTTATAACTGTGGTTTTGAACTCTATTTCCAGTAGTTTGCTTTCCTTCATTTCTTTCATTCGTGACATATTTCTTTGTCTCTGCATTTTGGCTGCTTCCCTGTGTCGATGGAGTGGCTTTGTGTGATAGGTGACCTATAGGGCCCAGTGGTTCAGCCTCCCCAATCACCTGAGGTGGACACTTTTGGTGCACCCCTTTGTGGGCTGAGTGTACAGTCTTGTAGTTAAGCCTTGATTGCTGTTGGTACACTGGGAGGAATTGACCTCCAGGCCAATTGGCTGTAAGGACCCGCTGTGTCTATAATGGAAGAACTGCTGTGCTGGAGACACCCTTTTGGGGCAGGACTTGCTTCAGTGGGGCTTTGGTGCTCACTGAGTCTGCCTCTTGAGTGTGTCACTTATGGATGTGAGGAGTTGAAATCTGGTGTCATCTCACAGTGACCACTAGGTACACTGGCTCCTGGATCTCCAAGGAGGTGCAGGTCAGCTACTGTCTGAGGCCACCCAGCAGGAGCTACAGAGAGATCTGCAGATTTCTCCTCTTTGCTTGGGGTTTGGAAGTTTTGGAGCTGACCCAGCTGCAGTTTGTTAGGTTAAGCTGCCATAGGGCAGGCCATTCATATGCAAAAGCCGTTGCACAGTTTGGGTGGGTTTGTAAGTTGGGCGGGCAGGGTCTCAGGGAATCACCAGGGCGTGGCAAACAGCGATGGCTGCCAGGTAGCCCTCTCTGCATCTCCATGTTTCCGTGTCCCCACGTCCCACACCCCAGTGCAGAAAACAATGATTCCTGCACGCATCTCTGCAAGAGAGCCACCCTCACTTTCCGACCTGATGCCAGACAGTCCCGCTTCTCCCCGTAGGAGTCTGGGTCCCCAGAGTCTCGGGAAACTGGAGTTCAGAACAGTCGGGAGCTTGTGTCTCCCTTCGGATTGAAAAAAACAGTGCACCCATTCGCCAGCCCGATTCGCGCACCTCTGTACCTCTGCTTTTCCATGCCTGTGCACGTACTACCGGGTCTCAATGCTCTTTTCTCTTTCCTTCTAGTTGTAGAACTTCTACTCAGCCAGCTTTCTCGTGGTTCTGGGTGATAGACGTTTTGTCTTTTAGTTGTAGTTTTGGTGTGGTTGTGAGAGGCAGCACGTACAGGTGTATACCTTATGCCGCCATGTTGGTTTTTTTTATCACTGTTTATTTTAAGGCAAAGTAGGTTAAGGATCATTTGGGCTGTAGATTCTATAATCTAGAAGCCTTGTAATGGGGCATTTAGGGAGCTGTATCCTTAAACTTTGTGAACCTGGGTGAGAAGATGAGGAATGGGAGGCTCATGAGTAACTAAATGCTGCCAATGCTAGAGGATCGGAGGGTCTTCAGGGTTTGTTATTATACCTAAAAGACTTCCCTGTCCTCTGCTTTCTGAGATAAATGTATCTGGAAGAAGCACTGAAGAAAGTTCATTATGTTCATGGGAAGAAAGATCTGGGACTGGTTCTGACCAGGAGGCTAGAAGTCACCCAAGGTAACCCAAGAGAGACACATGATTAGTTACCAAGAGAGATACAAGATTATAGCAAATTTTCTCTAAAACATTTGTTTTCCATTCCTGCATGGCTGTTAAAACCCATGTCCTGGTTTCTGTAAACTGGCAAACTCCCCACCCACTTTGTACCCTTGGTTCCTGCTCTGACTGCTCTGGTATTCATTCAGTTCCTTCTGTATTTTGGGCCCCTGGAGCTTCCCCTTGAGTTTTGGTGCACTCAGCTATGCATTTACAGGAATGCTTGTTGTCTATGTCCTGCTGAAGACTGCTTTGACAGCTCAGGTAGCATAGATTCTAAGGAGGAGAGACTGGGTGGGCCTGTGCTGTCAAAAGATCTGGATCTAGCAAGCCACATTCAGAACTGAAGAGACCTGCAGTTAGCAGAAGGGAGGTCTTGCATGAACTTCTTCAATCCCTTTTGTATTCTGAGGTTATTATCTCAGCTTTGTCTTCATTTATACTCCACAGACTCAATATTTCCCAAGTCCAGACCCCTTATAAGAACTCTTCTGTGTTCTTTCCCCCGTCCTTCTTCCTGTTATCTCTCACCCAATATCTCCGGAAGTTAAGGGCTAATGAGGGAATTGGCAATGTCTTTTTTTTTTTTTTTTAAATTGTGGTAAAAACTACATAACGTAAAATTTGCCATCTGAGCGATATTTAAGTATAGAGTTCAGGAGTGTTAAGTGTATTGGATCTCAGGAACTTTTCTATCTTGTATATCTGAAACTCTATATCCACTAGGCAACAACTCCATCTTTCCCCCTCCCCTAGCCCCTAACTACTATATCCCTCATGTACGTGAAATCATATGGTATTCATTTTTTTTGTGACTGGCTAATTTCACTTAGCATAATGTTTCAAGGTGCATCCATGTTGTAGCATGTGACAAGATTTCCTTCCTTTTTAAGGTCAAATAATATTCTACTGCATGTAGACACCATATTTTGTCTTCACATTCATCTGTTGATGGGCATTTGGGTTGCTTCTGTCTCTTGGCTATTGTTAATAGTGCTGCTGTGAACATGGGTGTGCAAATATCTCCTTGAGACTCTGCTTTCAATTGTTTTGGGTATATACCCAGAGGTGGGATTGCTGGCTCATATGGTAGTTCTATTTTTAATTTCTTGAGGAACCTCCATACTGTTTCCACAGCACCTCCACCATTTTACATTCCCACCAACACAGCACAAGGGTTCCAGTTTCTCCACAGGCTTCCCAACACTTGTTGTTTTCTGTTTTTCCTTATAGTATCTGTCCTAATGGGTATGGGGTGGGAATATCTTTCTTACATTTCTTCACAAGATCCCTGGAATTATGGATGTCTTGAAAATTCTGAATCAGCCAACCCTTGGACACTCCGTTAACTTTCAATGGCAGATGGGGATTCAAATGATCTTCAAAATTCAAAGAAGTGGTAACAAATGAAGAGTTTCTGGTCAAGAATGGGAAACATTCAGAATATTAATATTTTCTTTCCATTCAAAATTATCACTTGATTAATGTTCACCACCAAACCTCGCTGGTTTCATTACGCAGACTTTATAGGGCTCCCCTTACGAGCCTGCGGGGTGTTTTCCCAACCATGGGAAGCCCGTTTCAGCTGGGCTTTCGCTTTTCTCCTGTGAGCTCATGCTGCAGTCCTGTGCTGCATCTTTTCTAAGCGTGGACCAGACTAGAAATACAAGGGTCATTCCCTTCTGACCCTAAGTCTTGATCTCTCCTTAAGCTGGGTGGCTGGCTTCTTTTGGAGGTCAGAAAGGTCACCTTGGCTTTAAGTAATGACCACCAGCGACGTATCGTTTTCACTGCAAAGGACTTTCTTGTTTATCAAATTTTACTTGCAGTTGATATTGGATCAGAACCTGGTGTATTTAGCTTGGCAGCCCGTGTTCCTGTCAGCATCATGCCATTCCCAAAGAGGGTATCCTATGGTGCCTTTCAGCCTGGTGTGCCTCTCCTCTAACTCATGGCTCTAAAATAAGAAATCCTAGTTCTTACATTCCCTTTTATTTCCTTATCGTGTCTTGAGTTAAAGCCCTGCTACCATTCAACGCAACAAAGTACATGGCAAAGGGAGAATTGGCAACTCACAATTGATGGATATTTTTATCTTATTGGGAAGTAGCTTGAAGGAAACACAGGTACCAACCTATGCTTGACCAAACACTGTTAAACATTTCGTCCAATACAACTGAATACTTCTGACCTTGAAACTCGTTGGCTACTGCTGTTTACAGAGAAGTTGGTTTGGGACCATAGTATTTATTGGTCATGTGATAAGGGTGGTAGTTATCAAAATTGAGTGTCCTGGTGAGGCAGCAGTACTGGTAGGTGCCCCTACCTATGCACACTTGAAAATACCTTGAGGATTATGAGGTACATCTTGGACATATTGAATGTAAATTGCCTTTAAGTTTTCCTAGTAGAGATGCCAAGTGGGCAGAGAAAGATATGGAATGTAGAAATGAGATCTTGTCCAGAGAGATAAATTTAGGAGTCACTGATATATATAGCTACTGAAGTCATGAATATGGATGGGTGAACCTGGGATGAATCCTTGAGGAACTTCAATATTTAATGACAGGATAGAAGAGGGTGAGCCTCCACAGGAGGCAGAATGAGAGGCAATGTGGAGGGTCTGAATACCCTAAAATCAGGGCATGGATTTCCATTTAAAAATCCATGGGAGAGTCCGAAAAAAATTAAAAATAGAACTACCATACAATCCAGCAATTCCACTTCTGGGTACTTAGTTGAAGAAGATGAAAACAATAATTTTAAAAGATACATGCACCCCCATGCTCACTGCAGCATTGTTTACAATAACCCCCATGCTCACTGCAGCATTGTTTACAATAACCCCCATGCTCACTGCAGCATTGTTTACAATAGCCCCCATGCTCACTGCAGCATTGTTTACAATAACCCCCATGCTCACTGCAGCATTGTTTACAATAGCCAAGATATGGAAGCAACTTAGTCGTCCACCGATAGGTGACTGGATAAAGAAAATGTCATTTACATAGACAAGGGAATACTTCCCATTTACAATCACACGGGTGGACCTAGAGAATATTATGTTAAGTAAAAAGTCAGGCAGAGAAAAACAAATATTGTATAATTTCACTTATATGTGGGATCAAAAAACAAAATAAACTAACAACAAAATGAAACAGAAACAAACTCATAGATACAGAGAATAAACTGATGGTTGCCAGAGGAGGGGGAGGAGGGGGCTGGGTAGAAAAGGGGAAGGGAGTTAAGAAGTACAAACTTCCAGTTATAAAATAAGTCATGGGGATGTTATGTACAGCATAGGGAACATAGTCAATGACAGCATAATAGCTATGTTCAGTGACAGATGGTACTAGACTTATTATGACTACTTCCTAAGGTATATAAATGTTGAATCACTGTTGTATATCTAAGACTAATATAATATTGTATGTCTACTATAACTAAAACTAAATTGATAAAAACCATAGGATAAAGGATTGGACTTCTCAGAATTCTACTACTTCTGAGATCCTTGATTCCAAGATAATTCTGATTGTTCCATATTGTGGCATCAATGATGAACACTGATGACAGCGGTCTAATAACTGAGCGACGTCTGTTATTAGGGGTGGAGAACACACACAGAAATTCCACGTTAAGTCTCTTAGCGTTGGGCTGTGGGTAAGTTCTTTTTTCTTTCACTGGACAAGATCTGAGCTAGATTAAAAAAAAAGCAGACTTCAGAAATGGATTTAGCATCAGAGATTGTATAATCTGTGAGATAGTCAATATTATCAGCTTAGTCTTACTATAGTCCAGTTTCATGACTGTGTTTTTGACTGATGTCCATCCAAAACAACACCTTTAACATTTGGCGTTGGTAAAAAAAAAAAAAAAAAAAAAAGGTCCATTATTATGGGGCAGTTGAATAAAGCACAGAATGAATGAAAGATAAAATGAAGCCCACCTTTATCAGTATTTCCTATTTTCTGGAATCTTTAACATTGTTATTTCATTTGACAAGAGGCATAAAGGCATATGTACATTTGTTTTCTGGTTTGACCAATATGTTTTAAGTAATTAAGAAATTTTGAATTTATTAGATCATTTATAATTATAAATTTAAAATAAAAATGAAATGATTTCAAGACCCAGGTTTTTAAGAAGCCTGCTTTCAATTATCTAACAATCACTCAAAAATCGCCTTTCTGAAGCTAGTAACCATTAAGTTACTCTTAAACCCAAACTAAATACCAGTTAACACAGCGGACAAAAAGCCAGATAGATCTGGTTTGGGTATCAGTAGTGTCTTTGTTGTGGAAAGATATCAGTTTTCAAGTTTTCACTACACTGTACAGACCTGTGTGTCTCAGGCAACTTTACAGCTCAAACCCCACTCCTTGGGGACGTATAGCAACTTGTAAATCCATGAGGAATTTTTCAGCAAAGTTCTATTTCTTAGCTTATTCATGGATTAGACTTGTAAGAGCAGATTCATTCTAAGGCTCTAATGAGCAGGCTTTTTTTTTTTTTCACACTGAAAAGGACATTTTCTTCTTTTTTTTCCCCAACATTCAGCTTATGATGGTTTTAGAATTTATGTTCTCAGTTATATACCCCATTGCCTTTGAAATCTTAGAAAATACTCACCGTGGTTCTTCCCAGCCCAGCACTGTTCAAAGCCTTTCTTTATGTAGCCGTAGAACATGGAGACCCACAAACTGCTTCACATGCGTCTGTTGCTCTGGTTTACTTCTAAGAACATTGGCTCTGCTCTTCCGACTAACCAGAGTCATGACAGCGGTCTAATAACCGAGCGACGTCTGTTATTAGGGGTGGAGAACACGCAGAGAAATTCCACGCTAAGTCTCTTAGCGTTGGGCTGTGGGTAAGCTCTTTTTTCTTTCACTGGACAAGATCTGAGCTAGATTAAAAAAAAACCTAGATGTCTTCAGAATGAAATCTATAAAACCAGGTGGCAGATACTAACGACCCCAGCGCTCACCTGGCTGGATGTGCCAGCATCATGTCTGTAACTGGTCTGAGTCCATTTCATTTCATTGAGTTCCAGGGGGCTATCAGTGTATGGGCTTCTAAAAGAATATTTTTATTGATTTCAGAGAGGAAGGGAGAGGGGGAGAGAGAGAGAAACATTAATGATGAGAGAGAATCATTGATAGGCTGGCTCCTGCACACCCCACATTGGGAATCAAGCCCACAACCCGGGCATGATTCCCTGACCAGGAATCCAACTGTGACCTCCTGGTTCATTGGTCAACACTCAACCATTGAGCAATGCTGGCTGAACTGGGCTTTTTAAACTTTCTAGTTAGAGCTGAATTTTCTTCTAGTCTTCAATACTTGCTCATTTCTGTTTCCTTATTTCCAAATTCAATTCCAACTTCTTTCTGCTTCACCTCAGTTCAAATGCGTTTCAAGGATATCTATCTTTCTTTTGGGCCACAGGACATAAAATATTTGAGCCTAAAGGTCCTTCAGAATTCACCCACTAGGATGTCCTCATTTCACAGATGAGAAAAATGAGGCACAGAGAAGGGAAGGGAATTGCTGGTCATAATTTAATGGGATTTGTCTCAGATCTTAGCTCTTCCAAGTAGTGATTCAGTTACCTGCTTAGAGTCAATATAATCGGAAGCAGGGATCAGAACCAGGGCACATGTCCTAACAGTGTGTTTCCCCACAGTATGACCCTGTATTACAGTGGTTCTCAACCTTTCTAATGCTGCGGCCCTTTAATATAGCTCCTCATGTTGTGGTGACCCCCAACCATAAAATTATTTTCGTTGCTACTTCATAACTGTAATTTTGCTACTGTTATGAATCATAATGTAAATATCTGTGTTTCCCAATGTGTTACCACAACATGAGAAACTGTATTAAAGGGTCACGGCATTAAAAAGGTTGAGAATCACTGCTGTATTAGTTTTCTATGCTATGTAACAAACTGCCACAAACATAGTGTCTTAAAACAATACGCACTTACTCTTCCACTGTCATATCCTATATAATAAAAGCCTAGGTGGCATCACATCCTCACAAGATGGCTGCCCTCACATCGTCACAAGATGGCCACCAGAAGATGGCTGCCACATGATGGCCACCACAAGATGGCTGCCACAAGATGGCTGGCAGGGGAGGGCAGTTGGGTGTGACCAGGCTGGTGGGGGAGGGCAGTTGGGGGTGATCAGGTTGGCAGGGGAGCAGTTAGGCGTCAATCAGGCTGGCAGTGGAGAGGTTAGGCGGTGATTAGGCTGGCAGGCAGGCGAGCGGCTAGGCGCCAGCAGTCTCAGATTGTGAGAGGGATGTCTGACTGCCAGTTTAAACTGCCGGCAGTCGGACATCCCCCAAGGGGTCCCAGATTGGAGAGGGTGCATGCCAGAAAGAGGGACTCCCGCCCCCCTGCATATATATATATATATATATATATATATATAGAGAGAGAGAGAGAGAGAGAGAGAGAGACTAGAATATATAGAGATAGATAGATAGATATAGAGATAGATAGATAGATAGACACTATATATAGAGATAGATAGATGGATAGATAGATAGATAGATAAATAGACACAAAATTCATGCACGGGGCGGGCGGTGTCCCTCAGCCCAGTCTGCACCCTCTCCAATCTGGGACCCCTCAAATTGGATGGAGTCCAATGCTCAAAGGATGTCCTACTGCTGGTTTACAGGGATCGGGCCTAAACCAGTAGTTGGACATGCCTCTCACAATCTGGGACTGCTGGCTCCTAACCTCTCACCTGCCTGCCTGATTGCCCCTAACCACTCTGCCTGCTGGCCTGCTCACCCCCAACTGCCCCTCGCCACTGGCCTGCTCGCCACCAAATGTCCCCCCCCACCAGCCTGATCACCCCCAACTGCCCCCTGTGCCAGTGTGCTCATCCCCAACTGCCCCCCCTACTGGCCTGCTTGCCCCCAACTGCCCCCTGCTGGCATGATCACTCCAAACTGCCGCCGGCCCCCCCCCCCCCCCCCCCCCCCCCGCTGTCTAGATCACCTCCAACTGATCCCCACTGACGGGGTGAGAGGCTGAGGGCTGTTTTCAGGCTGGCCACATCCCCTTCAGGGTGGGGGTCCCCACTTCCCCACTGGGGTGCCTGGCCAGCCTGGGTGAGGGGCTGATGGCTGTTTGCAGGCTGGCCAAGCCCCCCAGTGGGGACCCTCACCCCATGGGAGTGTGGCCAACCTGGGTGAGGAGCTGAGGGCTGTTTTCAGGTTGGCCATCCCCCCAGCGATCCAGGCTCCCAGCCCCTCCTTTTTCACTTTTCTTTTTTTTCCCAGTGCCTCCTTGAGCGGAGGCCAGGGTGGGCTGGAAGCAGGTATCTGGGATTTATTTAGCTTCTATAATTGAAACTTTGTAGCCTTGATCGGAGGCCAGGGCCAGCCAGGGTGGGCAAAAAGCTTGGCTTCCTCCATCGCCGGGGGCAACCCAAGCCTCCTGCTCACTCTAGCTCCGTGGCTGCCGCCATCTTAGTTGGGCTAATTTGCATACTCGCTCCTGATTGTCTGTGGTGTAGGGGAGTGATGGTCAATTTGCATGTTTCTCTTTTATTAGTGTAGATATATATTATACTATATATTCTATACTATATATCTTACTATTTCTGAAGGTCATGAATCTGATTAAGGCTTAGCTGGATTCTCTGGATTCAGGCTGCAACAAGCAAAATATCAGCCAGGCTGTGTTCTCATCTGGAGACCCAACTGGGGAAGTGTCCTCTTCCAAGGTCTCTCAGGTTGTTGGCAGAGTTTATTTCCCTGTGGCTGTGAGACTGAGGGTTCCTTCTGGCTGTCGGCTGGAGGATGTCCTCACTTCCTAGAGACTAGCCTCACTCCCTTGACTTGTGGGCCTCCAGACACGGCCATTTACTTTTCAAAACCAGCAAGTGAGAAAGTCTCTAGCAAGACAGCTTTATTTAGCTTAACAGAGCCCAGGAGAGGCATTGCAACACTGCTGCCATATTCTATTGGTTAGAAACAACTCACAAGTAGCACCCAAACAAGGGCATGAATACCAGAAGATGAGGATCACAGGGGGTCACCTTAGGGTCTGCCCACTACAACTCCAAATAAGTGATTTCCCTGGGCTAACATAGCAAAACATTCCAGGCACACAGTATTTTCCCTGTGGTCACTGTCAAATTGCAAACATGTTTCTAGTTGAATTTCTTCAAGCTCTATTCTCTACGTCATCCAGTAATTTTACCTTTTTAATTTTATTTTTATTATTATTTTAAAATACATTTTTATTGATTTCAAAGAGGAAGGGAAAGGGAGAGATAGAAACATCAATGATGAGAGAGAATCATTGATCTGCTGCCTTCTGCACGCCCCCTACTGGGGATCGAGTCCACAACCCAGGCATGTGCCCTTGACCAGAATTGAACCTGGGACCCTTCAGTCTGCAGTCCAATGCTCTATCCACTGAGTCAAACCAGTCAGGGCAATTTTATCCTTCTAACAATGTCTTCATGAAGGAACAAAAGGTAAGGTTTTCAAATTTATGAGAGAATGAGATCAGAGTGTTAGCAAATAATTTGGATGACACAATCAGGTTCCATTGTTATTTCCATGTTATGTAATGGGGAATAATAATTTTGATTTATATTAAAATGATTTTTGTATTTGAATTTCCTTTGTGTGACCTTTTCTTTTGCCAGAGGCATCCATCAGCCTTGGGGAAAATTAGCTTTTTTTTTTTTTTTTGCAGCAAGAATGTAAGGAAGGGCACAGGCAATTTATAAATTCCAAAATGGAAGTTTTGAGTTCACGACAGTTTGAAAGACAGGCTTTGGTGAGAGAAAATAGAGTCCCTCAGCTTCTTTAGCTCCCAGTAACATTTTTGATGACTGAGTTTTAACAAAAACAAGAGGGTGGAGGGCACTTAGGTCTGACGGCACAGAAGCCTCTGACATAAGGAAGGGAGGAAAGTGACCATTGTGGTCTCAGAGGCTGGGGGAGGAGAAAGCAGCCAGAGTGGGGCACGGAGGTCAGGTGGTCGGGCCCTGAGGGACCTTGTTCCAGGCCCTCAGTTCCAGGGCTGCAGGGATACCCGTAGAGGTGGGTTCAGTCATTGGGGATGACTGGTCAGCTTCCTTAGGTGTGGCTGCGGTAAGCTGGAAACTGGAATTGGCCTCATAGGGAGCTGGGCAGTGGTAATTTCCGTGTGGCGTGTCACGGACAGAGGGGCAGCTGACCACTGCTGGCCTCCCCTGTCTTTTGTGTCATTCCCGGAGCCCAGAAATTCTCACAGACCCCGAGAACGCCCCCCCTCAGCCAGTCCACACGTGGAGGAGAGCGGCAGCAGGGCCCCAACGCACCGAGGATTTCCTCAAAAGGACCGAACCCGGTTCTTCCGGCTTCAAGGTCTTGTTTGAAGGAGACACCGTTTACTGGAAAACGATTATTTTTCCTTGCTGCCTAGCGCATCTCATGAGGGTGACTAGCTCTGTTACCAAAACTTACAAAAGCCACCTTTTCTTAGCACAACTGACAGCCGTGTGTGCCACGTGTGCCTAGCCACCCTAGGATCATGGATCACATACAAGGCCACGTCCACGGCGGCAGATGGGAGGTCCTGCCCTGGAGTGAGAAACGGGCCAGCACAGGATGCCACTGTTTGGGTTAGGAACAGCAGGGCAGCGTTCAGGAAGAAAAAATTAGGGGTTGTATTAGTCAGGAATTTTTTGGTTGCAACTTACAGAGACCCAACTGGAATTAGGCAGAAGGGCCAAAAGGGAATTTATTGGCTCTTGGAATCCAAGAACAACCAGCCTGGAGGAGGAAGGGAGACTGCGGGTGTCAGGGGGAGCGGGGCCAGGGACACACAGCCCGGGCTCTCTCCATTCCAGCCTCCGGGGCTGCTCTGGGTGGACTCTCCTGGGTTCTCTCCTCTCACTGCCCACAGCCCCGCACCAGGGAGGGAGCGCCCTTCCACGCTGTGAGTCCCACCTCTGGGCCTTTTGCTCCCAAACTGGACAGAGGCTCAGGGAAAGTCTGTGGGGGATTCCGATGGGAAACCTGGTAAGGGCTCCCCTGTAGCCACTGAGACAGAATCATGTGGACAGGGACAGGTCTCAAAACAGCCATTTCAATGTGCTGATGGGGAGGGGACCGGCGAGGGCCATTGGGAATTTCAGGGAGCACAGGGAGTGTCTGCTAGGTGGCCCCTAGAGACCGAGTATGATGTGTGGTCCCCGTGGTCCATGCGAAGTCAGGGAGAGCGTGTTTTAAGGAGCAGCTGATGCGGCGGGAGGCTAGGTCTGTGGATGTAGTATTTAGGGTGCGGCAGTCAGCACCCTTGGAGCGAGGGTTGGTTCTGGGGTCACGCCGAGAGGAGATTATAGACCAAATGAAGGGCCGTTGGAGGGAGGCAAGCAGGCTGCCGGGGTAACTGAGACCATTCATGCTGTTGCTGATGGATCTGTCCCGGGGCCCCCTGCAGGCACCGGTGGTGTTTCAGCCACAGAGGAGAGGAAGGGGCCCGGGACATGGCAGCTGTCATGAGCTGCTCAGCTTCTTTATGGACAAATACATGGAAGCTTTGGGGCCACAGACTGATGCGATTTAAGCACCTCCTCATAATGGAAACTGTCCCAGGATGGATGGGCGCGGGCGATGAAGCAGTGAGATAACAATACAGGGCAGCACAGGGTTCTGCCATTCTCTCCTCCATCCCTCATCCCTTCAGCAAATCTCTGCTCATGAGCAGATAGACCACATTAGCAAGTAGACAACAAGGTCTACCGCGCTGCTCATCAGCGCCCTCCCCACGCCTGGCCTGTGGACCAGCTCTCTATTAATACTAGAGGCCCGGTGCATGACATTCATGCACTGAACCTGAGGAGGGGCGGTCCCTCAGCCTGGCCTGCGCCCTCTCAAAGTCCGGGTCCCCTCAGGGGATGTTCGCCTGCTGGCTTAGGCTCACTCCTCTGTGGGGAGCGGGCCTAAGCCGGCAGGCGGACATCCCCAAGGGGTCCTTAGTGCTGCCACAGAGGCGGGAGAGGCTCCTGCCACCATTGCTGCACTCGCCAGCCATAAGCCTGGCTTCTGGTGGTCAGTGCCCTGTGGGAGCACACTGACCACCAGGGGGCAGCTCCTGCCACGGTTGCTGCATCTGCCCCCTTGTGGTCAGTGTGCATCATAGCGACCGGTCGTTCTGCTGTTCGGTCGATTTGCATATTAGCCTTTTATTATATAGGATTTGTTAGGGATGAAAGCGTATGGGATGAGTGGGGGCATGGGCACTGTGCTGGGTGCTAGAGATGACCATCTAGTAACATGGACCACGCTCTCCATGCTCTGACGCACGCAGGCCCAGGTGGCGTGAGGACAGAGGCGTGGTATTGGCAGGAAGTGCTCCCGGGCTCACAGAAAGGCTGGCAAAGTGGGCAAGGACTGGGAGCAACATTCCCAGAGGGAGAGAGTGCAGCGAAGGGAAAGAGGCAGGGCCGGGGGTGTGTGGGGGTGTGGGGCTCCTGCTCCGGGGTGCTCTGTGCTTCATGGAAGCCCCCCTGCAGGCCTCAGGGTGCTCTGGTTCTGTTCCTCCCATTTCTACTGACACTTCCGGTTCCTGCCCAGTGGCATGTTCAGGAGTGGCGGGGGCGGGGGGGGGGAGCTAGGGAACTCAGGGTGTGTTGAGGGGACTTCAGCCTGGGTCTGACCCCTTCTTAGGGGGAGAGGCCACAGGCCTAGGACCCCCAGGGCTCTCTGACCTCCTTACTGCACCCACCCCTTCCTTGGAGCACTGTGTTCTCACTCCCACCCCTGCCCTTCTCCACCCTGACCTCTTTCTCTCCTGTGATGTGATGTGATGTGATGGATGGAGGTGATGTAATGTGATATGTACTCAGTATCATAAAGGTGTGAATGATGGACCAAGTTTCATCTCTTACTCATTCAGAGTTCATTTACATTTTAATAAGAGAGAACATTTTTAGCCAAGGCAATGGCATCCTCAATGGGAAATTTTGAGTATCTTCAATAAAAGTGGGTGATTTATGGCCAGGATTCATTACTTTATTCCCACCTTTAATAGTTTCTTCACACTGTGGGTCGTGGATTGGGAAATCGATGTTGTGAGTCACAGCTAGCATTTTAAGAAGAACGGCATAGGAGGGAATAGAATAAAATGGCAGAGGTGAAAAAACCAGAGTTCACAGCATGCACTAAGGACAAGTTATGTTTCACAAAACATATTTCAGGTAAATACATACGTGTGCACAAATGACATAAAATATATGTTTGCTATGAGTTGTAATAGAAACAAAAGCTTGGAAAATGCTGTCTGGAATTTACCTTCTAGAAAAGTACAATTTCATTTTGCCTGAATGAGTGGGCTTTTTCTTAGAATGGGGAGGCTCTTGGCTAGTTCAGCTTGCCTTCTGGTGTCTTCTAAGCAGAATATTTTGATTTTTTTTCTATGTCTTCTATCAGAGGGTCGGAAGTTTCCCAGTTTTTCTAAGTCCTCTCAGGAAATGAGACAAAATGAAATACTAACAATTGTTTCCTGCCTTCCTTGGCAAAGGATTTCTGCCTGATGTTTTCCCAGGGGCCGTTATAAGAGACGAAAAGTTGATTCAGGTTTCTAATTGCCTTTGAGGCGTAGAGTCATTAATAATGCATATCTGTCATCCACAAGAGCAAACGTGAATTTCCGACTGACTTTTCCATTGGTTGCAGGCAGGAGAACCAACGTGGCTTGTTTAAATCAAACAAGGCCACTGTTTAAGTAACTCATCTTGAGGGAGAAAAGCCAGACCCGCTACTGGTATTGCAAAGCCCACCCCCCACCCCCGCCCCTTTTCCCAAAGGCAAGCCGAGCACCAGGTGATGGGAGCAGAAGAACTCACACGAGTGTTTTTTAATGATTATTCCAGTTTAGGGGGCATGTACTGAAAATGACGGTCTGTAGAAATAGACTGAAAATGCCAAGCCTATTTGGTTTAAGGCGAAAGAGATCGCACTAGACCTTCACAAGGACACGTTTGGGAGCTCCTGCCCCAGGGAAACCACCCAGGATTACAAACCGGCTGTTGATGTGATGAGATTTGCTCGGAGCCTGTGCCACCCAGATGGAAAAAAAACAAACCCACGATTTTGGCCAAACTGATAATGAGTAATGATTAACAAAAGGCTGTTGGTCTTGGCTGGGCTCCCGGGAGAGAGACTTTCTTTCTCGGGCGGCGGGAGGAGAAGCTGGCTCTGCGTTCCCTGTCCCAGGAGCGGCGAGGGCGGGGCTCAGGCCCCTCCAACAGGTGAAGTTCCCGGCTCGGGGGCCTTGATGGGGCAGGCTGCCTCCTAAGGACATCCTGGTCATTTTAGAAGGGAAACCGAGGAAGCAGTGGGCCAGTCAAAACCCTCAGGCCCACGGAGGTCAGAGGTCACCTTAATCAGGTCATCAATGCAGAGCTTCGAAACATAGCCTGCTCCTCCCCGTCACCCACACCACCTTCGCCCGCTGAATGCAGTTCGCTGGAAGAAGTCGCCTCCACGCCTTCTGTGACAGGTTTTAGTGTGAAAGCT
Source organism: Cnephaeus nilssonii (assembly GCF_951640355.1). Taxonomy (NCBI): domain Eukaryota; kingdom Metazoa; phylum Chordata; class Mammalia; order Chiroptera; family Vespertilionidae; genus Cnephaeus; species Cnephaeus nilssonii. The sequence continues at coordinate 111,471,773 of NC_137073.1, read as the reverse complement.
TCTACCTGAAGGGAATAGGTGGGGGACGGCTGGGGACAGAAATGCTGGTAGCCTTTCTCTCACCCTGGGCCCCATGCAATTCAGACTTGCTCACAGTTTGAGAAATGAAGAAGTGTCTGTAAAAAAGCGACGAAAAAGTGGCACTCAGGGTCCCAGCAAGCACGGCTTTAGGGACGCGCAGACCGAGCACACAATGTTCAGAAGGAGGGAGGGCTGTGTGATTGACAACTGGGCCCGAGTGGCGGCAAACACCATCTTTTAAAAGAGCGGTTTGCCCTGGCCGGCGTGGCTCAGTGGATAAAGCGTCGGCTTGCGGACTGAAAGGCCCCAGGTTCGATTCCGGTCAAGGGCATGTACCTTGGTTGCGGGCACATCCCCAGTGGTGAGTGTGCAGGAGGCAGCTGATGGATGTTTCTCTCTCATCTATGTTTCTCTCTCATCGATGTTTCTAATTCTCTATCCCTCTCCCTTCCTCTCTGTAAAAAATCAATAAAATATTAAAAAAAAAAAAGAGCGGTTTGCTCAGGCGTGAATAGTCTGCCTCAGATTCTCACCAACTTACAGGAATTCCACCCAATGGGCTCCCAGAGCCACTGGAATGGTTTATGGACCAGAGAGGTATGTTTGGAGAGACAGTTGAGGAAAATTCAGTCCACGCTGTGAATGGAGACTCACCTAAGAGGCTGGAGCCTCCGCGAACGCCTGCGGGAGTCTCTCCCACGCAGGGTCCCGGGAACGTGGCCCTGGCTTCCCGCCGCGCTCCCGCAGCCTCAGGCGGGCGTTCCTCCTCCGGGCGAGCGGGCACGTGTGACTAACACCTTCCTGTCCCTCTTGCTTAGCGAATGCAGGAGTTTCCCATGCAAAGGTCGGGAGGAAGGGAAAATGAAAGAGCAGGAAAAGGAAAGGATATCAGGATGAGAAGTGGAAGGAAGGGGAAGAGAGAGAGAGAAAGAGAAGCAAGACTCACTGGAGCCTGGAGAGCAGGATGCGGGCAGAGATGGAGGAAGGCCTCGCTTATCCTGCTGACAGTCCGGACTGATGTCTGCTCCTTGTCCTGGGCGCAGGCAGGCTCTTGTCTCTCTGCGTCTAGGATATGACCAGGAATGAGATTCTAGAATAAGCAGCACTCGCCAGCCCCCCCTAGGAGGCCCCAGTCAGGTTAAGTGGATCTTAGAGATGAAAGAGAAAGAGAAAAGGAGGAGAGGAGGAAGGGCCCAGAAGACATTATGTGGGACAGAAGGAAGCCAGTGAGTCCACTTCAGATACACAGCAATGCCTCGCAGTTGTGCAAACTAATAGCAGATACAGGAGGGTGGTCTTGGCACAGAGTAGGTGCTCAGCAAATAGTCTGATAACGGGACCTGGGGTGGGCAGAGAAGTAGGTGCTAATAGACATAAGGGAATAAATATTTGGAAGTATTTATATTTCGAATTGATGGGCCAATTTCTCTCTCTCTCTCTCTCTCTCTCTCTCTCTCTCTCTCTCTCTCTCTCTCTCTCTCTCTCTCTCTCCTCCTGCTTTGGTGAAGCGGGTCTTCTAAGGATCTTGTGGGCAACATATTTTTGGTTCCAATGTGGTCAGCAAATGGACCACTTCCTCATTCCAGACTCCCAGGTATTTTCTTCCCGTGAATTGTAGCCCCCTATCTCCCTTCGAGCATCACTGCTTCCCCGAGGGACCACCTTTTCCTCCCCTCTTTCCTCACTCCTCATTTCCAGCCCCAGCGTCACTCAGCAAGAACTGGGGCCACCATGCCCAATGTGTGCAACTGCTGCTGCTTGCCAGCGATCCCTGAAGACGCAGACTTCCCCAGCACCCCGCTTCTGCTTCCTGGGACCCCCCTCTCAGCGTGGGGAGCTCTGCAGACGACCATGACCGGGACAGCAGGGACTGAGGGGGAGTCCCAGCAACCACCCGCTGAAGTCCCGAGTTGGAACCCGGAATGTTTTAATTTCAAAAGCAGAGTTGACAGCGGCGATGCGATTTCACGGTAGTATTAGTGTAGTGCTGGGTTTCAGGCACAAAACCAGTTAAGGAAGCATCTGGGGGTTGGCTCAGAATCCAACCACAATGTTTCTATGGCAAATTGGCTATTAATTTGCCAATAATCAACTTAGAAATGACTATGAAAATCAAGACATATTCTCTGAGAACTAATGAAACTGAATATGTCTGACAATTTCATATTTCGCACAGCACTCAGATGGAGCTAACTCGTCTGAATTAGGGCCCTCACATAAAGTAGATTGAATGCATCCTATTCCAACAGGCTTGCCCTCATTACAGGCCGATTTGCCCACAGGGAGAGAGGCAATAAAGTCTGATGCTCTGGTGGTACTAACACCTTCTGGATGTTTATAGAAGGAGCCACCTTGGGCCAAGTGAGCACGGAGAGAGGAAGTTCCCGAACCACTTGCAAAGGGTTGAGGCTGCGGAGCAGATGTCTCCGTGCTGCCCAGACGGCGGCCACATGGCCCAGCAGCGCTACCGCTGCCGAAACCCCAAGTCTGCAGCGCAGGGTGGTCTGGAAGTAGAGGATTGTTTTCCTGAGAGCGGTTTCAAGAATGTAGCTCCTCACCTAATAAAAGGAATGTGCAATGGTGAACTGGGTCTAATATTAGCCTCTGCAAAATAAAGAGCAGCTGGGCCCGCTATGAAAGAGAACAAGCCTCGCTCGCACCCGCCGCCAGGTAAAATCGGTTCTTTTTCAGCCGTAAATCTTTCTTGGACGCCGGAGAAAAACTTCACTTCCGTCAGAAACACTGGGTGGACCGAAGAGAAAGCACGCTGTTTTGGAGACGAAAGCATCTTGAGTTGAAAGCTCTGGCTGTCTTTTCTGCCCGTTTTGCTGGCTTCCTTCTGACGGCGTCCTTGACTTGGCCATGCCCTGCGTTGTTCTTTAAGGGGTGAGGCAACGGTGGGGAGAGGTCGGCATGGGCCCTTTGCTTCAAGCTTTAGCTTCAGTCAGAGAAAACCAGCTTTTGGCATTGAATCCCACTCTTCTCCAGGGTGGACCCCTGGTTAAACTTCCTTGAACATCACCCCCTTAATGATTGTGAAGAATACGCCAATAGACTTTAGGGTGTTCCTAAACTCAGGAACACCACTAATTGAGATGCACAAGTTAAACTGACTTGTTTACTAAACAAGGTCGCCATTCTTGCTGAACCAGAGCGTCAAGCTAGTAGCAGCCACCTTACTTATATTTGTCTGCGTGAAACCCTTTGATGTAGGGAGTGATTCTCCAAGTGGGGCCCTGACGATGTCAGCTTCACCTGAGACCTTGCTAGAAAGGTCCATCCTAAGGCCCCAGCGCAGACTCACCGGGCGGCAATATGTCCTGTGTCGCAGCAAGCCCTCCAAGTGCTTCTGATACACCCTAAAGTCTGGGAACCTCTGATGTAGTCAACACTGTCACCATAGAATTGGTTATATGCCATCATAGCTTGGATCTTTGAGTCTCTCTCTTTTTTTTTTTTGAATTATCTTTATTGTTGAAAGTATTATAGATATGAAGTCTCTTCTAGCTAAAACTTTCAATGTTAGATTCTAGATTTCCCAGAATCTTCAGCAGCGTGCATGCAGTAAGCAGTCAATAAATGCTCTCGATAGATGCTGGGTTTCTGAGCTATTAGTCAACTTTTACTTTCCTTCCTTATTCCCTCCCTCTCTTCCTTTTCCCCTCCCTCCCTCCCTCCCTCCCTCCCTCCCTCCCTCCCTCCCTCCCTCCCTCCTTCCCTCCCTCCCTCCCTCCCTCCATCTTTCCTTTCTTCCTTCCCCATCCTTTCCTCTTGTGTCCACCCTACATCACATTAGAAAACACCCTCTTCCCCTTTACATGTATTTAGATGGGGCTGACAATCAAGTGGATCCCATCTCACCTGCCACTTGGCAGGCACTTAACCGATGCTAGCCAATCAACGTGCTCTACTCCCTGGCCACTGTGATTGGTCCCATGCTCCTAGCAGGGCCACTGAGAACTTTGGCGTTGAACTCTACGAAAGAGAGGCTCCTTATTCCTGACTTTGTGAGCACCAAGAAACCAGATGAACTTGGAACTTCTGGGAGGAACATTTGTCTCCCCGTGGGGACAGTCTGCCTGGGAATGAAGCCAACTCCGAGGAAAGCAAAGCCAAGTACAGAAGGGGCAGAGGGTAGGAAGCTGATGTCATCTTCTGAACCTACAGATCCACCGTACCTTGAAGCCAGAGTCCACTCTCTCCTTGGATTTCATACTTAAGTCAACATTCCTTGTGAATACCTTAACCTAGCATCCTGGGAACATTCCTATTAGTGATTCTTTTCCTTATTGCCAAAGTAATACAAAACATTTGAACTAAGTGGAAATATGACATGTGGAAAGTTAAATTCCCTTGTGAGTACCCCCACCTCCCTGAAAATCACTGTCTACCGTTTTGTGTGTATTCCTTTAGATTTTTCTATCAACATATTAATAAAACGGGATGTCAACTGAGAATTTTCTGATGTCTCAGTTTTCTAGAGGCCCACTAAGTCAAGTATAAAACAATAGGTGCCAACACCTACATTCTAGAGTGAGGTTTCAGAATATGCAGGATTTGCACAGGTCTGCCATTATTAGCTCATATAAGAGGTTATATTTTAAAAAGGCTATGAATGAATAGGAAGATTAACAAGGCCAATGGGAGCACCCCTCTGGAGAACACTTTAGGACGGTGGGGATAACCTCCATCTGAGGGTGGGGGCAGGGAACACTTCCCTTTCTCTATAAGTCAAATTAGGAAAGAAGACTTCAGGAAAACCACTCAGATGAACTTAGATGCATATCCCGAAATCTGGGGAACGCAGTGCCCGATACCCCATTCATCCCATCTTCTTACCTGCAAGGCAGCAGAGGAAGAGATGAGACTGAACTCATAATTTGATTTTATTTGACTTGATTTCCTCTCTGATTGCCTGCCAATTGTCTTCAATTTGGAACTGTTGCAAAACGTGAGATCATCCAGGCAGAATGCATCCATCTGGTTTGGTTGACACTTGGGACACCTTCCTCCATCACATCCAATCATGGATTTTTCCTCCAAACGCATGACCTTCCTTTTATATTCTCCTGAGTTGTTGCTCCCATCCTGGGTTGTCTCTAGTACTTAGTGTGTGAAGTGATTTTATAGGACCAACTACACATACAATGACTTTAGCTATGAGTGCACAGAGATGGATATCTTTAAAATTATTTCCAGGTCTATGTCCCAGTTAACAGCAGAGTTTCTGAAACCATAATTCTTATTTTTAAAAAAATATATTTTATTGATTTCAGAGAGAAAGGGAGAGGGAGAGAGAGATAGAAACATCAATGATGAGAGAGAATCATTGATCGGCTACCTCCTGCATTGGGATCGAGCCTGCAACCCAGGCATGTGCCCGGATTGGGAACTGAACCATGATAAGTAGATGCTCAACCACTGAGCCATGCTGGCTGGGCTGGAGGTATAATTCTTTTTCTGGACTCTAAATCTACCTTTCCATCTCATTTCCTCTTCCTGCACCTAAATAAACTCCCCATTCTGCCTATGACATCTCCCCTCATGGAATCTATCTACCCTTTAGGTTTTACTCCCTTACAAATATCCTAAGAGCATTGTTTATAACAACCACTTATTAACCTCAAATAAGTGCATTCCTTGGCCACGTTATCTCATTTCCTCCTCACACTCTCCCTGTGAGGTATTATGGTCTCAGTTTTGAAGATGGGGATACGGAGGTTCAGATGGGGTTGAGTAATATGCAGTGTCACGCAGAAAGTTAGTAGTGGAGCCAGGACAAGAATTCAGATGTTCCTGCCTTAAGAGGTCTGCATTCTGTTCCTAACAACCCATCCCTTCAGCTGCCTCAGGATTACATGCAGGTCCACCAGCTTCCACTCATTCTCTCTGCTCTAGAGCCCCATCATTTCTCTTCAAACTCTTTAGCGTTTCTTCAAACTCTTTCAGAAGTATCTGCAGAGTTATATTTCAATTACTTTGACTCTGACCAGACTGAGGGCTGTCCACATACCAAGGAACTTGGGGGACCAAGTTGCATTGGCCAACTTGAATATTTGAGTCTTCTGTTCAATTAACCTTTCTTCAGAGGTGTTTTTTTTTTTTTTCCTTAAAAAAATGCTTCCCTCTGAACAACAACAACAAAAAAGAGTCTTAAATTTCCATTTGCAGGATTAGGGGATATATATATATATATTTTTTTTTTAATACATGCTCTGGGCTTTCAGAAATCCTTCAGCTCTAACATGAACACTGGAGGAGGTGAGATTCTAGTGGGGCAACTTCAGCTGGATGGAAACAATCTAAGAAGGAGCAAGGAAGTCATTTCTGGAGGGGCGGGCGGTGGGGGTGGGGGTAACCTAAGCAAAGGTCCAGGCTTGGGAATGTGGACAGGAGGAGGCCCAACAAGAGACGAGAGGGTCTTGGTTCTGTCATTGCTGCGGAAGGAAAGAAAGGAAGAGTCCTGGACACGATGGCAGGTGCTGTCCCCCTTTTGCATTGTTCAGGCATTCTCCATGGATCCCCCTTCCCCACAGCCAGCACCCACTCTTCTGTCATCTTAGGGGAGATTTTTTAAAGAAAAAAAAAAGACTTCTAAAAAACAAGCTCTTGAGCCAATATCTGAAAAATGTTGGTAAATTAAAATATTCGCTCAACAACATTGTTTCATTATCCCCCTGTATCTATATACACATTTACTTTTCTTCTCATTTAATACTCTTGGCTACTGGCAGTTTTTATGTAACCTTTGTTCTATGTAATTGTTTTTGTAACTTTTCAGTTAAAAAGAGGAAAAAAGATGATCTTAATAATATTACTTGCTTTTGATACCATAGCACTTAAAAACAGTTGACATTATGTAAATAAATTAATACCTATACCATGTATAAGGGGCTATTTTTTGGGTACATAACTGCCTAACCAGATGCTAAATGGTTTTTACTGCTGATTTCACAATTTAAATCTTTAAAAAGAAAACACTTTCAAGTATATTAGTTTTTATCTTAATTTGTTTAAACATTAGGCTTCCTGGTTTATATGTTCACTGAAAGTGGTTTGAGTTAACAGCATTCATTCTTGGTCCTTGGGGGAAAAAAATAACGTAACTTCTTAATTTCGTATGTCCAAAAACACGCGTCCCCAAACAGCATTTACAGTAAATGTTTACATACATAACCTCACTTGACCTTCCAAACAACCCAGTGAAATATTATCATTACGTACAAGGTGCGAAGTCTGGAGTCAGAAGGCCCTCCATCGGTAAATACTGATGAAGGGTTACAGGGCCTAGGAAGGCAGGGGTTCCTGGGGCCACTTGACGCAATCTGAAAGCCTTAGAGCAGTGGTTCTCAACCTTCCTAACGCCGCGACCCTTTAACACAGCTCCTCATGTTGTGGTGACCCCCAACCATAAAATTATTTTCGTTGCTACTTCCTAACTGTAATTTTGCTACTGTTATGAATCGTAATGTAAATATCTGTGTTTTCCGATGGTCTTAGACGACCCTGCTAGCGGTTCTCAACCTGTGGGTAGCGACCCATGGGTTGAGAACCGCTGCTGTAGAGCCTAAGACCATCGGAAAACACAGATATTTACATTACGATTCATAACAGTAGCAAAATTACAGTTAGGAAGTAGCAACGAAAATAATTTTATGGTTGGGGGTCACCACAACATGAGGAACTGTATTAAAGGGTCGCGGCATTAGAATGGTTGAGAACCACTGACCTAGAGCGATGTTCGTTTTGGCTGCTGTTTAGTGGAGATTTTGTCCATGGAAACAAGGTCTGTCCTTGTCTCTGATGACGACTTCAACCTAGTATTACGCTTCTATTTTTCTCAAAAAGCCACACTGCTGTCACTTCAGACACCGTGATAGTCCCCCTGAAGGGCTAGGAGATGGCAAGCCAGTAGGGTTGCCAGATAAAGTATCGGACACCCTGTTCAATTTGAATTTTTGTTACACAATGAGCCATTTTAAAATATAAGCATGTCCCATGCAACACTGGGACATTCTTACCCGAAAAAAGTATTAACTGGGTGGCTTGTGTTTTTAATTTGCTAAATCTGACAACCCTGCAAGCTGCCTCCTGGTCCAAGCTTTAAGGAGAGCGAATTCTTAAATGGTGGTCTGGTCCAAGCTTTAAGGAGAGTGAATTCTTAAATGGTGATCTGGTCCAAGCTTTAAGGAGAGCGAATTCTTAAATGGTGGTCTGGTCCAAGCTTTAAGGAGAGTGAATTCACTAGTAACCCCATGGGAGGCGGACAAGTGCAGAAGCTAACGCTGGGCTCTGCTTGCCGTCCTATTCTGGTTCCATTGCTCACTAGCCCACGTCACCGCCCTGAGCCCCGCTCCCTCTTCTGTGAAATGACAGGAACAAGTCTCTGTTTCCTGAGGATTGTAGCGACAATTAAATGAAATAATCCAGAATACCATCCACAAGATGAATGCTCCATCAACTTTGTTTTTACATTAGCATTTTCCCACAGTACCTCCTCTTCCCAGAGGTCACAGTGATGAGTCCTTTGAATTATCCATGACATTTATGTCTATATCACCTAGATCTACATGTACATATGTGTGTGGAGTTTCTGACTGGCCAGGACACTTGTACTCAGTAGCTGCATTCTTTGGTGAATCTCCTTCAAAAATAATGTTCACCATTTGTGAAGTGTTTTGCATTAAAGCTGTCTATATTTATTATTATTGATTTCAACTCTGGCTTAAGAAAAATACTCAGTTTTGAAATATTTGAATATAGATATGTTTAACTTCAATTTTTTTCAGCTTCATCATAATATTTGTAAACTTTTAATGTATTATAAACTTTTAATATATACATACATTTATCTGCTAAGTTAAAAACTAATTATTTTTCCTTTACATATAAAACTTCCCAAGTTTAGATATTAATTAGGAAATAATTTAGGTAAAAATGCAACCATTGTATGCTCTGAATAGTGCAAGTATTGAAGTTTCACAAAACATCACTCTCTTCTGTCTGTATACATATACACGTATATATTTGTGTATGTGCTTATATGTATATCACAAATGTTTTGGAATGTGTCTCTTTATCTTTTAATTCGTGGTTCCCATATGATTCTAACCTGAACCTCATAAATCTAGTAATAGCTACACATGCGGGTGAGAGATAGCATGAGGGACCTCAACATGTAAAAGCTGTCTGCATGTTCCTGATGCTTCAGAAAGTCTGGTGAGGACCATGCACAGATCACTGCTAAGCATTGTGGGATCATGCAAAGTTGCATAAAACCGAAGGGTGGGAGGATGAGAGATAAAACATACATAAAAGCAACTACATTAAAAATAGCAAGTTAGCCCGGCTGGTGTGACTCAGTGGTTGAGCATTGACCCATGAACCAGGAGGTCACGGTTCAATTCCCGGTCAAGGCACATGCCCGGGTGGCGGGCTCGATCCTCAGTAGGGGCGTGCACTTCTGATCATTGATGTTTCTATCTCTCTCTTCCTCTCCCTTCCTCTTTCTGTAATCAATAAAAGCACATTAAAAAAAGAAAAGCAGCAAGTGATAAAGAACTTATGATGGACACTGATAACATATGGGGCCTAGATGTTTTTGTCCAATACAATGACAAGTGATGGATCCAACTGCCACATTTCACAATGATAACTTTCAGGAAATACACATTTCCACTGTGGTTTAATTTTCTCTTTCCTTCTCTTCTCCCCTCCCCTCCTCTCCTCTCCTTTTTTGCTAGACACAGACCTGCCCATGAAGACCCACAGGCAAGGTGGCATTTCAGTGTCAGTTGCACGACAGCACTAAGCAGAATGCTTAGGTTTAAAAAAACTTTTTAAGTTTTGATGATTTAAAAAAATTGCAAAATATTTCAGACACACAAAAACTACATAAAGAACATTTAACTCGAATAAAAACGAAATTAGGCTCTTTTCAAATATTAAACGAACAAAACTGTTTATCAGCACATGCGCCCCTCCCCCAGGCCCTCCCCGGCCACCTCCCAGTGCAGAACCCTCTATAGTCAGCCTGTCCTGGGATTTGTGAGTCACCACACCCTTCGGCAAAGCTCTCCGTCAGTGCGCCTCAGCACTGTTTATGCCTCTGCTGCTAATCCTGCATCTGAGCAACCAGTTTAAGAAAACAATACAGGGAAGAGCCGGTCACACACATCAGGGCTTGTGTGCACGTTTCCTTTGTTTATCTAAAGCTACATGTTTGGGGAAACTCTTGTCATGTTTACCTTCACATCCGTATTTCCTGCATGAGACGCAAACAGTCCTGGCTTCATAAGTGGGGGACCAGGGCAGCTGCGTAGGGTTCCTCGTGGAGAAACGGGTTCGTGCCTGGGGTTTAATGCTCGGTGGTCATCATCGTGAAATTCTTACTGACTTTATCTTGCTGCTGTGAATTTGTGTCCTTTAAGTGCCGTCCGATGGGACGGTCACGCGGGCCAGAGGGTGGGGAGGTGGGTTTACTTGTGCTCTGTCTCCCACCACCTCTGTGTTCTCGGCCTTCCACTCCCCGAGACGGCCCAGTTATTGCTGGTCGACTACCCCTGGTGGAGGTGGAGGTAAGGGAGGAAACGGGGGCGGGGTCACGCATGGGCACCCCACCTTGCAGGGTGAGGCCTGGACACCTGTGAAGGTCTCCCCGTGCGCTGAGCTCCCTGCAGCGCTCAGGGAGTGCAACATCCACTAGCAAATGGGCTGCAAGAGAGGCAACAGAAGAAAGAAAAACTCCTTTCCCGAGCTTGCGTGCTGCAGAGGGCCCATAGGCCGTGTGGCCGGCCTGGAAGAAAGATGCTGGCACGTGAAATTCAGAGGGCTCGGGGTCCCAATGCAGCTTTACCAAGAAACTGTCTCGATCAAACGGGACGAAGGCAAGCCTTTCCCTGAGCTTCGGACCCAGGCTGCAGCTCCAGCTGGGAAGGGAGAGCATGCACACGGCCCTGGCATTCCCATGGGCACCGGGATGGCTTTCCCCATGCGGGCATGAAAGCCGCTTCAACGTGTGGCCCTGAGAATTATTGCCCCGGGGTGAGTGTGTGTGTGTGTGTGTGTGTGTGTGTGTGTGTGTGTGAGTGTGTGTGTAAGTTCGTGTTTCCCGAGTCACCATCTGCTATATTTCTTGGGGCTTTCCTCTTTGCTTCCTTTTTCCTTCCATTTGAAGAAATCATCCCATTATTTGAGACAAGATTTGTCCCAGAGTTTCAGTTCTTGTGTGTGAGATTTTCTTTTCTTTTCCAAAGAGAAAAAAGAATTAAGGTAGGTTGAGCACGCCAGGCAGACCCATCCATCTTGTCTGTAATTGGGTCTGCCATTGGTGAGTAGCCACTTGGGAGGAAATTGCTCACCCATGTGGGGTGAATGAACCCTTTCAGGGCTCAGGGCCTCCAGCGAGGGCCGCACAATGGCCTCCTGCCAGACAGTACCTCGTGGTGCCTGGCTCCGCGGCAGCTGCGGGCTCTGACCAGGAGCAGCCTGTTTACTGGTCCCCAGATAAGGGTCTGTTTGCTCTCCCTCTTCCGGGTCCCTCTAGAGAGGATTGACATTTAAATGCACAAGGGCTTTTGGGGGTGGGAACAGGTATGTAAACTCACCAACAGTCCCTTTGTTTGACGGAGGGGAGAGAAAGCAATAGGAGTCCGTGACGTCAAGGTGAAAGCTGATGAGGCCATTCCTGCTTCCAGCCGATTAATCTCTGGGCCATTGGAAGGCAACTGTTTATAAAGACATGCCAGCTCCATTGGCACTTGCTCCATAATTGTTCTCACAAACTGGCATTACCTTTTCTTTCCTACTAGAGGCCTGGTACACAGATTCGGTGGTGTCCCTCGGCCTGGCCTGTGCCCTCTCACAATCTGGGACCCCTCGGGGGATGTCGGAGAGCCCGTTTTGGCCCGATCCCCACAGGCCAGGCCAAGGGACCCCACTGGTGCATGAATCCATGCACCTGGCCTCTAGTATGCATATAAGATCTTTGGTTAATCTCTTCCCGCCCTCTCCCTCCCCCCTCCCCTCTGAGATTCATCAGTCTGTTCCATGTTTCCATGCCTGTGCATTGAGCATCTGCCCCCTGGTGGTCTTTGTGCATCATAGCTACCGATTGAACATTCGAACAGTGAACAGTCAAAAAGTTGCTTAGGCTTTTATATATATAGATAACATATTCCAAATCACATCTTGTTGCAAGAGCCGTCAAGTGAAATAGTTACCCATCCAAGTGAACAATGTCAGATCACCTCTTTCATCCAATAGAGGCGCTGGAGATAAATACCCGGGTAAGGAAGTGGAATTCCTGTGTTTATGCTTTCAGACGATTTAACTGAAGGAACATTTAGCTGCCACTCCTTCCTGTTTTGAAAGAACCCTCTGCTTCAGAGGCCAATGGCTGAATTCACATCAATATTCTGCCTAAAATTCATCAAGAGGAAGGCCTCTCTTCCTCTTGAATGGATTCCGAAGCACAAAAGCCTATGTGTGTCTTTACCTGCTATTTGGAATGGCCTGGTACCTCAGAGAGTCAAAATCTCCCAATGACCTTTATGACATGGGGACTATAATAGAATAATGAGTTCATAGCTTTGTATAAAACATACTTAAATTTTGTGGGCCCATCCTTTAGAAAGCACAGGAAATAATGCTCTCTCTGGAAAGGACTGAGCTAAAGGAGAGAGATTTATATTTGAAGCACAGTAAGAGTCTAAGAAGGCAAAATCCCAATTTAGTTGGGGACAAGACTGTTGGAAAATTTCCCAAAGTGCTTTGTTCTAAATCTCTGCAATAATAACCTTGGATTGTGTTTTGTGTTGACTGGTTGACCTATTCTACTTGCCTCAGTCCTCTGAATCTGGTATCTGGAACAAATATAACCCCTAAAGGGATGGTTTCTGTAGGGCGTGAGCTATAGAATCAGGAGGAGCAGGCAGGGTGTGGTGACACCCAGAGCAAAGCGACTGATGTGTGTTTAAGGCCTTGGCCTCAAACAGGCCAACATGAAAATGCTCCCTGAAGGGAAGAAGGTGTTGGCAACAGCCAACGTGTCTTAAGCAACATCGAACAATTTAGAGCTCTTGACAGATGGGCTAGGAATTCGGAGCATATATGCCCCTGGGAAACCAGCCAAAAACACTGCGTGGCTATGTCTTTTACGTCTATAGTGACGGCGTGGACAAATTGCAGTTGTTCTCAACTCTGACCCGCGCAGGGCTCCTCCCTGGCCGAGCTGCTTTCCTTCCCCCTGGTGTTCTCATCTTACTCCCTGGAAGAGAGCAGAATGTTCTGCCTGGAATTTTATCTTTAAATTTCTGTGGCGGCGAGGAGAGCCCCAGGGCCTGTCTCAGGGAGCGGGAAGGGTCCAGGTGTGCAGCCTGCTCTTTTTCACAGCGTTCGATGTTAATACTTTACTCGTCTAAATCAGACACACCGAACTGGGAGCCTTTGTTGAGGGAAAAAAATCATGTTTGCCAACGAATCCAATACAGTTCAACTAAAACCAAGCCTGTTACCCAGCTTTAAAGACCATTTGTCTACCTATTTCTAAACTGTCTTCTAAATAGAATCGTGAGAAGTCACCGGTAGAATAATGCTCTTCTGCAGGCCAACCTGACCCGACAGGTACGCTTACCAGGGAGCAAAGGTGACGTCAGGTGTGGGCACGCTAGACCGTCTCCATTGCTGTGATGGAAGTGGTCAGCCACAGGCCTGTGCCTGCTGACCTGGTTCACCCGAGATCCTTCTGTGTTTGACAGAAGCTACTGTAGGACCCTAAGGTCCTTCTGATTCAGATGAAATGGCCTTACTCCAGCTTGGCGTCCTACAGAGAAGAAGAGAACCTGTTGGGCGTGGCTAGTGTGGTAGAGAGCAAAGCATGAAGGTTTTTCCCTCTGGGCAGCTTAGGTGGGACTGGCTGACAGCGTGCCTTTGAGCAGAAAGGAGTGGTGGTTCCTCCAGTGTGGCTTAGTCCTCCAGGCGCCCACTAGTGGGCTTCGTGCCTCAGCCTGCAGCCACCCTCTGGGGCTGACACTAGGTCGGCACCTGGAGATGGGATACTGCGTCCACCCTCCCCTGGGCAGACACCTTCTCCATGAGGACATCCTTCACGTACAGAAGAGGGAGCTAAGCAAAGGGGGAAAGCTGCCTGTGATCATAGCACCAACAGGAACCGGGCTGAGGAGAACGTGAAACTCATCCTAACCAGGGCCTTCCCGGCCACAGCAAACCCTCCGAGGGAAGGCAGTGTCTGGGGGAGGCTTTCTCTTCCTCAGTGACTCCACTTGGCCTCTAGTCTGAAGCCCGTTTCTTGGACACAGTGTTTGGAGCCTGATGTAGTCTTGCTCACTTTCCCAGCTTAATTTCTTCCCTTTCCAGCCTCAGCCTTTAGGCCCTAACAAGCCCTCCAGATGCCCAGACCCCATTCCGACGGCCTCTGTCCATCAGCCTGCAGCGACCTTGCATGCCACACCCTGGTCTGGCTCATGTCTTATTTAACCTTTATGATTCAAGTTGAAGATCATTTTGTTCAGAAAATTTCTTTGCCTCCCAAGACTGAAATAGGTTCCCTTCCTGGGCACCCACAATACTCTGTGTGTATCTCCATGGCTGATGTGGGGACGCTTGTGTATAGTTATCCATCTCCTCTCCTTTCCCTACTGCAAAGGACGGACCCGCCTTCAGGAATGAAGAACACGTCCCCTGAGATTCTGGCAGTGCCACTGGGGACAGCTCCCTGCAGGGACTGCCTTTGTTGCAAAGAGCTGCCCGAGCCAAGTCACGTCCCTTTCCTGGGGTGGTCAGCCCCCGGAAGTAATCAACACAAGCGTGGCGAGGCTCAGCCCTCACCCTGGGTTCAAGTCCAAGCTCCCCTGAACGTCAGAACTCTCTGCAGGGCCGGCTGCCACTTCTTCCCATTGAGGCTGCATCACAACTCGGCTTCCCTGTGCCCGACCTGCTTCCTTCTCGCCCTTCCACGGGGGTCGGCCCCAAGGGCTCCCTCACACATCTCTGGCACACCGACCGCCCTCTTGGAATCGTGTCCAAGGGTGCCGTGTGCGACACCTGCCTTCCCCTGTCCTGAGCAACGCGAGGACAGGGACTGTGGCTTCTTCATCTCTGTATTTCCAGCTCCCAGCACACTGCCAGCACCGAGTGTGTTCTCAGTCAATGTCAGTGTGCTCTCAGTCAATGTCAGTGGGCTCTCAGTCAATGTCAGTGTGCTCTCAGTCAATGTCAGTGTGCTCTCGGTCAATGTCAGTGGGCAGGGTGAATAAACGAGACTCAGTGAAAGGGGCGTTGGTACTGGGAGAAGACGAGGGGCAATCAGGTTGCCTCTAGAAGGCGCATGGCTTTCTCACCTGATAGGCTGGACTTGGAGTTCACAGATTGGGTGCTGACGCTCTCCTCCTCTTCCTTATTCAGTGTGTGTGGCTGGATTCCAGCAGGAAGCAGAGCGCATGCTAAAACAAGGTGATGTGAGAGAGTTTACTAACACGACTGTGAACAAGCAAAGGCCAAGTGCAAGGAAACCAACAAATAGGGTGGTATTTGGGGCAACTGACATGATGCCATCTCCGGGCCTAACGGGACAAGGGGAAGGGGCTGGCTGGAACCCAGACTGGCACCGGCAGGGAACCGTGGCTTGCCCAGAGGGGCACAGGCCATTCACCACGACCTGGCAGGAAGGGAGTGGAGAAATAAAGGCTCAAAGCTTATTTCCACCACCTCCTCTCTCCTCCCAGTGTCTCCCATTGGCCGAACCCAGGGAGAAGCCAGAAAGGGGTCCTTGCTGCAGGCCAATGGCACAGAGCGCAGAGAAGGGGGCGGGGTGGAGAAGGGAGGAGAACGGTCTAGGGAGGCAAACAAAAGGTACCCAGCACAGGGACCATGGAGACTCAAGAGTGGAAGTGATTTGCCTCTTCCCCCTTGCCCGCCGGATGGGTAAGGTGCCTAAAACACGCTTTGTAAGCTGCACACTGGAACACATGCCTTACACAGGGTTTAACTGAGAATATTCCACGGGCAGGTCTAACTGAAACCCTTTCCCAACTTAGGAAGAGTTGCGGCAGACAGTGTTGCTGGTTCCGGGCCTGAAGTCACTCCCTGCCTGCTGGCCACAGCGCCCTTTGGTGAGTGGGGACGGGGTGGAGAGGCCAGCTGTCTGAGTGTTGACCTGTGCCCTGCATTTCAATCCTTTGGTTCATGCATAAGCACACGGCCTGTTTTCGCCCGCGAGGGGCTTCAGAATTCGGAGTGCCTCTGCGATAGTTCAGCATTATTTGGAAGAATGGAGCCATGTGATTTATTTGCTCAATGCTCATTAAAAAAAATCTATAGCATAGCTTCTCTAACTCCTACCACAGCTTTCACCTCCCACCCAGGGGAAACTGGCAGGATTCCAAATCTTTTGGGGTAAAGAAAAGGTGCCTAGACTCAATATAATTTGTGGGAAATTAGTTTTTAAAAACTAACAATGCTTTCATTTCATTTTATTTATTACTCTTTAATTTTCATTCTTTGTTTCTGTATATGTTGGGGATATATGAAACCTAAAAAGCCAGAGAGTTTGACTTTTGTGTGTCCCTTAGCAAAGGGGACTGTGGAATGTGTACTCCTAATGCAGTTTTATCCTTTCCCTCCCTCCCTCCCTCCCTCCCTCCCTCCCTCCCTCCCTCCCTCCCTCCCTCCCTCCCTTCCTCCCTCTGTCTCTCCCTACCTCCCTGCATAAATGCATGCACACATACATTCATTTAGTACATATTTGTGAATGCCTAGCATATACCATGTACTTTTCTAGGCAGTAGAGATACAGAGATGAACAAACTGAGAAGTGCTGCTTATATTCTAGTGGGGGGGAGTTAGACAATAAACAGGATAGAGAAATAAAAGGTATAGTATACTAGATGTTGGCAATTGCTTGGGAGAAAAATAAACTAAGAAAGGGAAATGGGAGAGTGGGACTGTTGTTTTTCAGAGTGATCAAGGAATGTCCACATATAAACATATGGCACTCAACCAGCGTAAGATGAAATTATACTCTCGATTACAAACATGCAGTTTTGGTTCTAACTGCTTTAACGGAGACTCTGGGTGATGCACTGAGGTTGTCTGAGCCACGTCTCTCACCTGTGAAGGACAGAGGTTGAGTGGGGCAGAGGGAGAATGCTGTAATTCCAGTGAAATGGTCCAGTGAAATATGTGGACATAATACTCACAGCCATCCTTTTTAAATTTAAATTTTACTTTTCAATTACAGTTGACACTGTGTATTATTTTGTGTTAGTTTTAGTGTACAGCATAGTGGTTAGATAATCATATACTTTATAAAGTGATCCCCCTGATAGTCCTGGTATCCAGCTGGCACCATTCATAGTTATTATGATATTATTGACTATATTCCCTATGCTGTACTTTATATCCCCGTGACTATCTTGGAACTATCAATTTGTACTTCTTGATTCCCTCACCTTTTCCACCCAGTCCCCCATCCCCTTTGGCAACCATTCGTCTGTTCTCTGTATCAATGAGTCTGTTTTGTTTGTTCATTTATATTTTTTAGATTCCTCATCTAAGTGAAATCATATGGTATTTATCTTTCTCTAACGGATTTATTTAATTGAGCATAATATCCTCTAGGTCCATCCATGCTGCCACAAATGATAATATTTCATTCTTTTTTTATGGCTGAGTAGTAGCATTCCATTGCATATATGTACACACCTTTTTAATCCACTGGTCTATGGGTGGGCACTTGGGCTGCTTCCACATCCTGGTTATTGTAAATAGCCCTGCAATGAACATAGGGGTGCATGTCATCTTTCGAACTGGTGTTTCATCGTAATTCTTGATTCCTCCCTTTCTTTCACAGCCTGTCAGCAAATTCTCTTGGCTCTGCTGGCAACCCATATCCACACGCAGAGCACTGCTCCCACTCCCCCTGCCACCGTCTTGGTCTGAACCACCATCATGTCTTGTCTGGCTTATTGCAATACACACCTCCTGGCCTCCCAGCTTCAAATTCTACCCACATCAGCCAGCGTGAGCTTCAAAAAGTCAGGTCTTGCCACTCCTTTGTTCAAACCCCGCATTGGCTCCAAATCCACACAGACTAACCTCCCAAGTTCTTATGGTGACCTTTGAGGCCCACTCTGACCTTTCCCAGAGCGCCCGCCCTCACTCACCCACTCTGCCCC
The DNA here is from genome assembly GCF_951640355.1 of Cnephaeus nilssonii. Taxonomy (NCBI): domain Eukaryota; kingdom Metazoa; phylum Chordata; class Mammalia; order Chiroptera; family Vespertilionidae; genus Cnephaeus; species Cnephaeus nilssonii. Next base: position 111,453,558 of record NC_137073.1, on the reverse strand, counting down.
CCTGGCATCTTCATTCTTTCTTGAATGTCAAGAATTTCCTGCCTCGTAGGCTTTTGCTTTATCTTCCTTCTGTCTGGAATGCTTCCCCCCCCCCCCCCCCACCCGACTCATCCACTTCACTGCCTCCCTCAAGTCTTTGCCCAGTTCTCTAACCCAATTAACCTTCTCCACCTCTCCCTCACCATTTCCACCGCGGACCCCATCTCCTGCCCACCGTCTTATTTCCATAGCGCTCCTCACTCTTATACATCCAATAACATTTACTAAATGATTGACTGGTTATGTTTGTGTGTGTTTTCATCTGATAGAATTAACTCCATAGGGCAGCTCTGGAATAGTGCCTGGTGCAGAGTGGGTGCTCTGTAAGTATTTGTTCAGAAATAATCAATGTGGTACACACACACACACACACACACACACACACACATGGTTTGCCCACCTCCTCACTGTCTCATGTTGTCCTTGCTTCGAACCACCTCCCCCACACTCTTTGGTCATATCCTACTGTAGGGGCTGAATGTCTGTATCTCCTGCCACATTCACATGTTGCCTGGAGTTGGAGATGGGGCCTCTAAGAAGTAATTAAGGTTAAATGAGGTCTTGAGGGTGAGGCCCTGATCTCCTAGGACTGATCCTTAAACACAGAGGCACCAGAGAGCTCTCTCTCTCTTTCTAGCTTCACCCACGCACTGAGGAAAGGCCAGGCTCACTAGGATCTGGATCGGCTGGCACCTTGGTCTTAGCCTTCTAGCTCCCAGATCTAGAGAAATAAGTTCCTGTTGTTTCAGCCACCCAAGCTCGGGTGTCTGGATGGCAGCTCCGCAGACTAATACACCTACCCATGCACTTAGACTCACCGTCCATGTCTCCTTCATTGAGCCATTGCCAAGTATGTTAGTCCATAGGGACATCCACTTTCTGATGTTCAACAGCACTTTTAAATACATGCAAAGTTGTAGAGTTTGATTATACTGTAGTTTTCATGGACTTGCTCTCTGCTTTATGAGTGTGCATCTATTCTCCCCACATGAAGTGTAAGCCATCCATGAGGGCAGAGGCTGAGACAAATACAAGTCCACTGTGCCAGGTTCCTTCGGACAAAAGCCTCTTGGTCATAGAGAGGATTATAGAATTATTTAATTGCCTGAGGTCACACAAATGGTCTTGCAACAGAATCAGATCCATCCTCATAAATCCCAGGCCAGGACTCCATGTTGGAGCAAGTTCCATTTCTGGGCACTACAAAAGGTGCCCACAACCTAGAGCCTGATTCATAAACAGATGAGACCTTTATAAAAATACATTCATGATAAAATGTGGTTGTTAAGGACACCAAAGCATGTCAACACCCAATGAAGAGAAAGGGGGTAAGGAACGAAATCCTGGATCTCATCAAATCTCTCAGTTATCTGTAAGACCACCCCTGCCTCCCCCCTCCCCGGCCCATGCTGTGTGGGTGAGCTGGTCAGGGTCAGAGCAGGACTGACTGATGAGGAAGAACAGGAAACAAAGGGAAGGAGAATGAACTGTGCAGTCCCTGATCAACGGAAGGAGATAAGAGGAAAACACATTTAGAGAATTAGAGAATCACCTTGTGGGGAAAAATAAGCAGTGGCTCTCCGGTGTACATGATCGTGGGAAGGGGGAGGTTGCTGTCCCGACTGAAACTTGCACTGGAGACACAAGACATGGCCATTTCCATCTCATACATTGTACACACCGCACAAACCATGGCCAGCTGCACTGGGCTTTGAAGAAACCCTTTCCCTGAGCTACCATGGCATGTTTGGTGGTTGGGATCCCAGATCAGCCTGGAAAGGTCTCTTTGAGCTAAAATATCTCCATTTTGGAGTACAAGCTAAACCCAACTGAAATAATACAGCTTATGGCTGATGGCTAAGGAAAGATTAGTTCATTTGAGAAAAAGGAGAACGTGGATGCACATTCCTGTAGAAGCTCCAAAGGCATTTTGGGTACCTCTCGATCTTGGAACACTGCAGTTGCTGTGAGGTCTGTTTTTACTTGTAAAGGCACAACCTCTGCTTTCTGTGGTAGGCCCCTAGTACCACTTCACATGTAGAACAAGCCGGGCAGAGTGAATGGGGAAAATAAGAGAGGACTCTTTATCAGGAAGCTGAGCAAGAGGAAGTGAAGAGAAAGGGGTCAGAGCAAGCGTGACTCAATGTTAAAAAGAGAGGGAGCTAAGGTGTGTCAGAGGAAGGAGGGGCTGGGTGTGCGGATGGAAGGAGGGGTGCTTTGGGGTCCCACCTGACCTGGATTTACATTTTGGAGAAATCGTGATTCTGAATAAATTACTCCCTTAACTCCTCAGCCTTAATTTCCTCATCTGTAAATCGAGGACGGCCTTGCCTCGTAAGCCCGGTGTGGGGATGAAGTGAGAGCACGGAGCTGAGGCTGAGGGTAGGGATGCATGAGTGAATCATAAAGGGTGCTGTGGGTAGGCCTGCGGGGTGGAGTTGCACAGAGGCCGCAGGGCCAGAGCATCTTGGTTGACGTCTGGAATGTACCGGAGCAGGAAGTGGGAGGGGAGGTCCTGGGGGGGAGGGGGGCTGACGAAGGAGGAGAGCATGTGCGCCTCAGGGCTGCTCCTGAAGCGCATGCTCGGGCCGCAGTGGAGGGAATACCTGGGCTACTTTATGCTGTGCTCTGTGCCACAGGGTCCTTAGTGCAGCCCCAAATCTTTTTCGCTGAGGAAGTAGCACAGTGTCTCTGGGTGTGTATCTGCAAGCCCTGTTGGGTTGGCTGTGAATGTTATAAAGAAACTAGAGGCCCGGTGCATGAAATTCATGCCGGGGGCGGGGGTGGTCCCTCAGCCCAGCCTGCACCCTTTCCAATCTGGGACCCCTCGAGGGATGTCCAACTGCCCATTTAGGCCCCATCCCATCCCTTTCACAATCCAGGACTGCTGGCTCCCAACGGCTCACCTGCCTGCCTGCCTGATTGTCCCTAACTGCTTCTGCCTGCCAGCCTGATTGATGCCTGACTGCTCCCCTCCCGGCCCTATTGCCCCTAACTGCCCTCTCCTGCAGGCCTGGTCCCCCACAACTGCCCTCCCCTGTAGGCCTCGGTCCCCCCCGCCCCCCCCCCCCCCCCCCCCGCCACAACTGCCCTCCTCTGCAGGCCTGGTCACCCCTAACTGGCCTCCCCTGCAGGCCTGATTGCCCCCAACTGCCCTCCCTTGCAGGCCTGGTCCCTCCCAACTGCCCTCCCCTGCTGGCCTGATAGCCCACAACTGCCCTCCCCTGCCAGCCATCTTGTGGTGGCCATCTTGTGTCCACATGGGAGCAGCCATCTTTGACCACATGGGGGAGGCCATCTTGTGTGTTGGAGTGATGGTCAATTTGCATATTACCTCTTTATTATATGGGATGAGGGTTACAGCCCTGGGGCACCTTCTTGGGGGCCTGCGCTCTAGGGGAACAACAGGGCATTGCTGTGGGAAGCAGTGGGCCTGGATCCCATCTCCCCAGGGACTATGAAGTTGCTGCCAGGCTCAGTGAGGGTGCAGTGAGCAGCAAGGACATTTCACAGCTTTCCTGGGAGCAGGGCACTCTTCTCTGAGCCCAGCTCGGCCAGCCCGCAGCCTGCTACCCCCAGAGGCTTCTTCATCTCTCGGCGCTGCCATGGGGATGCTCAGATGGGCTTTAGGGGGTTGTGGGGTGGGAGGGGGGGGGGGCCGGGGAGAGGATATTAGAAATAGCAGAGAAGCTTTTCCTAATGCGCAGGCCAGCAGCCCCTGGGTGGGGTGGGCTTCAGTGACCGGTCCCCTGCCCAGAGGAACGGTTGATCACAACCAGGCCCAGCCTTTCCTTCCACAACCTGCGGTCAAATCTCTGAACAGCTGGCTGTTTCCTCAGACCCGGGACCGTGGGAAGCTTCTCATGGCAGGCCTCCTCGCCTCTCATCCATCCTTAACCCACACTGCCTATAATCGCAGGGAGCCGGGTGCATTCAGGGAAGGATGGGCTTGTAGGTCAGCTACTTATATTTTCCAGAGGCAGGTGTATGCAACTTTGCAACCATTTGTAAACTTCATCGCAAAACAGACTGCAGATTCGCCATGTGACAAGAGTCCGTCTTCCAGTTTTCTGCGGAAGCTGACATTCGTGGGGAAGGATGGAGAGGTAGCTTGTGACTGGGCAGTGTGATGGGCACTTTTCCCGGGGAGACAAAAAGGAGGCACTGGCTGAGGACCCGCCAGGCCCAGGACACGCTGCCCGCAGCCTGGAGTCATGACAATCTTCCCACTCACTTTTCCCGACGCCCCGCAGTCCAAGGGATGGTCTAGCTATCATATTTCCAAGGCAAGAAAAACCTACTGGGGCATTGAACAGAATATTTGAAAAATCTTTAAAATCAACAGCTCTGCTGCTTGGCCCTGAGGAATGCGCCCTCCCCGGGGGTGCCTGGAGACCATGGAATGCGCACCAGCAGCGGGCCTTACCTCATCCTCCCCTCCCCGCTCCGAGGCCTTGCTCGGCCACGCGGCCTCCTGCTCTCTGCCTCTGCACTCGGGGCAAAACTGTGGGATGGACCAGACTTGCCGTCCAGCTCATCCAGCTTGTCCTCCAATGGCACTTTCCACCCCATGCTGCCCCCTGGCTGCTCGAAACTCACTTTGGGGGAGGCAGTTTATTAAAGTTTGCAAAGCGGTAGGGAGCCTGTTTACAGATGTTTTATCTCAAGAGTCTTTTTAAATTTTTAATTAGCACTAGTGACTAACATTTGAAATTCAGGAGGTAGAAGTCCGGATTCTTGGCTTCTCATGAAACAAATGCAGCGTTCTAACCTCGCTAGAGTGCATTTCCTCCTGTCACAGCGCTATTCCCTTTAGATGCGTCTGGGCTCTCGAGTTTGCTGCAGTCCTCACCCCTCCCTCTTAATCTAAACGGGCTTGTTTCACTCAATTGAAAAACATCTGTAGGCCCATAGAGACTGTGGTCTGCTACTCCCCCGGAGGCATAAGGCTAAGCAACACAGGCATTCATAGGACTTGAACCTCAGCCTGTGTGACGGAGGGCGTGTGACTTAGCTCAGGATGTCTTCTTTTTATCACCTGTGAATGAGGATAAAAATGCCTACCTCAAAAGTTATCATGGAGATTATATAAGTAATAGCGACACAGCACCTACAATGATGCCTGGCTGTAGAAAACTCCCCAAAACGTGTTTCATGTATTACACCTTTCCTAACCCCTTCCCTCGACTTTCCTCTCCCTATTCTTGTCTCCAGCTCATGGAAACAAATAAAATGGTTTTTTGCCATTCATTCAACAAATATGGAATTGAGTATCAATGCTGGTCAATGCGTTAGATACTAGAGGAAGGAGGGTGTAGGGGAGACATATCTCCATGAATAAGACACAGTTCCATGTTTTAAGGAGTTCGTGGTATATGGTAGTGTTACAATGTGATCCGTGCTGCAATTGAGCTGTATATTAGTCCCTGGCAACACCAAGGAGGACACAGCAATGAAAACAGTCCCTGGGGAAACATAGAAATTTAGATTACTATTCATGTGATTTCCCTCTTTTTGCTCATTCTCATATAAAATCTAAATTTTGAACTTTAAGATAGGTCACCGCAGTAGCTTATTTCCATTGTATGCACTCATTCATCCAGTCACTCATTCAATCTGTTAGCCAAGCAATTAAGTTGTTATCTATCATGTGCCAGACACTGTTCTAGGCACTGAGGATACAACAGTACAGAGGTAAAAAAAGGACGCCGACCGGTGTAGCTTAGAGCTTAGACACAGGCCAGTTAAATCAGAACAATATGGTGGTGCAAAGGCTATGTTAGGACAGATATGTGAAACATACAAGCAAGTTTCAGAGCTTCTTGGAATGACTTGTGGAGAGGACTACACTTTTGAAATCACACAGGAAGAGGATGTAGACTCAGTCATTGGTCATTCATATGAGGGCGGTTTCTCCTGAGGGCAGGAGCACTTGGAAATATCCATTGCAGTTATCTTAGAATTAAAAGTAAATATTTCCACCAATCCAGGTTGGCCTTTGATTTAAGGAAAGAGAATTCAGATGGCTTCACACTTGCGCCACGTTGGTCCAAACCTGTGATACTAACCCAACATCAAGGCATTTCACATGCTACAATTAAAATATCCTCGCTCAATACATGAATGGTTGCGAGTGTTTAATACCAGGCAACGGGCATTTAAAAATGCATTATAAAGAAACCTGGAAAATCCTGTTAAAATTTAACTATCAGTTACATATCCTTTTTAAAACTTGTGACTTTACAATTATATTTAACTTGGAACTACCAGGCTCCTGACTCACTCTTCTTAAAAGAAGATGAATGTCTTAACTCCGCTCTCTTCTGCTGGCCAAGTGCAGTGACAAAATACCACATAAAGAACCACTGGCTGTCAAAAAGCTAGGCGATACCAATTGTAGAACACTGAGACATAGAAATTGAGCAATGATGGAGAATTCCAATACTTTATCCCTCCCCCAAACTTATTTTGCATAAAATATAGGAATTCTGTAAATTTAAAATTGGACAGAGAAATGGAGATGTGGACTGCCACATAAAAGCAAAGACCGTTACACAATTTCCCTTAAACATGACCATCCTTTTCTTCACACACATGTGTTGAAAATAAATCTGTGTTATATGTAGGCAGGACAAAGTCAGAAACTTCAGGACCGTGTCCCTCATGTCTTTAACCTCCTGTAGCAGCCACATCAATCTGAATCTCCAAGATGCCATCGCTGGGTTTAAGAGACATCACCACACTGCAAAGGTGGACTCTGTTGTAACCGCTTATTAAAAACAAACCAAGCCAAACTTGTGGTTTAAAAATTGGGTCCAGATGATGCTTAATAAGCATGAAATACTTTCAGTGTTACAAACGAGAACCAGGTGTGGAGAAAAGCAGCTTGGAGCTGAGCACGGCCACCTACAAGCAGGGCTCATCTTCCTCCCAAAGGGTGAGAGTCAGTCATCAACGACACAGCCTGGCCCTCCTTGTCTCCCGTGGGGAGGTGTCCAACTGCAAAGGAAAAAACGGAGCATTCTGCCCTGAAGGAGAACGTGCAGGCTGTCTCTTTGAAGATGTGTATGTGTTTGGAAATCAAACCACCTAAAAGCAGACAGGGAGGAACTGAATGCTCAATGGCTCTGCAATTAATGGGGCTTCTAGAGAGGGTGGCTGCTTTCCTAAGTGTCTAGCCATGAAGGGCACCAAACCCTGAGCAAGGTGAGCCTGACTTTTACCTTAATGAACCTTCTCTTTCAGCGAGTGCCAGGAGAAATACTGGGTGACCTCTGGCAAGTTAGTTCATCTCTGTGGGCCTTGATTTTTCTCATTTGTAGAATGTGGGAGTGGGGTTACTCAGCAAAATGACTCCATGGTGTTTCTTCATCATGTGTATGTGTGAGGGAGCAATTAAAAGAAGGCCTCTCTATTTCACTCGAATGTCAAGTTGTGGCCACCAAAACCTTCTACCTTATTGGCTGTGGCTTCAAAGGAGCAGGATAAACAAATCCATTGCCCAAGAGAAAAATCCTTTCTGCCATTTTCCCCTCAATTCACACAAGTTCATTAAACCGAAGTCCTCTAAGCCCAAGTATCTCTCAGTTGTCTTTCAGTGGGTCTGTACAAAATATCCCCATCGGGCTGACAACCAGTAGAAGGTAGAGGGTAGGAGGAGACAGGTTCTCAAGGGTCTGACAATGCCACAATCCACTGGTTGCCAGCTTTCAGCATACCCTAGAATCATCTGAAGGGCTTGTTAAAACCTGAGAACTGGGTCCCACCTTTAGAATTTCTTATTCAGTAGGTCTGGGGGAGGGGCAAAGATTTTGCATTTCATCATGTTCTCAGGTGCTGCTGGTGCTACTGGCCCAGGGCTCAGACTTTTAGAAGCACTGCCATCCTGATCATAAAGATGTCAGTATTCTAAGTGAACAAACGTGACATTATTGTCTTAGCACCATGGTTGTTTCTATTGGGCCTTAAGACATAGCATTCTGTTAGGCGCCATGGAATATAAATAACCTCAAATATGGAGATACCTTTTAAACTATGTCCCTACCTACAGTTTCTCTGCATTTGAGCAGAACAAGACACACTGTTGGCAAACTCCAGGTGTTCACATTAAGTTATATTGGCTTCATCCCCAGTCTGTTCTCAGGACAGTCTATGTCATGGGTAGGTCTTTAAAAAAATTATTAAGAATTTCAAGATGGTAACAGCAGAGCATGAAACCAAGCACAGGGCCCTTCTGAGTACAGGGGCCTGTGTGACTGCACAGGCTACATGCCTGTGAATCTGGCCCTCCCTATTCTTGTCTTTAGAACCAGGAACTCTAAGAACCAGCTTTGGAGGGCGGTAGCGAAGGCAAGATGAGCCCTGATTCCCCAGGGAGGTAACAGAGAACTTCTGCCATAAATGAAAACATTGTATCATAGAAATAGTTAAGACTCAGCCCCTTACTTATAGAGATTTATAATTTGTTGGGAAAACAGAATTTAAAGGCAAATACATTTTAAGTCCCACGAGGGCAAGGGAATATTGGGTATATTTACCACTGGAAGCCTAGACCTAACATGGTACTTCAACAAAGTAGGTGTTCATTACATAATAAGTGAAGGAGAGAATTTATCTCTATTGGCTATCTTCTGTCTATGGGCAGGGTCTCCAGTCAAAGAAGTAGAATTCTCAATAATTAGAATAAAAATGTTTAATGACACCTGGCGAACAGTGAGTTCTTTAACCTATTCAGTACTCAATAAATATTTGCTGAATTAATTTGGATTGAATTGCAGAAGACAGCAAAAACCAGTAAAGAAAGAACTCATCATTAAGAAAAACAAAACAAAACTTGAAGTCATAAGACTTGAGTTTGAATGCCAGTACTGTCAAACACCATTTGTGAGAATTAACCCCGCTGGCTACTTTTCTGGAACCTTACTGTTAACCTTCCTTATTTGAAGAAACGAGAAAAGTGAGAGAGTGCAATTCTGCTCTACCCTAATTTCCAGGAGATTTATGCCAGTTCTACTGTGATACAGAAATACAAATAGAGGAGGGAAAGGCAATTTCAGGCTGTGGTGTTTGGTGAATTCTTCCAGGTGAAGAAGGGCAGGTCAGCCATTGCCTCCAATCCATATTTTTACATGAAATCTCCCAATTTTTAAATACTGGTAACTAAGTCAAAATTGGAAAAACATTATGATGTTGGGCAAAAGCAATCATGGGCAACATAGGGCCCTGGGCTGCCAGTGTATCGTCCCTGGCTTAGAAGGAGTCGTTAACTTGCACTATTTGAGTTGAGGTAAAAGTAGGCTGGGATCAGTAGGGAGAAGTCAGAATGCAGGAGCTTGGGTGGCAAGCCCTGCTGGGCATCAGAGAGCCCACTAACTTTATTTGATCCAAGACAATATTGGACACATATTCTACACATATATTCATTGTTTCATTGGACAAATATTTAGGCGTTCCTATGATGCATCAGGTACTCATGAAACAATGGGGATGTATGATGAATGTCTTAGTCATCTTGGGCTGCTATAAAAAACATAGATAGGCTGGATGGTTTGAATAACAGATCTATTTTCTCACTAGAGGCCCAGTGCATGACTGAATCATGCATGTGTAGGGTCCCCTACACGCTTTCGCTTTCGATTGCGGGGGAGCTGGGTGCCTGTCCGCTGGTGCACCAGGCCTTTCAGAAGCCTCCGGCGCGGCAAAGGCTTCTAAAAGGCCTGGTGCCAGAGCAGACAGGCACCCAGCTCCCCTGCTTATGATGGTCCGCGGCGGGACGTGAGCTCGCTGCCCAGAGGCCCCTTCTGTTCCGCAGCACAGCCATGGCGCAGACGCTGAGCTCCCGCCACTGCTGGCGCTCAGCATCCTGCTGGCCCAATCGGCTACTCCGGCCACCCCGAGTCCCACCCCCTGCGTCTCCCACTGACCCAATCATGGGCGTAGCAGAGTGATGGTAATTTACATATTACCATTTTATTAGGTAGGATGTTTCTGGAGGCTGGAAGTCCAAGATCAGGGCGCCAAAATGACTGGGTTCTGGTAAGAGCTCTTTTCCCGGCCTGCAGAAGGTGGCTTTCTTGTGTGTGCTCACATGACTTCTACTTACTTTGTGTACATTCATAGTGAACGAAAGAGAATGAAGACAAAAGAAAGATGGGGCAGAGAGACCAGAAGGAACCATGATGGTGCAGGGTGTAGATGCTTTTGCAAAAAAGAATGGTAAGGGAGAGGGGGAAGGCGATTAGTGGTCTGGTGCTAATTTAGGAGATGGAGGACTGAGAAGTGGCCACTGGGTTTGGCAATTAGGAAATCACTGGTGACTTCTGAGAGGATTATCAGCAGAGCCCAAGTGGCAACATTTCCCCTAAGCTACAGGGATATGCTGCTTTAACCACCTCCCATCCGCATGCATTCACATAACCAACCCAATGCACACACATGACAAATTCAGCATCAGGGTACCAGGTAGACAGGTAGCTGTAAACGTTTTACACAATTTTTCTTCTAATCATAGGCAAGAGGGACACTGGGTTCTTGACTTCTAAAGTCTGAATGCTGGCATTTAAAACTGTAACCAACAAGCACTGGGAAATTCTTTTCGTTCCATTCCAATTCGGAAGATCCATGCGTCTGCGAGTGGCCCACTCCGGGCAGAAGCTGCTCTGTGAGCGGGACTCTGAGCTCAAACAATCACTCAGTGAGCAGCCTCTTTTCTGTGAGCTCTCTGGCAGCCAAACATGTTTATGACCTTTTGAAAGAGAACTGCAAAGGCCGAGGGCATGCCGCGACCGTGTATTTGCCCTGTCATGCCATCATGGAGCTCTCGCTCCTGATCTCTGCTGCTGCGGGACAGGAAAGTCCCAGCCAATGACAGTTGCGAACACAAACAATTGCTGGGCTTTTCTGCACGAGGCGCTGAGTGCAAACACTGCTCCGAGTGTTCCTGTCCCACGGGCAGCCTCTGACGGGGCGGAATCTGGGCCAGGAGGGAGGGCTTGGACGGCCCTGTGTTTATTTGGTGATTATACGGCAATGGGGATTTTACGCAGTTTTAGAAACGGAGAGTGGGGCGAAGAGAGAAAGGCAGGCACTTAGTGCGGTGACAGCTCTGGCCGCGTGGCTTGGCCTCCCGGGCACCGCGGCGGTCCTTCTGGGGGCAGGCTGTCCGGCACTGGCCCTGGCGGGCACCAGGCAGGAGAAGAACCGAGAGGGCAATCTGGCATTTTCGTATTTGTTTATTTTAAGCTCTCAGGCCTGCTGAAAACAACTGGAATCTTCTGAGTCGCCGAGAGCACATAGGCTTCTTTGACGGAGCTCTTGGCCCCTGCCGCCCTAAAGCCAAAGGGGCTCATTGATTAAGTTGTCGGGTGACCAGACCCTCTGTGAATTCAGGTCAGACCAGAGGCCATGGTTAATAGCTGGCAGGTAACTGTCCCCCAATGAAATCTTTACTATGGCCTTCAAAGCTCAACATGAAAGAGTATTCCACTGAAATCCAGACTGCAAATTGGGAAATGTTTTGAGTCTGGGCATCTGCCTGTGTTACTAGCAAAGGAAATGCTGGGAAAGCAAAGATAAAAGGTAGAAAGGCATGGTTAAACACAGCTGGAGAGAAGCCATGTAGATAGCCAAGGACAAGGGTCAAAGGGAAACCCGGGGTCTATGTGGTTTGCTGAAGGATTAGGAGTGGATCAGGCCGGGGGGATGGTGGGCTGTGATGACTGGTTCACATCAAACCCCGGCTACTGATGGTCACCCTGGGGGCGGCCCCACGAAGGGCGCTGGCCTGCCTCTGTGCTTCTGCTGCCATCCCAGGGGAAGGGCCTGGAGGGGGCGCTGTTAACTTGCAGGCTCCGTCATTCGGTCTGGCTTTGACTGAGTCCAAGGACCAAGCGAAAGCTCTCTGAGCAGGTCCGCATCCTCGTAGTTCCCCTGGAAGAATTCCTATCGAAGAACTAACTCATCCGACGCTCCACAAGTTTTCTCCAAATTAGATCAGGTTTATTACTATTGGGAAAACTTATTGGCCTTGGATTCGGGGGCCATTGGAAAGTTCCCATTTCCAAAAGCATTGTTGGAAAGTGGATTTACCAACAATCAGCAGTGTGACCAGGCCAGACCAAGGGCCTGCCTTGCTCAGTGACAAGGAGCTCCTTTATCCCGAGCCCCCGCTGCCTACTTCGCACTGTGCCAGGTGCCCCGCTGGCACGGCCCCCGTTTTTTCACACTGCCCTTATGCTGAAGGCTCGGTCCTCCGCCAGGCCTCTGTTGTACAGAAATGGCTGATGGTGTGAATTTGAGACTCCATTTCCCTTCTGTAAAATAAGGGGTTAGAGTAGAATGACTAAAAAGTATCTTCCAACTCTAATATTTAGCTGGATTTTAAGTTTTAGGAGAGTATCAGCAAATTACTTTCTGGAAGTTGGAAAGAATCAACTGGGGGGGGGGGGTGGAGGTGGAAACGAGTCATCTAAATAACTTGAAACAGCCAACACCTTCATCTAGGACTTGAGCCTCCAGAACCATGAAATAATGCATTTCTGATGTTAAGCCAAAAAAGCAAAAATAAATAACTTGAAACAATTTTCCAAAGGGACATAAAATCTACCCTGCTGTTAAAAGTAATTTCTATACATCTTTAGTAACAGTTTTAACAGAGGGCTTGGACACTGTAGAGTTTGCCAGGGCTGCTATAACAAAATACCACAGACTGGTGGCTTAAACAACTAAAACGTACTTTCTCATAGTTGCAGAGGCTGGGGGTCCAAGATCAAGGCTTCCCCCGAGGTCTGCCTCTCTCCTTGGCTTACAGATGCTGCCTTCCCACGGTCTCCCGACACGGTCTTTCCTCTGTGCATGCACATCCCTGGGGTCTCATGCCTGTTCAGAAAAACGTGCCTAAATATGTGACATTTTCTGATAATTTCTGGAGGTGTGTGGATCTTGCATTTGAAATTTGATGATGTTTTTCTTGACGTGGAGATAAATAAAATCTCTAGGAATAGAAAAAGGAGAGTGTAGTGGAGAGGCAAGAAACCCAGATTCCAGCTCCAGTTCTGCCATTGTATTGCGTGCTCCCTGACATTTCAGTTTTCAGTGGTCTCACCCATAAAAGGAGCAAGGCCATGACAATGAAAACTTGCATGCATCTAGATCGAATAGATCTCAAAGTTGAGCCTTGATATCGTTGTAGTAGGTGATTGAAGGGGGAAAAGACAACTGCATTTCTGCTTTACTGCATGTTCTTAGAAGCGGGAGAAGATACTGATAACAACATATGAAATCATGTAGATTGCACCAGCAGGTATCGAGGCCTGGTAGATGGTGGCATGCACATAGATACAAACTCCTAGTGGAAAGCTTTGAATGCCAAGTGATAACCCCATCCCAGTCCCCCTTGGACCGTGTGGCTTTCCCTTTGAGAATGCCTGAGGATATTCTCCCCTCTTTCTCAACAAGGGAGAAACAGCTTTGCTAATTCCATCTGAGAGAAGACACATCTAGGAAACCTAGATTTAGGACAAGTTAAATCCTGAGAGGACTGTGGCCCCTGGGCACACCACGTCTGAAGCTGAAACTGCTGAGGACACTAAAGGACTTGTTGACCTTTCCTTCTTGAACCACGGGAAAGTCATCTTTTAAATAACACAGAAAACAGCCTCTGTAGTCCACTAAGCAAGTGTTCTCTACTGAGTCTGGGCAACTTGACTCACCAAATTAATCCTCGTTGCTCCTCTCAAGCTACAAAATATGTCCTTCTGCTCTTGAGCTATAGAACCTGCCTCCTTCACTCAGGTAAACTTGGCCTCTGGATCCCCCTCAGTGAAGGAGGTTCTTCAGAGTCCCCCAGCTAGCCGAAGTCCCATAAATACTCCCCAAGTCCTAGGTGCTGAGTCATGCTGTGCTAGTTTGCCAAGTCATATCTGCTTAAGCTACTACCTCCATGATGTGGAAGTATATTTAAGTTGACAAAATTAGAAATTTCTCAAAATAGTCATCGGCAATTAAAAATATATGTTTATGTCTCTATAAACACAGTACATGCTCTGTGAATCAACTTCCATGTGTCGTGCCCCTGCACTAGCGTCTGCCTCTCTCCCTTCCCTTGGGAAGGCATACTGTCTGAGGCCATTGCTATGAATGCTCATGACTGGCAGGCTGTACTCTGGTACGCACCCAACCCCTCTCACTGGCTGAGCTGGTGCCCACCAAGCAGCCTTCTTAGGCCAGTTGTAAATGTTACTGAAATTATGCAAGTTAAGTCTTCTACAAATTTGTGATTAGGAGGATGAAAAGAGAGTTATTAAATGAAATACTTTGGAAAAATCTGATGGAGAGGAGCTTGTAAGACAAATGCTATTAAATCAGTATGGGCAAGACAACTTGCAAACGTTGGAAAAGACTATAAAAATATAGAAGAAATCTGGACTCACATTTCCACTTTAAAGAAGCTAAAACTAGCAACTATAGATCATGTACTAGGAGGATAATATATGCAGAAAAACTATGTTCGATTCTAATTAGGGAATTCATACTTTATATATTCTGGATATCTGATCTTTTTTTTCAAATATATTACTTGTAAATATTTTTTTCTCATTCTGTGGGTTGTCTTTTTTTACTTTCTTGATAGTGTCATTTGTTGCACAAAAGGTCTTAATTTTGATAAAGTTCTATTTATTTTTTTCTTTCTTTGTATTTTTATGTGAAACCATTGCCAAATCCGAGGTCATGAAGATTTACTTCTATGTTTTCTTTCTTTCTTCTTTTTTTAAATGCCCCTGATTGGGAATCAAACCTGCAACCCTCCAGTCCACAGGCTGATACTCTAACCACTGAGTAAACTAGCCAGGGCAATATGTTTTTCTTTTAAGAATTTTATAGTTTTAGCACCTTTATTTAGGTCTTTGAAATTTGAGTTAATATTTGTATAAGTCTGCTCAGGCTTCCATAAAAATAATATTATAGACTAAGTGACTTAAACAACAGAAATTTATTTCTCATAGTTCTGGAGTCTGGGAAGTCCTAGATCAACGTGAAAGCATTATTGGTTTCTGCTAAGAGTTATCTTCCTGGATTGCTGGTGGATTGCTGATTAATTGATTCTCAATTAACCAATCAACCACCATAACTGATCACATTGGATAATTCCATTATATATATTCAAATAATTTACATTTTCAAAATACATGTTCATAAATAGAGCAAATACATTAGTTAGAAATAATATACTTGTTACTATTGATATGAGTTGACAATCAAAACTTAGTTAAGAACTCACAAGGTGAATGCCTGGGAAAGAAGTATTTACACTCCATTGTTGCCTCAGTAGAGCAATGGATCTGGCGGCTCTCTGCTCTACCTTCCCTTCTGGAATTCTCAACATCTGGATGGCAACAGCCTGTGAGCTCTCCTCCTCACCAAACACAACTGATGAACTCCGCTCCCTTTGCTGAACAAGAAAACCAGGTGTTATAAATGTTACTTTATTATTTATTACCAAGCGGTGGCGACACCTTGTGCCTCCTAATGACAAAGGTGGGAGCCGACATAGGAAACTGTTCAGGGAAACCTCAGATCAGAAGGAATGATGATTTAATTTACACTGAGTGGCTAGGAAAGAATGATTTGGGCTGACTGACAGCAATTCAGGTTAGAAATTATTTTCCATTGGAGGACATTTCAGAGGCATATTAATCAGACTTATCTAGGCTAGGTTCTGTGAACTAACAACCTCCAAATCTCTGTGGTTTAAGACACGTACAAAAGTTGTGTTTCTTACACCTCGTATGTCGGTGTGGTTAAGCGGTGCTCTGCATTCCTTAGTCACTCAAGGACACAGTCTAACAGAGGCCCACCATCCTACCACCAGGGACCTTCTCAAGTGCCACAACAGAGGAAGAGAGACTTGCAGCTTATTCATTAACAAATAAAGGCTTTGACCCAGAAGTGACACATTTATTTGTCTTATTTTCATGGTTTGTCTTTCTCCACTAGAATATGTTCCAAGAGATTAGGGACCTTGCTTGTCTTGTTCAACACTGTATCCTTTGTACATAGTAGACACTGAACTTTGGAGGCTAGAATCACCAATGGTGCTTTAGTGCCTATAAAATAAGTATTTTCAGTATGAACCTGATAATTAAAAATGAGGAAGAGAAGAAACACGGGGTATCCACAGACCAAGGAGAAGAAAAAGCCTGGATGTGAATACAGCAAAAATCAATGTAAAAAGATCAATTACCCTAAGTGGCTGAGGCAAACGTAGATTCCAAGAATAATCTGGATATCTACAAATGCCTTGCCTACACTTGAGTGTGGCAGCCAGCTACTGAGATGGCCCTAATAAGCTTAGCCTCCTTTATTCATGTACTTGGGTGCCTCCTTTCATACTGGATCAGGGCTGCCCTGGTGTGACCAACGGGTACAGCAGAAGCTGATGGTGTGTGACTCCCAGCGCTGGGTCGTAAGAGGCATGGCAGCTTCAGCCTTGCTCTCGTGGGTCACCTGCTCTGGAGGAAGCCGCTTCCATGCCAGGAAGACACTCAAGCAGCTGTGGAGAGGGCCACAGGGAGAGGAACTGAGCTCCAGCCAGAGGCCAGCCCCGGCTTGCCAGCAAGCTGGCTGAGCTACCTTGAATGCATCTGCCAGCCCTAGCCAAGTCTTCAGTGACTGCAGCCTCATGAGAGACCCTGAGTCAGAACTCCTCAACTGAGCAGATTCGGACTTTCTGAGCTATAAAAACTATGAGACATAATGAATGGCTATTATTGTTTTAAGCCACTAACTTTTGGGATGATTTGTTACACAGCCATACTGACGGGAACAATGGAATTTCTTTATCTTTCCAACAGTTTTCTCCTCTCAAGGATGTTCACCTTCTTTAAATGAAAACTGGAAAGAAACAGGTGAGGGATGGAAGTGTCATGAGCTCAGCCAATCAGAGGAACCAAATCAACTTTCGCCTTGAACTGAGTCAGATGTCATGGGCTGACTGCTCATTATACATCCCCATAGTCTGTGGCCCTGCAAAACCATGGTAACCATAGAGCTGCATCAGAACTCAGGTTAGGAGCCGTGCCAACCCAAGTGGCTTACTGAGTGAATTTTTCACTTTAGAACTGATTGGCTAACATGTAGGAAGTTCTTCAGTTCAAATTCGGAAGCTCAAAAACATAAGCTAGATTTTCGGTCTGAGGAGGGGACCCCAGTTTTATAGGTTTGTTTGTTTCTTTAGAAGTGTAGTGTGGAACGAGTTCTGCTGGCTTTAGCGGGACCTGCGATTATAGACCTGGCAATGGGTACACCGTGGGTCACTTTTGGGTGAACTGGAACCTCGCATGTCTTTCTTGAAGACCTTCTTATCACTGCAACAGCTGACTTGTGTGTGTACAAAAAAATGGCCGACTTCTGACCTTCCCATGAACTGATCTGCCGGTTCATAGAACATTGTTCTGTTCCCACACTGCAGGGACTTGAAAGTGTATGTTCGTCTGTTGGAAATTCTCTGGAGTTCTGGGCCTCATGCTCACCTTTGACTCTTTCCCCTCTGACCTGATATGCTTATCTAAGTGTATTTCTGGAAAACTTTTCCGATGTCAGTGTGAAGGAGGAGATTCTTTAGTCTCTATAGTTTTCATCAGGAGAATGTCATTCCTCCAGGACGTGGTGTTTTTCACTGTGCTCTCAAACACAGCTCGCTATTGAGTGGCCCAGCCTTCTGACCTCTGAGGCCATAGAATCAGGAAAAGGCCTTGCTTGCCTCCACTTGCATTTTTCAAGCCATGCCTTATATTCCTGTGGCATTTAATGAAACCATTCTTTCTGCACAGAAGCTTCTTTGACCTCTTTTGGGAACCTGCTCTAAGACTCTGTGGCTCTTGTTCATAAGAACATTCTTTTTCCTAATATCTAGTCTAAACTTTTCCTTCCTTGGCTGAAGGCTTTTTGTCTCCCATTTTTTGAAACTACAAGTGATTCCCTTTCCTCACTGAAGACTAAACTTTATACCTAATGGCTAGAATGTCAAACAAACATTAATCTTGTCTCCTGACTCTTTACAGATGGAGGAATGCCCAAAAGCAATTTAGGTTTAGACAGCAGAAGTATTTGTGTAGTGTTATTTAACCTCTGATTCATCTTCTCAAATCATCTTGGATTAAGCTTTATTTCTCAAAGATGCCAACAGCATAAGTATCTACCTTGAAACTTCATAGTCATTCCCTACTTCTACATTTCATTTTAAATTATGTCTCTCCCTTGTATAAGCTACCTACTGTAAAAAGGATACTCATACACTTGCAAAGGACCATTTATATGCCTCAGTAACACACGTATCAGGTTTGAAAATTTCTCTTCATAGATAGGGACTACTCTAAGACCACTTAATATGCAAAAAATTCATACTTTCCAAAGAGCGATGTAAGGGGCAATTGTTCATATCCAGGCAAACCTCTCTACTTCCTCCCACTCCAAACACACATACACATGGGCCAGTCACACTGAAATTCCACCTTTGGGGATGTAGCCCTTAGGGATAACTAGCTCAAGGTTTTAATGTAGATCCCTTGGGAGGACACTGGCATTCTCTCTTCACACTTTTATAACCAAACTAAGGGGGAAGGAATTTCATCATAAAGAGCTGGAAACAGAATGAACGAGTCCATTGAGGCAGCAGTCACTTATCCCTTTTAGCGTGAACTCGTTTGATCTACTGTTTACTCTTAAAATATAGTTCATCAAAATCCTATTTTTGAGCTAATGGGAATTTTAATGGGGGAGGGTGTAATGGTGGAGGATTTGGCAGGGGGCGGTGGGCAAAAGACAACTGTCAAGTGAGTAGGAGGACTGGGTGCATTAATAAGGAGTTGGGACAGTTAGGAGGCAGAATGGCATGGAAGGGCATCGGTTCTCCATCTCCAGTTCACGCTACTTCACCCTCCTTTATTTGTCCACTCATGCACTTGGAAAATTCTAAAAAGTATGTTACATTACTGGTCTGGTTGTCTGCCACCCCCAGTGAACTCCTTGGGATGGGAACCCGAAGGGCACAGGCAGATGCAGATGCTCTGGGAGGGGGGGTGCAATATGGGGTGGGGTAGCCAGAGCTTAGAGGCCAGAAGGAGTAAAACTATAAGTAATAATACCAGCTGTAAACAGTAAAGCTGAATAAAATTTCAACAGAAATACCTCATTGGCCAAAAAGATTTTCAATAATGCTGATGGTGGCCTCTCAGAATGTGGAATGTACTGCGTGAAGTTTATGCCTATACGAACAGGGTGGAAGGGGGTTGAGGAGTATTGCTTCAGATTGGTTTGCAAATCTCATAGGAGAAAAAAAGGAGTTAAATGGTTCAGGGAAGATAAAATAAGTTCAAACACTTGATTGAAAGAAATGGTGATGATGATGATGATGAAACATTAATAACTTGGTATGTCTCCATGAAGGCTAGTTTAATTTAATGAAAGTTATCTGATAGGCAGCATAGTGGGGAATGATGGTGGGAAGAATCCCTATTGAGGAGAATCCATTAACTTTATGTAAATTTAGACCCTACACGCTGACCAGGTGTTTGGACAAATCATTTCCTGGTTCTAGGTCTCAATACATGCATGAGACTATGATTAGAATTTAGGCCTAACATTCCAAAATAATGAAAACCAATCTGGGACCAGTTTAATATATTTAGACACCGTTTTTTTTTTTTTTTTAAATTTAGAAACTGTTTTGTGAATCACAAGAATACATACTTGTAAAAAAGAGTAAAAATCACTTATGTTTACTAATGATAGTGGGGCTTATAAAATGGCACAAACTCAGTCCGAGACTTTAGAGACTTCATGAAGGTCCCTTGAGACCAGTTTTGAAAGTGCTGTCCTACTCCTCATGCACACTGGATCTTTCTGCTTGTTAGACACTTTATCTTTTGGAAGGACATGTTGTGGCTCAGCTCAACTGTATTTAAAAAAGCAATACATAAAATGAGAAATGCTATTTTCGTAATTGGAAAAACTGAGCTTCCGCATTTTAATTTATGAGGTCGACCAGTTGCCTGTGTATTTCAGAGTGTGACTTCTTCCGTTCTCAGTTCTGTCCTTCACCTCTTGCAGTTCTCCAGGGACAATAATCTAAAACCGCAGCCAAGAGCCTGACATAGCCCCAGCACAAATGGCTTGTTTTTTTTCTTGACTATATTATCTAATTTTCCTCTAAGGATAATGGGTGGATTTCAGATCAAATGCTTCAACTGGCCCATAAAGTGAAAAGGTGCAGTGACCACCCCCGCGATGCATCATCACCACCCCGTGGTCAGAGGTAGCCTGGTGGAGGGGATATGGACTCAGCAGAGCCAAGAGCTTGTAGGGAAAACTTGGTGTAATACTCACAATCGTAAATCACACTGAAAAATGCTTAAGAGTCAGAACATGAGAACAATTCCAAAGATATTCATCAGGAAGTGGTCATCTAAATGGTGAAAGAAATGCCAAGAGAGATGCAGTCACCATGAAAAATTAGGAAGTTTAAAGTTATAGCTGTGGTTATGTGAGAGAATGTTCATATTCTTAAAAATACACTGAAATATATGAGGGTAAAGGGGCAGGATGTATGCAACTCACTCTCAAATGGTTCAAAAATAATTTTATCTATCTATCTATATCTATCTATCTATCTATCTATCTATCTATCTATCTATCTATCTATCTATCTATATCTATATCATCTATCGACAGAGAGAGGAAGAAAGGAAGAAAAGAAGGAAGAGAAGCATATAATTGATAAAGTAAAGGGGAGGAACATGTTAACAATAGGAGACATTCTTGCAGCTTTTTTAATGTTTGAAATTATTTCCACATCCAAAGATGAAACACACACACACACACACACACACACACACGCATGCTTGCGATGGGAAATTATGAATGTTGCTGCCTAAAGCTGTACTAGTATTTCTCCACTATCATTCTTCCCCAGGCTTAACCACCTCAAGAATTTCTCTGGTGTTTTACAAATGACTAAGCTCCTCATGCTCCCTCTGAGGCATCAAAGAACACCAGTGTTCCTCTGTCACTCTATGTTCCTTTCTCCGAAGGCCATGGCTTCTATGACTCCAGAAAAGGCAGATCTGGAGGGCAGAGGCCACCCCCTGAGGTCACAGAGCTCAATGCTCCATGTGCTATTTGTCAGAGCTTCGCTGGGGCTAGGCCCCTGTGTGCTCACATCCCCACACCCCTGGGTCTTGCCGTGGGCTTTCCTTGCCTACTCAGGTGTCTCTGATAATAGCCTAGACGTGTCCCTTCTGCCTCCTCCTCCTCCTCCTTCTTCTTTAAAGATATATTTTTATTGATTTCAGAGAGGGAGAGGGAGAGATAAAAATGTCAATGACGAGAGAGAATCATTGATCAGCTGCCTCCTGCATGCTCCACACTGGGGAGGGAATTGAGCCCGCAACCTGGGAATTTCCCCTGACCAGGAATCGAACCGGAATCAAACCATGACCTCCTGGTTCCTAGGTTGATGCTCAACCATTGAGCCACACTGGCTGGGCTGCCTCCTCTCTTTAAGTAGCAGCTTTGAATGCCAGGTTTCCCAGCAGGAGAAAATTTGTGTTATCTCAAGTTCTTAGGGGTTGGTTTCCCTGTACAAAGATGTTTAAATTATATTTGTTAATTGACTCATAAATTTGCTTTGAAAGAGCTAAGGAGCTGTAAACATAATTACGGAGAGTATAATGTCATGTTAGAACATTGAACAATCCAATGCAATGAAGCAAGTGGTGCCATGAAGGCAGGTGGGAGAGGCTAAGGGGGCTCAGGGGGCAGACAGCAGGGCCTCTCACACATTAACGTGTGGACATAATTAAGTGCCAGGTATTCATAGTTGGTACTCAATACCTATTTGCTGCATGAATGAGTAAATGAATGAATGTTAGAAACAGAGGAAGGAAGTACATATTTTTTAATAAGATGATAGTTTTTAAACAGAGCTCTCCCTGCCCTGGGGGTTCATGAGTCCCCCTCAAGGGCAGCTATGGAGTGATGGGGAGCAGTACAGATGATAGATCAAGTGGGGCTCTGGGCCCTCTATCTACATTCAACAGGCATCTTACCGGCCTTACCTGCTGAGAGCCCATAGCCGATCATGTCTGAGCAAAGAGACCAGCAGTTTGTAAACATTTGAAAAGCACTGGGCTGGGAGCCAAGAAACACGTTCTCCAAGCATCAAAAGAGGAGCAAGTCTGGATGAGAAAAACGGTGCTGGGGAGACAACAGCATTCTGATGCTGTAATGCCAAGTTGGCATTCTTTTACCCTTTTCACCAAAGCAGGACCTAAAAAGAGCAAGGTTTCAAGAAAGGTCAGAGCAGAAAAGGATTACAATGCACCTTGTTTACTTATGTGAAACCTCTCAAAACCAACAACTCCTGGGTGAGTTTAAGGTTACCTTGCTCTCCTACTGTAAGCCACTAATACTTCCATTAGGGTTCCAGAGAATACAAATGATCAAAGGCCTATAAACATTCCTTCCATAACTCTCCATCTTAAAGGAAAATGGCTTGGTCTGCAAAATTGGAAAAGGGGCCAAAAGGGAAGTTGAATGTGGATAGTGTTAGTATGTGAATTCTGAGAAACCTGGAATGAACATATTATCCAAGCAATAACAATTTACATATCTCTTTAGTTACTTTATCAGTGCCTTTTTAAGACTCTGTCAAAAATCTTTTTTAATTTCTTTTTTAATATCTATAAGAGAGAAGATGCCACCAAACTCTTAACAGATAGTCATGAATGAATCTTGAGTCACGTGTGCTCATGGGATCAGTCTACTTTTCAGATAAATAGCCAATATTTGGATCAGGTCCTTTGGCTACATGTGAACTCCCAGAAGTCAGAACAGAATCATATCTGTTGCCTGCCCGAGTCTCATTAAATCAGAAGAATTAGGCAGATTAACCAATATCAATTGGTGACCCCATGGTTCCAGAGAGCACAGAGCCATGGAGCAGGAAGGAAGGCTATATGTCACTATGAACAAAATGGTGTCAATGGCCCAGGATAGAAATGCTCTTTGGACTTTGAGGTTAGTTAGGATGAATATTATTCAGTGATCAACTCAAATCTGTCACAGATACAGAAATTTTCTCCTATAAACTACACACACAGTACAGCTTGTATTAAGTTAGTATACTATTACCCAAGACCAGTGACTATCTGGCCAAAAAAAAAGATCACTTTTGCTACTAAAGAAACATGTACCATCATTTCCCCTGTGAGTTCCAGTCACACTTACTTAAAATGGGTGGTAGGATTATTCCTGGAACGGACATTCATTCTTAGAATACTTCCAGCCCTGTTTTCTATTGTCTGTAAAAACTGAGAGTTGACAATAGAGTCGTAGGTTACCATGGAAATGGTGAGTACTTAAACAAGACACACAGTTAAATACACTAACCCTAAGGACACTGCTGGTCAAAGTTCAGGTTTACATACTGCAGCAGCGTGTTACAGTGGCCTCGAAACACTCGGTGAGAAAAGCCACAGAGAAGTCCAGGGCAGGCAGGTAAACCTACCAGGGTGGTCTTAAGAATAAATTATTTTGAGGAAGCAACTCTGGGTAGTTGTACTTTCAGGTGGAAGAACATTTGCTTGTAAAGAGACTATCAGGAAAATAATCATGGTTGGCTGAAGATAGATGAAATTTAAAGATTAATCCAATTGAACTCTGCTTTACAGAGAAGAACATTAGGGAAGATTAAGAGAGAGAATATTAAGTGGCTTACACAAGATGACATGAGTCTGATAGAGACTAGGGGAGAGCTGGAAACCAATATGTCTCCAAGACCAATGTTTGTATATATTTTATAGTGCCCATTGGAATTCCTTTTCTCCGGAGCTTTATTGAGGAATCACAAAGCAGAAGTATCTGGAATACTATTTACCTTATTTGTAGGCCACCACGAAATACGTTTGCTTGATGAACGAAATTAGTGATCATTCCTCTAGGGCAGTGATGGTGAACCTATGACACGCGTGTCAGCACTGACACGCGTAGCCATTTCTGATGACACGTGGCCACTGAGGTGGCCACATGCCGAGGATGAAACATTTGCTGCTCTTGAGGATGAAACATTTGCGAAATAATGTTTTTTCCTCAAAGTGACACACTACCCGAGTTATGCTCAGTTTTTTGGCGAAGTTTGACACACCAAGCTCAAAAGGTTGCCCATCACTGCTCTAGGGCCACTTGAAAGCTTGAGATGGTCTTTTTGCTATTTATACCCATTTCTATGTTTGAGTCTTGAATTTTAGAAACACATAGAAAAATGCTTATTTGAAAAGGACGTATCCAAAAGCATCTAGGATATGGTAGAGAATTTCTTAGCTTAACCAAAACACTTCCAAGTGAGAGTTGAGCACAGTCATGCCACTGTGTCTCTGTCACCTGATGTCTTTCCCACCAGTAAAGGACATCAGAGAACTTCACTGGTGACTTGCTAGGTGACCTCGCCTATGCTTTTTTTCTTCCCCCTATAAAATCAGGCACCAGGTAGATAGAGTAACAGAGTAGGGGGAGTTTATATAGGTGTTGGGGCTATACAAGTTTTTCGAGAATGATAGAAACTGATCTAGTGTTTATCACTATAATCTTCTTAACTTTGGCTATAAATTAAGCAGATTATAATGGTCTAATCCAACCATCTTTAGGACTGCCTTAAAAAACGGAAGTATCTCCCCGACCCATCTCTGAAAGCTCCATCCCATAGGCTACATTCCATTATAGTCCCAATTCCTTCCTTGTTATCTTCTCTCTCACAGATGAGCACATCCTTGTTCAGGTAACGCATTGCAAAGGAATGGTCCTTCAGGAAGCGGAGTTTCAGTAGACCCAGCACTAGGTAGCCAGGTGTCTCTCATCTCTTCAAGCTCCCAGACGGCCTCCTATTTTAGGGAGACAAGCTGAACGCTGCCCACGGGGTAAGGCAGAAAGAGCACCACTGCCACCACCTGGATGCAGGGAGAATGAGGCAGCACCTAAAAAGGAAAGCCGCTCCATGTCCAAGAGTGAGCAAGCTATCTTGCTGGCTTCCTTGTCCTTTTCATTTCCTTATTGTGCTTTCTTTGACTTTCTATTTTTCTTCACTTCTTTTCACCTCTCCTACACATAGATGTTAAGTTTTCTCAGTTTCACCTTCCTTCCTGGTTCAGGAAAAGGATCTGTGAATGGCGAGGGGCCCACCCTAAGCTGGGAGGTACAAGAGACCAGAATAAAGTCACTCTTCCTTTGCAGAACTCATCCCACAGGCTTTCTACCTAACGCAGGTTTCTATGTTCTCTTGATCACAGGAAGAGCCTCTCTGTGAAGCTCTTCTTCATGCTGCTCGAGGTTCTGTTAAGCGTCATCTAATTATTGGCCCTGAAAGCGAGGGGACAGGTCAGTGATTTTCTCATCCTATGAGGAAGAAAGACCACATGTAGCTCAGTTCTTATCTGCCTAGTGACATGTGAGCTATGTAATGCTCCATGAATAGGCTCCATGATATGGTTCTATAGGTTACTCTAACCAGGGACTTAGGGTAATTGTTATAAATGTTCCTTAGAGTAAGAAATAGGCAGAAAGACAACAAACATTCCCCAGTGGCCCTTCTTGGCCTCTTTAGACTTTCCTCTAGAGGGTTCAAAAATCTCTAGGTTCTATGGATAACTATTCAAGTCCTTACAGGCCATCTACCAGGAGTCAGCACCGGTTTAGAAGCAAAAGAGAAGGAACTTGATTTTCTAAATTAAGGTGAGTTTTTACTTAGCAGTTTAGATCATAATTTCTGATCTGGAATATTTATTTTTAGTAATCCATTTGAGGCCTCCATTATCCATATCGTAGTAATTATGTCAAAAATGGAAATAGTTCTTCAAGATGAGTTGCTCTTAAGGAACCATAGACTAGATCCACTGAGCTAGTGTATTGTCATACAAACAAAAAGGGAAGTCAGAATGCTGCTACATCAGTTCTGGTCAGTCCAGTGACCATGGTAAGTTAATTGACTACTTCACTCTTCTTTAAAAGGGGACCTTGAAATAAACAATCCCTTAGGTCTTCTTTTTAAGATTCAGTAATTCTATGAATACAGAATCTCTAGAACATCTGAATTTCTGTTCTAAAATGCCTTTATGATATTCAAATAAGAACCAACTGATATAATAATATGAAGGGCCATCATAAAGCATGAAACTTCAACTTCTATTCAGTAATAAATATTTACAAAAAAACTAGAAAATTTATGGCTAGAACATATAAGAGCCTTAAGCAAAGTTTGTTGAGCAGTGCCAATGTATAGTTCACACTGGTGTTAAAAGGTGGCTAACAAATCCAGAACAGAAAAGAATAGTCTAGAAGTTATTCTACTTTTACTGAGACTTCTCAGTACATTTCATGTCACTTCCAGAAGGCAAGTAATAAGTACTGAGCACTATTCACCTACTCTCAAATTTTGATTTCTGAAAATATTATCTAATGGTCTTAGTTCATTCATTCATTCAATCTAAAAATGCCTTTTTAATTCCTATCATGTGTCAGTACTGTGGAGAATTCAAAGATGGAGGCAATATTATCCTTGCCTTCAACTTGCCTATTATTTTGCATAAATGTTATCTAATTTTAACATGAAACTTGAAAAAATGTTGACAGACACTGATTTATTAATTGATGTAATAGGAAAATAATTATCAAGTGAAAGTTGACAAAATTATTTGACCAATCCAAAAATAAAGGAGCAATTATTACCAAGCATATCCAGTATTTGAAAGTAGTTCTAATAGTATCAGAAAATTTTATGCTATAATATTAGGTTACAAAAAGGTGAAAAAAATTGAGTATGCAGCATGATCTCAACTATGGAACACAACAAAAGAAAAGTACATTTACATGTGAATAGCAGTTAACTCTGGGATTAAATTTATTTGCGCCAAAGGTATATATTCTATATGATTAGAAAAAAATATGTTTATTTTAAAAAGACCAATAAGAAAGTTAGTGTAGCCTGGCCAGCATGGCTCAGTGTTTGAGCATCTACCTATGAACCAGGAGGTCACGGTTCGATTCCCAGTTAGGGCACATGCCCTGGTTATGGGCTCGATCCCTGGTGTGGGGTGTGCAGGAGGCAGCTGACCAATGATGCTCTCATCATTGATATTTCCATCTCTCTCTCCCTCTCCCTTCCTCTCTGAAATCAATAAAATACACTAAAAAAAGGAAGTTAGTGTAAACTTTTCAAAAGCAGAGCAAAAATAAACAAAAACAGAAACCCCCAAGTCTGTACTTACTTTACTAAGAATTAATCCTATTGAGTTAGAGCACGTAGAGAGGCTGGAGTGTCAGAGAATAGGAGGAAAGAAAATGCGACCCTATGATTGGGAAAGAATTTTTCTGGGGAAAAAAAACTTGCTAATTTTTCCAGCAATAATATTATTGTTTTCCCTGATAATCAGTCTGTGCCTGCCGATGGCATTGTTCTCCAGCGACAGTGAGATAGGGAAAGGAGACAGATACGTGACAGTCTTGTGGGGACACATTTCCCTTGCAACAGGAAGGACACGGAAGCTCACCTCTGAGTCTGGAGTCTTTCCTCGTGCCTCTGAAGAGTAATAGTTTTAATTTAATTTAATGTGGTTCTGGCTAATCTTACTTATTTTATATTTTATTTAGGTTTAATTAATACACAATGCCACTCACTGTTCTTAGGTACTTGCTGTGATGAGTTTCGATGACTGTAATAAGATGCAGAACAGGACAGTTCCCTTGGGCCCTTTTCTCCATCAGTTCCCCCCTGGCTCCCGTCTCAACCACCTTCCGATTGCTATCACCAGACAGGCAGATTTTGGATTTCTTAGAAGTGGAATCCGACAATGATACAGAATCACGGAGTTTGAACAGCAAAGTCTGTGCTGAAGTTGACTGCTCAGATCAGAGTTCCAGGATGTTACCAAGTTCTTCACATACACAGGTAAGCACCTCACTACAACAGCAACACAATGAGATTAAACTGCTTTTTGCCTTTTGCTCAGTTTTCCTAGTGGAAACTTCCGACCCTTGAGATACAACTTTTGGAATGGCGGAAACTGGCCATCAAAAGACCTGGGATCCATTCCTATTAATTCTACTAACTAGCTGCATAGGTTCACTCAAATTGTCTGCTTCACCTCTGTTCTCTTTGGTTCCTTACTCGGTAAGATGAATAGAACTCCAGGAGACCTTATATACATAAATAGTGGGGTCAAGATTTCTCTCCAGGCTTCTTTCCCTCTAATACATGTAAGAGTGCAGTGTCCATGTTAGGTCCAGGCACCCTCCTGTGTTGGCCCAGGCCAACCCATTCATTGCCATGGCCATCTGACTCCTAACAGTGATTCCCCCAGACCACTGTCCCACTTCCTGCTGGTCAATTACTGGCACCTCATATCCAGCTTCTTCAAGACATTGCTATGACCCTGTACCATTGTCCCCCAAGCGCAGGCCCTGTCCTCTTTAATTCCTTCAAAGAATAGCCATGAGAAGGTCGCAATATTTAGCTTGACTTTGTGGGCAAATAAAAACACACCTCCAGCAACTGCAGAATATGCATCCTTTCCAAGCACACAGAGAACATTTTCAAAAACTTTTGACCATGTAATGGACCAAAATTAACTTCAAAGGATCAAAATCATATAGAGTATGTTCCTTGACACAAAACAAGTAACAAATCAATGAAGAAATCTGTTATTGAAGCACTATTAAAATGACGAAACACTCAAAAGAAAATGAAGGCATCGTTTTGACAGAAGATAATAGGTTGCTTGCTAGATTGCTGACATTCAGCCGGTAGCCACCTGCTGTTTTTGCCTGACGTCTACTCTGCTTGTTCAGTGTGTTCTTCCTGACTGCTCCGTGTCTGGGCCAGACCGGCTGTTAATATTCTGAACATAACCTCACCTTACAAGGGAGAAATCCTATGGGCGATGGCATAAGGTTGGGTATACTTTACAAAACTCATGCTTAGAATAATCTTATTTTGTAAAATAAAGGAGTGCATCTATTCCTAAAAATAATAGTTTACATTTATTGAACTGTACAAAGTGGCATCTTATTTAATCTTTAAAATATCCCCATGAGGTAGGCAATATCATTATTTCCATTTTACAGATGCGGAAACGGAGGCTTTGAGAGATTCAAAGTAGGAAATAATGGAATTGGCAGTCAGACTATATGGCCTCCCAAATGTTTATTAATAAGTCTGCGATTGCTCGAAAGGGCAAATAGGAAAGTGGACAGCATTTGGCACTGGGACATATGACTGGGATGGCTGGGGGCGATGGGTTTAGGACAAGTGCTGAGAAAATATTGTTCTATTTTCTCTCTTTTCAATTACTTAAACTTTATTGTTTAAGGAGTATGTTGTATTTGTTTAAAGAGAAAAGTTAACGACTACAGCGAGGGAGCAATAATTCAATCTAGTTCCAGCAGCCCGTCCTGGTGACAGCCCGTCCTGGTGACAGCCTGTCCTGGTGACAGCCTGTCCTGGTGACAGCCCGTCCTGGTGACAGCCTGTCCTGGTCTCCAGTGGAGAAGAGGGCCAGGGAGGAAGGAGCTGTGCCTGATGAGCTACGGGTTCCGGACTGCTCGGGCAGCTTTGTGAACAGAAAGCCCCACCTGGGTTAGAAGTGCCTTGTCTTTCTTTAGCACCTAATCTGAGTTAGCCTCAAAGCACCCTGTGATTCCCGGTGTGGTCGGAGGGTGTGGCCTGGAGCAGCCGATAGCCCAAGATTAGCTCTTCCCCACACTTAGGGAGGCCAGGCCCTGGGGGGAATCCCTTCAGCTCCTGTTGCCTCCATCACCATGCCCTGGCAGCAGCAGCATCTTCACCATCATCATCTCCGGCCTCCCCGGGACACTTCTAGTTAGTCTAAAACTCTAAAGGCCTGGAGAAGGCCTGATGCTGAGTGCTGCGGAGAGGAGCCCTGAAGAGGGCGGAGGCTGGGTGAGGCTCAGCCAGTCACAGGAGGAGGCTCGGGCAGGAAGGAGAACAGAATGGTCACTGTCCCGGGACTCAGCGCCCTCCTGTAACCACAGCAGACCACGCTCCCTGCCTCCAGTAATTAGAAATTACTTCAGCACATAAACAGGCACTTTATAATGTTTTCTTTTTTACAACAGGCAGCATGCTTCTCCTCTCCAAGGGAGTGGGGAACCAGCTTTGGCTTCCCACTGCCCCCACCTCCTTCACAGCCCGGCCCCACAGTCACCCACAGAGAAGGCAGCAGCCACATCTGCTCGCAGCGTGGCCCCGGCCCGTGGCCCCGGCCCCAGGAGAACGGCCCCTTCAACGTGCACCACGGCCGCCTTGGCACGGCCCGGGGTTGGCAGCCACAGCCACAGCGCCCTCCCCTCTGCTCTTCCCACTCTCCCACCAAGATGCTCAGGAAAGCTCTTCCCAGAAGCCTCATGACTGGCCTGGGCCTCATTCTCGTCAGGACGCCTGGCCTCACCACGCAGCACTCCCGGCCGCGGGAGCGATAGCACTGTTTGTGTTTCATTAGCTCCTGGTTTCGGGGCAGTTTGTGTGGAGGGTGTGGCTGTTCAGCTGGGGACGCAGTTGACAGAAATATAGGTGCATTGATGTGGGTCCCCTGTGTGTGCCCGCTCCACGCTCTGGTCTGGAAGCTCCCCAGTCCCTCGTTACACTGCCAGCAAGGCGAGTGGTTGGCAGCTTCATGCTTGGATTTTTACTCCCTAAAACCGGAATGATAAAGCTGCTTCTCAGCCCCAAATATCTGGCCGGGCCGACCTCCACACTGCTTATCGCTGGGCAGGCCTTCGGGCGAGCAGCTGCTGCTGCCTCCTAGGCCTGGGGACGCGCAGCTTGGAGACCACTCCCTGGCGGCTGGCGGCGTGCCCTGACCCCAAGTGTCATCTGCTTATTTCTTGACTGTTTATTTCTCTTATTTTTAAAATCATGTCCCTCATAGGATCTATGTCATGACTTATATTCATGAAAATATCCAAAATAGAAGCATGATTATAAAGCAGGGGATTATTTTTTAAGCAAACATTACAGAATGTCCTCATCTAAATGTGTGTTGTCCCCTTCAAAGTAATCACTACTGAAAAGTTGTACACATATTCCCCAAATGGTCCCGTTATGTAACGTATTTGAGAAATTCTTCTTGGAATTACCTGAGACAGACTATGTAAAAATGGAATGAAATAAACATTTCTTAATTTAAAAGAAATACATATTCATACTGAAAACTTTGATTTTGGAATTGTTTTCTGAATTTCTATTTATAATTCTAAAGCCTAGAGGAAAGTATGATTAACATATATTTCTTTCCAGTCTCTTTTTGCCGAGTTGTGGTTGATTGAATAGACTCAGTGGTAATGAATCTTCATCCTCTGACGGTAATTTTGAGCTTTGGAATCTAATTCCATGTCACTGAATTCAGCAAATATTTACTAAGTGTCTCTCCATGCAAGGAGCTAAGTGACATAAAAAAAATTAGCAAGATGTGTTCAGATTGACCTTTTAAAGAGGCCATTAACTGGTTCAGAAGGCGTGCCAAATAGAATTACAGGAAACATTTGGGACAATTACAACATCATTCGAGTAGGTGTGCCTCCCAGGAGGGCACCGCGTAGGGACAGTACAGATAGCTGTGCACGGCCTGAAATGCTAAAACAATGAACACGGCCCACATGACATGCGGAATACAACTATTTGGGGTAACCAGTAGCAGCCACCACACCTCCGAACTAGAGCCATCCTAACGCTAAGGTACAAATCAGGTACAGTGACTCCACATCCCATTTGCCTGGGAAGGCCCTGGCTTCTGCCTGTTGTCCTGATGTTATTAGTTGCAGCGCCCCTTTTCTCTACGGAGAGCACTGGCTCGGAGGATAAATTAACGACCACCCCCTAAACGGAGACATTGGCTGCTGGCACCTTCCCCCATGCCTCCTAGTCCCAAAGGGCAACGCTCTAGTTAGTCAGTCAGTTAGGCCTGCTGGTCCACCCTGAACAACAGTCCATTTATTGGTCCTTTATCCTTTATCTCCATCAGGGAAAACATGCGCTTTAATTTCCTAAAGAAATACAAGGAGCTAATAAACAGTGAAACAATCTTTAATCACAACTTTTTATCAAAGAAAAGCAGATTAAAGCAACGACTTTACTAAAAGTCAGCAAGCGTGGGTAAGATGGGGACTCTGCAAGAGTGAAATTATTAAAACCTTAAGGGAATTTGGTCCTAGGTCTCATATTATATGGTGGCTAAGATGGTGGGATTTGGAGCCAGACTGCCTGACAGTGAATCCCGGCTCCACTCCTTCCCCAGAGTACCACCCTGGGGAGTTATCTACTCTCTTGGTGCCTTAGTTTTTTCATTAGTGAAATGGAGACAATAATTATATTTCTCTCATAGAGTGTTTTTAGGGATTAAATGATGTCACATCCATCATACACACCACATGAGCTCACTCCTGATGAGTAAAAAGATCTTTTACCAAAAAGTTCTGAAACACTGAAAAGTAGCCACGTTAGCTACGTATTCAATCATTCAGCAAGTGGGGTTTAGAGACCGATAATAAACCGGGCACTACTCTAGGCCAGCGGACACCCATAACGAAAAGGACAGATTGCTTCCCTGGTTTCTCCTGCCTGAAGGAAGGAGAACTATTAACTGATGCAGTATGATGCAGTGTGATGAGTAGCTGGCCGGGGACATGCACTAGGGAGGCCACTTTAGTACAGAAGGTCAGGACAGTCCCCTGCGGCAGTGACACGTGGGTCTTGGATGGGAAGGTGCATGGAAAGCCCAGATTGATAGATTTTATATCTCAGAATATTCTAGCTTGGCTAAGTAAAGTCAGATTCTTTTGAAAATCCTTAACCTCATATCTACATGCAGTCAAATCCTGTATAGAGGTGGGTGGTCTTCAGTTTGGGCTGGTGCTTGAGTTAGGCCCTGACGCTGTGGCCCTTGTCTATCTGATTCTCCAAGCTCCTGGGGTAGAAGCCCAGCCTTGTCTGATCTCTTCTATCTTTTTTTTTTTAAATAAATCTTTATTGTTCAGATTATTACAATTGTTCCTCTTTTTTCCCCCCAAAGCTCCCCTCCACCCGGTTCCCACCCCACCCTCTGCCCTTACCCCCCCGCCCACTGTCCTCATCCATAGGTGTACGATTTTTGTCCAGTCTCTTCCTGCACCCCCACACCCCTTTCCCCCCGAGAATGGTCAGTCCACTCCCTTTCTATGCCCCTGATTCTATTATATTCACCAGTTTATTCTGTTCATCAGATTTTTTAT
The DNA here is from genome assembly GCF_951640355.1 of Cnephaeus nilssonii. NCBI lineage: Eukaryota > Metazoa > Chordata > Mammalia > Chiroptera > Vespertilionidae > Cnephaeus > Cnephaeus nilssonii. The sequence goes on along the minus strand of NC_137073.1, from coordinate 111,420,192 downwards.
TCACTTGATTTTTAGATTCACTTGTTGATAGATATGTATTTTTTGTCATTTTGTTGTTCATAATTTTTATCTTTACCTTTTTCTTCTTCTTCCTGTTCTTAAAGAATACCTTTCAGCATTTCATATAATACTGGTTTGGTGGTGATGAACTCCTTTAGCTTTTTCTTATCTGTGAAGCTCTTTATCTGACCTTCAATTCTGAATGATAGCTTTGCTGGGTACAGTAATCTTGGTTGTAGGTTCTTGCTATTCATCAGTTTGAATATTTCTTGCCACTCCTATCTGGCCTGCATAGTTTCTGTTGAGAAATCAGCTGACAATCGTATGGGTGCTCCCTTGTAGGTAACTAACTGTTTTTCTCTTGCTGCTTTTAATATTCTCTCTTTGTCTTTTGCTCTTGGCATTTTAATTATGATGTGTCTTGGTGTGGTCCTCTTTGGATTCCTTTTGTTTGGGGTTCTCTGCGCTTCCTGGACTTGTAAGTCTATTTCTTCACCAGGCGGGGGAAGTTTTCTGTTATTATTTCTTCAAATAGGTTTTCAGTATCTTGCTCTCTCTCTTCTTCTGGCACCCCCATAATTCGGATGTTGGTACGCTTGAAGTTGTCCCAGAGGCTCCTTATACTATCTTCATATTTTTGGATTCTTTTTTCTTTTTGCTTTTCCGGTTGGGTGTTTTTTGCTTCTTTGTATTTCAAATCTTTGACTTGATTCTTGCGATCCTCTAGTCTGCTGTTGGTCTCTGTATATTATTTTTTATTTCAGTCAGTGTATGCTTAATTTCTAGTTGGTCCTTTTTCATATTCTCGAGGGTCTCACTAAATTTATCGGCCTTTTCTAGAAAATTCTTGAAAAACCTTATAACTATGGTTTTGAACTCTATATCCAGTAATTTGCTTCCCTCCATTTCTTTCATTTGTGACCTGTTTCTTTGTCTCCACATTTTGGCTGCTTCCCTGAGTTGATAGAGTGGCTTTGTGTGCTAGGTGTCCTATAGGGCCCAGTGGCTCAGCCTCCCCAGTTACCTGAGGTGGACACTCTTGGTGGAGCCCTTTGTGGGCTGTGTGCACAGTCTTATTGTAGTTAAGCCTTGATTGTTGTTGGTATCTCTGGGAGGAATTGACTTAGCTGTGTCTACGATGGGATAACTTCTGTGCTGGAGACACCCTTATGAGGCAAGACTTGTTTCAGTGGGGCTTTGGTGCTCACTGAGTCTGCCCCCTGAGTGTGTCCCTTATGGATCTGAGGAGTTGTAATCTGGATGGTCCTACTCTGACCCCCGTGTACACTGGCTCTTGGATCGCCAAGGAGGTGCTAATTTAGCCTCTGCCTGAGGCCACCCATCAGGAGCTGCAGAGAGATCTGCAGATTCCTCTTCTTTGTTTGGGTTTTGGAGGTGCCCAGATGAGGCCCAGCTGTGAAGCAATGCAAGCTGCTGTGGGGCTTTGGGCCTTCTTTTGGATGTTCTGGGTCTCACTGACTCAGCTACAGTTTGTTAGGTAAGTTTAGGTTTGTAAGGACCAGGCCATTCATATGCAAAAGCCTCTGCGCACAGCTGGGGTGGGGTGGAGTCTCAGGGCAGAGCAAACAGCAATGGCTTCCCGTCAGCTCTGCCCTATGAGGCCCTTGGGTCTCAGTGTCCTTTGGTAATCGCTGCAAGCACCTCTGAGAGAAAGCCGCCCTCGAGTTCTACCCGCTGCCAGACAGTCCAGTTTCTCCCCGTATGAGTCTGGATCCCCAGAGTCTCACCCGGAACTGGAGTTCAGAGCAGTCGGGAGCTTTTGTCTCCCTCCCACTTGAAAAAGACAGCTGCGTACTCAGTTGCCAGCCCTCTCTGCACGCACCTCCGTACCTCTGCCTTTACTTCCGCACCTCCTCTGAGTCTCAGTGTACTTTTCTCTTTCCTTCTAGTTGTAGAATTTCCACTCAGCCAGCCTTCCTGTGGTTCTGGATGATGTCCGTTTTGTCTTTTAGTTGTAGTTTTGAAGTTGTTGTGCGAAGCAGCTGTTCAAGTGTTTACCTATGCCGCCATCTTGGTTTCTGTCTGTTGCTTCACCTGATCTCTTCTATCTTTTTTTCAGCAGTTAAATTGTGAGGAGTGAAGTTGAAGACAAATTATCTAAGAGAAGAGACATAGTCTATCCACTTCCCTATGTACCCCACATTCTTTCCTCGGATTAGCTGCATGTCCAGAGAGTTTCAGAATTAGTCTTGACCTTTTATGATATTAATACATATTAATCTTATGCTCTGAGAATTTTATTGACAGTTACCATAAAAAATAGCCATCTGAAATCTCCTTCTTAATTTTCTGTAGATATAATGAGGATTTGGTCCATAAATAAATCCTGATCTCTTATGTAAAGGCCTGTGTATCATTCTGTTTAGAATTTCGTGCTAAAGATAGTTTTATCTCATTTCTAGACACTGGTTTACTTCTTCCTCTCTGATGACAACTATGGCCCTGGCTTCTAGGGGTTTAGAATCACTTTACCCTTACAGCTGGCATACTTGAATTCTCCTTTTTCATTTTTGACCTTAAATTTATAATATATTTTATTAAAAGCCATTCCAATCCTTTATGATAAAAAGGATGGGTATAAGTAAACAATGCGCAATGCATTATTATCATAAATCAATGAGTACAAATAGACGAAGTATATTCTTGGATAGTTTTAGTTACCATTAGAATAAAAAAACTAGTAAGTCATAAATCAATGGCTGAGGAAAATGGAACTCAATAATCTTTGGCATGGGTGAGGTAAAGGGGGTGTCAGAAGCTTGTGAAATCTGCCAGGTTGTGCCCCAAACCCAGGGGGCCCAACAGCAGATTTGACAGGTACGCCCCACAGAGGATGCTCATCTCCACACATGTCTTGGGAACCTCACTATCCTAGAAGGACATGGAAAAGGTCCCAAACCAAGGAAGAGTGAACAAGCAGTACTCCTTTCCATATACAATGTGTTCTCAGAGCTCACAGCTTAAAAATAGCCCCGTGGAGGGCAGAATCCCAAAACATGCTGAATCTTGACTCTGCATGTCTTGTGCCTGTCATCGGCTTAGACACCAGCAGGAATAAAATGAACAGCCTGCGGGGACGTGAAGCATAGAGCTCTTTGTTAGGCCTTGTTAAAAGAGCAGAGGCAGAGTGAATTGAGTGGGGAGGATTTAGAACTCTCGGGATTTAGGATTATCTTGAGGATTGGCTAGGAATCCATTTACAAAAGGAAGAATATCACATTTGTCAAACACTAACCATGCCCAGGCCCTTTGCTAAGTGCTTCTACATATACCTTCCTTTTAATTATCCATAACAGTCTTTAAGATAGGCAATGGTATTCACTTGCTTTCTTGTTAAGAAATAGGACATTCTCTCTCTCTCTCTTTCTCTCTCTCACTCAGTACCATTTGCCTTGTTGGATAATAATAAAACTTGAATCACAGGTTTTAAGCACTGTGATTCTTAATCTAACTTCAGTTAATATTTTAAGATAAAGTTAAGAAATGAACTCTTCTCAATGTTAATGGAGAGGCTCTTGTGGGGATAACACTGATAATTTTGTTTGAAAACAATCCATCTTAGAGATATTGGCTCTAGCCAATCAAATTCTAGGGCCTGAGTGCAATTTGGAAAATGTGAGAAATGCAACAAGGACAAGGACTGGATCCATTGGGCACCACCTTTCATTAAAGATGAAATCTTGCTATGGTCTGAAATGAGCAATCACATTAAGTCACATGATATTCATGCTGGTTACTCCTCCTTTTTTTCTGGTCCCTCTATTTTAAAATCTCTATCTCCTTTTATCTATCCATCCTTATAATGAAATAAGTTTTTTCTCATGAAATTTACTAGGTGGAAAGGCTCTTAACAAGATGAAAAGGATTTTATACCTCTCTCACCCACATTCCAAGGGCTCTTGGATAGTTGGCTGTTTTCAAAGATGTGAAAATTTGTTCATAGTTTATGCCAGGGAAATAGACTTTGTACAGTTATGGAAACACAGGAATTATAAAGACCGTAAAAAAAGAAGGGAGCTTAGGTATATTCTTGCTCAAACTATTATTTTACAGGGAAAGAAATGGAAGCGAAGAAAGCGGAAGGGGATTACTAAAAGCAATAGCACGAGACTCCAGAGTTCCTTTTACCATATCACAGTCAAGACACTGTTTTGAGTGTCATTTTAGTACAAACCCTCCACATACCAGTGCTTTCACTTATTTCCTGGGTTGCACAGGATCATGAAGCTTAAAATAATTTCAGAGATCATCCCGGTCCACGCCTTTCATTCAGAGCGGAGGACACAGAGGGCTGGAGAGGTGGAGCGCCCCAAGTCACACAGCTGCTGAGCGGCAGAGCTGGAACCGAACCCAGAGTGTGTCCTCCTAGGCCAAGTCCCTCTCCATCCCACCAAGGGGTACACTGGCTCCATAAATTAGGGAGACGAATGTTAAGAAAAGGAGTTGAAAGTATTACTTCAGCTGCATGGACGTATCACCGAAGCCCGCAGCAACGAGGGATTAGCAGGGCTAATTTTACTTATTATTTCTCAGCCCAGGATTAGCGGCTGGAATGTGCCGCGCAGCATTCGCAGCGAGCCTCCTGCTTTATACCACAGCTTCCCTGGGGCAGCTAGACCACAAGCTCAAATAACCTGCCTCAAGGTTACGTATGAAGTGCTCAGCTCAAACAAGTCAGAACTCACGGTGCTCTTGGTCAAGTCCATTCCTAGACAGAAGGTGTTTTCTTTTCAGCATCTCCTCCTTTTCCCTCTGTGTCTTCTCCTTCCTTCCACTGTTTAGCATAGTAGCCCTGGGAGACTGCTGGGACGTGGACCTATGTCAGAGAGAATAGCACACGATGGAACCTGGGTGTATGTAAAAACGGAAATCCAGGAGCTGGGGGTCTAAGTCGGGTGTTGATAGCAGGTCAGGAGTAAGAAGCCAAAACATATACCTGAGTTCATGGCAGGTTTCAAACACTGAGCCAGAGGCTCACTAGGTATCCAGGCAAGTAGATGGGAAGGCATAGATGAGCAGGTCCAGGAGATACACAGGAAAGAAAAAAACCAACAACAATAAAAACTGAAGAGGCAACGCCAGGCGGACTGGGATAGGTAAACAGCACAAAGGGCTCTGGGAAGTGGTAAGAGCCATTGCTTGAGAAGCCGCCACATGCCTTCTGTTAAGGCATAAACAGGGCCTGCTGCTGGGGACCGGGGCGGGGGGAGGGGGGCGTTATAGGTAGAGGGAGGGAATGAATACTGTCGGCTGGGGCAGGGATTGTGCAGTGGGGAGAAAGGCAAATCCAGACACAAGGCGCCCTGTGTCCTCACATTCATTCACTCACTCACTCACTGAACACGTGTTTCCTGAGTGTTGACTGAGTTATTGAACAGGGCTAGGTTCTTGATACTTAGTGATGAAGGAGACAAAGCCCCTGACCTTATAGACTTTATCACGAGTACAGGCAATAGATACTGAGTGACAGCATGTGTGATGTGAAATCCAGGATTCACACATGCTTTGCAGCAAAAGGAGAGAGAGTAGCAGTGATGGTGATGGCACTGGGCTAGACTAGGTGGTCAGGGACGGCTTCTCAGAGGTGTCATTAGAGTGAAGTGAATTGAAGGCCCCTTAAGTGTCTTTCATTAGGCACTTAACCTTCCCAATCCGGTCCATCCCCTCTGCATATCACAACACGTCCAGCCTATTGCCCGTGAGTTATTTTAAACGATGGAAAGCCTTGCTCTCTGATCTCTACGATGACAAACAATTAAACTGAATAGCTCTTCCTGATGGTACCCTTCAAACCATCCACTTAGATAGGCAAATAGATGGGAAGGCATAGATTACAAGGTCCAGGGGCTACTCAGGTGATTCCTGGTACTTTTCCTCTCTATAGATCATCAGATCATAAGCATGATGATCACATAAAGGGAACAGGTGATGAATAACTAGAAACAAGGATGGAAAGTCCTAAGAGTTCGCTGTGATAAAATATATCCAAGGAAGACGAAGTTTCCTGACTTTTATATCACTCCCTCTTCTAGATTGCTCAGGAAAGAGGAAAAGAGCTGTGTCAGTCGAGGTCTCCTCAGAAAAGCAGAAACCCTTTTGAATATCTAAAACATGGAGCCCAACACAGGGAAGTAGTTACACAAGTGATGGCGAAGGGAGAGCCAGATCAAGCCACATGAGCATCTTCGGTGAATGAACTTGATGGCCATCACCATCTCTTGTCTGGAAGGAGGTGGGGTTAACCATGCCTAGGAGGTCGAGACCGCCTGCCCAGAGCCGGAATCATGGCGGGCCTGTCTGCTAGCAGGTGGCACCATAAAGGAATTGTAGCTGCTGCCAGAGAAACCACCAAAGGCAGGGGCCAGGGAAGGGCAGCCCACCTTGGATTCTCCCCGAGCCCCTGCTATCTAACTTCCCCAGTGCTTTCCATGGGCCGAACCCAGCCAGGGGCCAATAGCCTGCAGGGGCCATCTCCCCCCAATCCAGACAGGAAGCTGGGAGAAGAGTGAGGAATAGATTTGAGGGCAGGTTGCTCAACACTGTTAGAATAGATTCTTTTTTTAATGTTTTTATTTATTTATTTTTTGGTTAATCCTCACCCAAGAATATTTTTTCCCTGTTGATTTTTAGAGAGCGTGGAAGGCAGGGGGAGAGACACACAGAGAGAGACACATCAATTGGTTGCCTCCCGCACGCGCCCTGACTGGGGCCAGGGATCGAGCCTGCAAACCGGCTAGGGCAACACTGTCAGAATAGTTATAAAATGTACTTCATGTTCTTAAACTATGGGCCAAGAACTGTGCTAGGATCTCTCACAAATATTCTCATTTAATCACAAAAGGTTCTCTGAAGGTAAAATGATTATTACAATTTTAAAGGTGAGAAACTCAGGACTAGAGGGTGTGTGAAATTTGTTCCTGGTCAGACACTATGTATGGCGAAGTCAGGGTTGAAACCCGCCCCTCATTATTCACCTCTGCTCTTTCCACTGCACTCCTGACCTCTCATGAGCCTGGGCGGGTCGGGGAGGCCCCTCTCCTTCCGAACTACTGGCTTTCCCTTTTCACCTTTCCTGTGGGACCCAGGGCACTGCCGAGTAACACAGGCAGCGTCTCTGTGCTCTATCCTAAGACTAGAGTTCACGGAAATCTAATATTTGATTCAAGCTGAATGCCGTTTCAGATATAATTGTTGAGGTTGGAAACACGGCTATGTTGAAATCATCCCTCCTGGGTAATTTTAAATACTAAATGCTTTCCTTTTCTGTACTGCAAAGGTGAGCACAGATGGCCACGCCTGCATTTTCAGAGGCCAAGACTGGTTTTGGGGTGGGGGTGTTGGTGTTTGCGCCAGGCAATGAGGTCAGTGACTAAAAGAGTGAGGGTGAGTGAGGGTGGGGCCTCCCTCCCCAGATCTCAGGTGGGGCTTCGAGGTTGACAGCAAGTCCTCCTTTCATTTATAAATGAACTGTGTTTGCTCTGGAAGCATCTGAGAGGATAAATATGGGATCCCACAGGAGCCACAATGTTATTTTTGCAGTGTCTTTTCTCATTATACCTTCAGTTCAAGTCCCTTCACCCCCCCCCCAACTTATTTGTTTTTGGGGGGAGGTTTGCTTCTTATGTATGAATGCATGTGCATGAATGATTATGCATATGAATATACACACAACTAGAAGTTTGTTCTAATTGAGAATTCTGACGTAAAGATGTTTACAGCATCACTTTTCCAAATTTTTCCCATAGGTGAGATTACTCTGAACCGTGGTTCAAATGTGGCCCAACTCCATCTTGGAAAAATATGGAAGTGTAAAGAATGTACAAATGAAATAATGACTATGTGATGTTAGGTAAATATACTCTTAATGCTTTTAAAAGACATTTGATAGCAAGTGTCATATGTATGAGACATACTAATTTTTTACCCTGAGAGATATCAGAATATAATTAACATCTGGCTAAAAACAAAGCTCATCCTTAGTTTAAATTTAAGGCTCAATTCCACCTTAGCCATGTTTGAGGTACTTTCAGTGGGAGGGAGAATAATGCACCCCCCAGCAATGTGCCTATACCCTAACCCCTGCAACCTGTGAGTAATATGTGGGTTTACCTGGCAAGGGGGAAGTAGGGTTGCAGATGGATTTAAGATTGCTAATCAACTGACCTTAAAATAAGGAGATTATCTTGGGCTTTCTAGGTCATCTAGGCCGGCTGTAACCACAAGGACCCTTATATGTGGAAGACTCAGTGTCAGAATGACATGATGTGGAAAGATTCGACTGGCTCTGAAAATGGAAGGGGCAATAAGCCAAGGAATGTGGGCTGTCTCTAGAAGCTGCAAAAGGCAAGAAAACAGATTCTCTCCTGGACCCTCCAGAAAGAAACACAGCTGTGCTGGCACCTTGATTTGAACCTAGCGCGACCCAGGTTCAAATTGCAAGACAATAAATGTGTGTTGTTTTAAGCCACAAGTTTGCAGTAATTTGTTACAGCATCCACAGAAAAGTAATGCACCTTCTCACTCAGACTATGCCTATGGAACACCAAAAAAAAAAAGGCTTAAAAAATAACAATGGCCGTATATTAGCTAGGGGAAGTGATATTAGCTGCTACAACAACAAAATTAGAAAAATCTCATGGCTTCATAGAGTTAAAATTTATTCCTTAACCCATAGAATTCAGACAGATGTTCTGGTCTGTCACCTTCCATATAATCATTCAAGGCTTAGTTTTCCTCCATCTTGTGGCCTCCAGTTCCTCTAAGATGTAGCTCACCGAAGACACCCAGGTGGCGTGGGTGACTCTCCACTTCTCCATCGCTGGAGGAACTCCTTTCCTGCATTAGGCTCCCTGTTTTAGATACTCAGAGTGGTGTCTGTTTTTCTGGGAGACCGCAACTGATACAGTTCCATCCACGGGCATGTGTGGAAGGAGGACTGTGTGGAAAGACTGAAGGAGCCTGACCCGGAAATGGCATGTCCCTTCCACCCCAGTGCATCACCAGGGCCCTGGTCAATGGGCAGACCTAACTGCAAGGGCGGTCACGAAATGTAGTCGGGCTGTGTGTCCTTGAGGAGAGGGAAGTTTGGAATTTGAATAATGGAGCGGTCTTAGCCACAAGTGGGCAAGTCCATCTTTTAATAAGACAGAAAGATATAGGGGCAAGGAAAAATTAATGAACAAACCCTAATGTGAAATACAGTCAATTAAACAATAAGGAAAAGCATAATAGAGATACAGCTATTAGATCTGGTTTTAAACAGTTGCTACCTCGTGGCATCACGAGGATTTCTGTAAGTCATAGAATGTCTCTTGGTCTCAATTTTCTCATCTTAAATACGGAAATAAAAATCTGCCCTGTCTTCAACTTTTTCTTTCTGTTTCAGCTTTTGTCAGTTTTCAGGTTTTTAGTGAAGAGTGAAAAGGCACTATACAAGTTTGTTTGCATGTGCATGTCTAGGGAATTTACTAATTTGAAATTTTATTAATTCGCCTTAATTGACTAGTTTAGTTAAGAAGGCTCAGTTTTTTATTAGGTTGAACCATATGAAATAGTCATTTTTGTAGCTTAAGGATGGCCAAATAATAGCAAATTCTCATAGCTCCACTTAATATATTACATTAAAATACCATTTTGGGTCCTTTTGTATAACCCAAAAATGAATTAGGAGGCTGTTTCTGATTACTCTAAGTTTGCCCTGTTAGTGCCCATCATGGTATGGTATTTATTCCCTTCCTCACATTGTGCAATTTGTAATTTATATGTTTGCTTGTTTAATATCTATTTCTGGAAGACAGTAAACTTTGTGAAGGCAGATAAAAGCATCTTCATTATCACTGTATATTCAAAGTCTAGTGTAAGTACTGAATTTACAGACTCAATAAATACTTCTAAATGTGAAAATGGAATTCCTTCAAATTCTATTCTGAGTCTAACTGAGGTGACAATGTCATATAGGTTTTAGATTTCAGTGGAAATAAATGTCTACCTATACTTAGGTAATATTTATCAGTTGTTTTACTTTAATTTTTATAAAATCCAGAATTGCTTCCAGGTAATTTTGAATGCCAACTGCAAATACCATGCCATTCGAGCATGAAAAAGTGTTGTTTACTCTGCTGTGAATGCTTTCCCCTGAATTATTTTTGATAGCTGAAGACCAAGGCCATGATGCTCAGAATGATTCAGTATTATTCCTGAGTTGCATATTTGGGAAAGGAAATAGAGATTACTTAACTTCTCTTTACCCAAACTCCCCCAGACCGGTGCAATTCTAACATTGGTTTAGAAGATTCCGCACCTGGCTTTTGGAACCACTTCTAATGTATACCATACATCAGCCCTCACTGTCAGGACTGTCTTCTGATTTCAACCTTTGTGTTTAGTTCTGTTTCTCTTTGTGAAGTGAAAATACCAAATAGTTCTCATCTTTTGGGTGAGGATTCTTCAAAGCCCAGAAAACCATCTTTCAATCATCACGAGTCCTCATTGTCCCATGTTCATGTGGTTTTGAGATGTTTTAAATTAATCTCTAAAAGTCCCCCATCTCCAGGCAAAACAGCAACCCTGATGTTGGTGTGCATGTTAAAACATTGCTCTGACTCAAAGAACTGGAATGTAATTTACTATTGGGGATGAACTCTGTGAAAACACTTCCATGATCAAAATACAAGATGAAAAAGAAGAGTATCTTTGGGCCCCAGGGAGAAGGAGATCTGATGGTATCTGGTTCAACTTACTGGTATAAATGTGAGCATTTTCTCAGGGCAACTTGGGACCAGAACATAGCAGCTCAAAGAGAATTGTACTTGAAAACATTCTTGTCCCTTTGATGCAAATCCAGTGAAAAATACTAAGATGTTGAGCACATTTTTTATTTATTTATATCAAGCGCCTGCTTCTTTCTAAGGTTCATTTTGTTTTCTTCTTCTTCTTCTTCTTCTTCTTCTTCTTCTTCTTCTTCTTCCTTCTTCTTCAATCCTCACCCAAGAATATTTTTCCATTGGTTTTTAGGGACAGTGGAAGAGAGAAGGAAAGAAATATTGGGTGAGAGAAACACATCAATTGGGTGCCTCCTGCATGCTCCCCAACCAAGGCCCGTGTGTGGGGAGGAGCCTGCAACCGAGGTACATGCCCTTGATCTGAAGCGAACCCAGGACCCTTCCGTCCGCAGGTTCTATCCACTGAGCCAAACTGGCTAGGGCCATTTTGTTTTCTTTTTAGCTTGTGTACTCTCTAGCTGCTGCTGCTCCAATGGATGCTGCTGCTTGGCATGCAGATGTCAAGAACCAACTAGCCAAAGTAAAGAGGAAGGAGAGACCAGGAAGTCTTAAGTATCTATGATTCAGTAGGGCTCCTGATAACACGTTTACAAGAGAAGACTGACGGCCAAACTACTTTCAGAAAAGGTCTTGACGATGTTTTCTGCTGCAGATACAGTGCCATGGAAACATGGAGTGTTGGGTGGGAGGATAAAGCCAGGAACATGGAAGTGCCCTGGGGATACGGCAGCAGCGGGCAGTGTGTGGAGCAGCCTGGCAATGAAGGAAGTAGAATAGTGCTGCATTTGTTCATGAAGAAACAAGCTTTCTGGATGCATCTGCTCAAAATACTCCTTTCCATCTTCTGTGACACTACCTTCTCCTAGGCCAGTGATGACGAACCTATGACACACGTGTCAGCACTGACACGTGTAGCCATTTCTGGTGACACGCGGCCGCTGAGGCGGCCTCATGCCGAAGATGAAACATTTGCTGCTCCTGAGGATGAAATATTGCGAAATAATGTTTTTTCCTCAAAGTGACACACCACCCGAGTTATGCTCAGTTTTTTGGCGAAGTTGGACACACCAAGCTCCAAAGGTTGCCCATCACTGTCCTAGGTGGTAGGTTCTCCCATCTACTTTGTTTTAATTATGGCTAATCTTCTACCTTCAGCTCCCTAACTGAGGGCCTCCCCTAAGGCCCCCTCCTCTCCTATGATCTGTTCACATTTTTGCTCCTAGAATGAACCATGCTCTAGTCTCTAGCTATCACCCAAACTGTGGACCTATGCAATTGCCATCCAGAACTCTAGATTGAGACACACTAGTACATTGTAATAGATTGCAAGGTTGAATGAATTTCTTAGGAATAAACCACTCCTTCCATCAATTAGAGGAGAGCAAACAAAATATACTGGTAACAACCTCAGGGTAAGATGTTCACTATCTTTTGTAGAACCTAAATTTAAGCACAGTATTCTGTTTACAGAGAATCTACAATATAAGTTATTGACATGCATTCACATGAATTAATATGAGCAAAGCTTTATATAACAGATGATAGGGGATAATTATTAATGTTCTTTACAAGTTATTTAAGGTCACTAGTATTGGGCTGATGAATGATAAAAAGAAAGTAGAATTCTCCTACTTAAAAAAGACCATTTTAAAGTTGTCTTTAGTGTTCTTATCTCTAACTTAACAGACTCAGTACCTTAACCTCATCATCCAGGTGTAATTTTCTCACCATTTTAATAATCTTTTTGATTCTTTCCTAAGCTTCACTCATTTTTAACTAGACCTGGCTTTAGTTAAAACGCTACAAATTGTAGTTAATAAATAAAGAATTGATGTTGTTTGTCCTTCCCCATCTCTTGGTAGCATTATCTAGAAGGTCGGGCAAGATTTAGGAAGTGCCTTGTGTCCATAAGCCAATGAGAGAATAATCAGCAAAAGCAGGGACTAAATTCACAATTGTGGTTTCATCTGTACTGTGTCAGATAAAATAAAGTACAGACAAGAGGGCTTTGAGGAAGAAATGGGGAGGGGAAAAGGCAGAGTTGGAAGAGGTTGAACGTTTAGAGAATAGGCATTTTATTCTTACTCTCACTGGTGGCATTGAGGCTCTGAAAAGTAACGGGAGCCATCGAGTATGTTTCTGTGCCGATAGAAGTGCTTCAGTGGACAAGGGATAACCACGGAAGGAAAGTGACTGAGGTGGAGAGCAGGAATGGGATCCAGGTGGAGGGACTGGATTTTGATACAGCAACGGTACTAAATTCAATGTCACTGAAGAAATGCAGAGTCTGGGTACTGAATGCAGTTATAATTAGATAGATTTGATGGGGGAAAGCAGATGGTAACTGCTTCTATTGTCTCTTAAATGTCATCACTGAGAATGATGGGAAAGTTGGGGAAGTGGGAGATTTGAGGGTAGTGGAAAAAATGTGAACTAGTAATTTTGGAGAATAGGAAAGTGAATACACTAGGCATGTGTGGCAGGATTGCCCATTTGAGGTTAGTGGTCATGAACTTAAAGTGAGATCAATCAACACAGTTGTGTTCTTGGGTGGTCAGGGAAGCCTCAGTTTTAGCTGTTCATGCTTTTCGTTATTATTGTTTGAGAGATATTTCTCTTTGCCCATTGGCTGTTTGGATAACCTCTGGCCTTGGAGAGGGAATGTCCAAGGCTGTTGCTGTCTGGAATCACAACCTGGACAGTGTCACAGCTGATAAGACATAATAGAAACAGGAGGAGGTGCCTGGAGAAGAAAGGCAGTTTTCTCTTAGCTGGAGTACATTCCCTAAAAGTTGAAGATAAAAGAGCTGCAGGGAGGCCAGGTTACAGGTCAAGAAGCAGGAAGGAAGGTTCTTAGGATGAATAGCCAACCCCATCTTATCCTAGACAGCAAGGCTCCATCCGATTGTTGATTCTGGGAGTAAAATGGTTTCCCTGGTTACTGGAGCCTGTTTATTCAGTCAGGCCAAAGAAGCAAGTATGTTCAAGCCATGGCAAGAATACAACAAACTTTTCTTAGCACCTTCTGTATCATCACGTTCTCTTGGATGTTCTTCCAACTAGCTACATTATTAATCTGCTCCTTCCCAAGACGGCTTGTTTTCTTATAACTAGGGCCTTCTCTAAGGCTCACCACTGGTTCATTCCTATGATCTGTTTGCACGCTCACTCCTAAAAAGATGAAACAGCCCGGCCAGCATGGCTCAGTGGTTTAGTATCGACCCATGAACCAGGAGGTCACGGTTCGATTCCCGATCAGGGCACATGCTGGGGTTGTGGGCTCGATCCCATGTAGGGGATGCACATGAGGCAGCTGATCAATGATTCTCTCACAACATTGATGTTCCTCTTTCTCTCTCTCCCTCTCTCTTCCTCTCTTTAGTCAATAAAAATATATTTTAAAAACCAAGATGAAGCATTCTCTTAGTTCTAGCTCTCCCCTATGCTTCCACCCTGTGTTTTCAAGTAGCATTAGGACATTTCTAAAGAGATGGACATTAATTCATCATTTTTTTTTTCAGAATTGAAACCTTTATTGTTCCTCTTTCTATGGTCCCTGCACTGGATTATGGAGATACCATTCTTATGATCTTCATCCTGGAAGCTTTGCAACATCATGACTTCATGCTTTTCTTTCTTCATCATGTTGAGTCTACCCCAAGTCCTGCCCATTCCACTTAAGCGAGGCCATTTTCCTCCATTGTCTTTTCTCCCTCCCCTCTCAAGGACGATTTCATATCTTCCCACCCTGCCTCCTAAGCTCTGAAGTCTCTGCTCTACACATCACACACAACCACCCATGGCATTCTGCAAATTAGCCAACCAGAGAAACACACTTCCTGTTGGAGCCCCTTGATTTTGCCAGCTGCTCACCGCCACTTTGTGCCTGACTCCCCTACAATGTTCCTGCTAGTCTTTCTCTCTCCATATAAAAGAGAAGTCTTTTTCTGTTTGATTTTGAGATATTTATAGACTTCTGAGATTGGAACATTGTCCCTATTGCAATAATCCTTTGGGAACACCAAACTGCATGTGTGTATAGGGGAATAAGGAAGGAGAAAGAGATGTTGGAGGCATTTGTTTATATAGGCTTGTCCTTGGCTTAGTCCCAACAAGATCCCCTTCACTTATGTTTGATGCTCTGGATGAGTTTAAAACCTTAAAATCTCAAAGATGACCATATTACAAAAAAAAAAACACACAAAAATAATCTGAGAACTGTGAAAAAGTATTTTTGGTAGAAAAAGAAGAGGAATTAACAGCATGTGAAAAGTCCTAAAATTGATTTACATAAAAAAAGAAAAAAGTTTAAAAAATTAAGTAGCCCTCTTCTCCTCAATAAAATGAAATAGGATATTCTCTCTATTAAGTAAGACTAGGCCAAAATGAAATGGAGACAATAAAAAATCAAATTAGATAACATTTTTCAATAATGGCCATAAGAAGACTTGAAATTGAAGAAAATGCAACCAGTAATTTATAAAAAAAAGTTCAGGAACTATTCTGAAAGTGAAGGTTAATATAAAATTAAAAAACAAGAAGATAACATTGATTGTGGAGAAATCACAAAAATTCTGATCTGCAAAGTATACATAATATTCTCTTATTATATTTTAAATGAGTATAGGATCTGTAGTGATATCACATTTTCAATCTTGATATTACTAATTTGTGCCTTAATTTGTTCCTAATATGTTTTTCTCAGGATTCATCAATTCCATTGGCCTTTTCAAAGAATCAATTTTGACTTTGCTGGTCCTATTATATGTTTTCTGCTCCATGAATTTCTGCTCCTTTCTTCATGAGCTCTTTCTTCTATTTTTAAGGAGTTTAAGTTGCTATTCTATTATTAACTTCTTGAAATGAATTCTTAGATCATTGATTTTCAGGCGTTATTCTTGCTTAATATATGTATTAAGGCTATATATTTCCTACTAAAGCATGACTGTAGTTGAATTCCATGCATATTTTCACTAGCACTAGTATTTTCAAAATATTTTCTAATTTCCATTGTGATCTCTTCTTTGACCCAGAGTCTATTTAGAAGCATAGTTTGTATTTCCCAACATATGGGAATTTTTTATGTAGCTTTTTATTATACATTGATCTGTGGTCACCTAATGTATTCTGTGTAATATCATTCCTTTGAAATTTGTTGAGTTGCTTTATGGTTCAGCATTTTTGAAAAAATTCCACATGTATTTGGAAAGAATGTGTGGTTTGTAGTTGTTGGGTATTCAACTACATACATTTTAACTGGGATGTTCAAATATTTTATATCACTTTTGACTGCCCTTGCTTGTTCTATCAGTTACAAGGAGGTATTTTAAAAATTTTCACCATGAATGTGCATTTGCCTATTACTTCTTATACTTCCATCACTTTTGCTTTACATGCTTTCAGGCTATATTATTAGGTGATAAAAATTTATAATTATATCTACTTATTAAATTAACCCCCTTTCCCATAACATCTCTCTTTTGTTTCTCATATTAATGTAGCTATACCCGTTTTCTTTTGGTTAGTGTATTACTGATTAATTGCTAACAAAGCACCCCAAAGACATAGTAGCTTAAAACAACAAAAATTTATTTATTTAATAGTTTAAGGGAGTCAGGGATGTAGGAGCAGCTTAGTGTCTCAGGAGGCTATAGTCAAGGTGTCAAGAGGAGCTGCAGCTTCATGAGAGACTTGAGTGGGGCTGCAGGCTTGAGTAGGGCCAGACAGTCCACTTCTAAGATGGTGCCTGCTCATAGCTACTGGCTGGAGGCTTTGGTTTCTTACTGGCTGTTGATAGGAAGCCTTGCTTCCTCATCCCATGGACCTCTTCACAAGGCTGCCCGAGAGTCCACATGATGTGAAAGCTGGTGTCCCACCAGCCAGCCGGCCAAGGAAGAGAGGTCGAGGAGGAAGCCACATTGCATGCTATGACCTACTCTCAGAAGTCCCACCCTCTCGCTTCTGCCCCATTCTGTTTACAAGGAGTGAGTCACCAAGTGCCACCTCAAGAGGGGAATTAGGCATTACCTCTGAAAGGAGGAGTTTCAAGAATTTGTGGGCCTATCTTTATTTTTATTGATGTATTTATTTATTTAAATCCTCACCCGAGGATATTTTCCCATTGATTTTTAGAGTGAGTGGAAGAGAGAGGGAAAGACAGAGAAACATCGATGTGAGAGAAACACAGGGATTTGTTGCCTCCTTCACACACCCTGACCAGGGCCTGGGCCAGGGAGGAGCCTTCAACTGAGGTGCCCTTGACCAGAATTGAACCCGGGACCCTTTGGTCCCCAGGCTGATGCTCTATCCACTTAGCCAAACCAGCTAGGGCTGTGCGCTTATTTTTAAAACAGTAAGTATACTTTTTTATACTTTCACCTATAGACTTGATGTTTCCTTATATTTTAGATTTGGCCCATAGTAAGCAAATATACATAAATTGTATACCACTCTGTCTATCTTTGTCTCTTAATTGGAGCATTCAGTCCATTTTAATTTAATGTAATTATTGATATACTTGAACTTAACTCTATTGTTACTTGATTTTTGTGGGTCCTCTCTGTGCGCTCCATTTCTCCTCTTCCTCCCCTTTGGATTGAGATGAGCTGGGCCTCAGTCCCTGGGCGGGATGCCTACTTCCGCTTCGCCATTGTTCCTGAGGAGCTGCCTGTCAGGGTCCCACTGGAAACAGCGGATCTCCCAGCACTGCCTCAGGCCAGTCAGCTGACCGGGCTCCTCAGCATCCTCTCCAGAAGCAGCAGGTCCTGGGGGAGAAGAGGCCCACGCTGAGCGCCCTCCTGTGTGTTCCTTTCTTTTCTGAGATTTTGTCTCCATGTTTCTTCACTGTCCTGTTGACTCTCCCAAACTCTCAGGAAGAATATTTTAAACCGCCCCCCCCCCCCCCCCCCGCTATGTTATAGTTGTTTACTTGAGAAGGTTGGTCTGAATTTCTTAGTTAGCTTTCACTGGAAGTGAAATAGTCATTTAATTTTTACAAATGGTGAAGTAAGTCTTATTATTATTCCCTTTTACTGGTGAGAAAACTGGTCTCAGAGAAGCCAAGTAAATTTTTCAAGGTTACATTTAGAAAGTGGCAAAGAGAATTTGAACCTATATCTTTCTGTCTCTAAAAATAAAACTCAAACTCGTGCTATTTACATTAGCTAAAAGCAATTTTGGCTAATATCCCCCAAATGGAACGCACTATAACAAGATTTATTGCAATTATGCTTATACTTCTCATCAATTATAAATGTACGTTTGTAAAGTTGGAAGTCTTTTTGTTTTATGGCAGTCTTCAATTAATTTCACTAAAACAGTTTGAGTTTCCTAAGCATTTTGATCTAGAGTTCATAATTCCTTACTGGTACTGACTAGCAATCAGTATTTTATAAAATAATGCTACTTTACCATAAAAGTCTAATATAACCCAATCAATGGTTATTTTCAAAGTATAAATAAAAATTGAATCTCAATTTTTGAATTTCTTAACCACTCTTTCTTCATTCCACATCCAAGTTTTATTTTAAAGAAACTTGGTCTTGCTTCAGATCTCATTTATCATCCATTAAAATTCCATGCAAAACAATAAATTCCTTCCTATAAAGCTATATAACTATTAAATCCACCAGACATTATTTGACTTTTAGGGATGACATATTTTTGAAATCAATGTAGAGCTTTATATAGTCATCAAATATATACGACATGACATACATTGTTATCCAGATGATTAAGCTTTAGCATATTTCATACTGAAGAAAAGTTCTTTCTTTACTCACACAACATATCTGATTTAGAAAAGCAACTTCTCTGCTTATTTTTGCTGATAAGAAACTGGAAGAGAAAACCATCTGCCTCTGGAGTCATGAGGTTAAATTAAAATTGAAATCGATATTTTAGGAAAGGTAAAATGGCAAAGGCTAATAAAAACACATTTCTTCAACAAAATGGACTATGGCCCTGTGTCCTGAGAACCAGGCTTTCTGAGGTTACTGAAGGGTTTTGCGTCAAGAGTGCCCTAGAGGGCATCTGGCCTCTAAATAGACTTGACTTTTCCCCTCATGTGCTGGTGTCACCCCGGAGAGAGGAGAGGGGAAAGAGGGAGCCCTGTAGGCCCGCTGGTGTGAGCTCTAAGGAAACAGAAGAAGTGGAACCTGATTGAAGGTTCCTAAGTTGGACAGTTTATCTTCCCAGGAGACAGGGCTGGAAAACGGTCTCAGAGCTGACTGAAGAATGTGCACTTTGCCGCGCTGTGCTTGGCAGCTGGAGAGGGAAGATACGGCCGTTGAGGCGATGGGAAAATCTTCATGCGAAGGAAGGAGGGGAAAGAGTACCTGAGCTTCACTGAATTCAGTCTAACATGCTTTGGATCTGTTGGGTGAATACCATTGGTCTTCAAGTCCCGGAAAGTCAAAATTATATGCTATATTTTTATGGTTTCAAACACCAAATAAACAAGAAGAGGAAAAAAAGGAATAAGTGTTTAATGGAAAAGAGTCTCAATAGCTGGGAAGATGTCCGTTTTAGTGGTGCTTTTGTAAATTTCTTGGATTCTAGAAGCTTGAAATGGTAGAGAAGAGCAAACGCAAGCTGCACTGGGATAAAGTGCCTTTTTGGGGACTGCACAGCAGGTCATGTGAAAGCTTACCTTGGACTTAAGGGCAACCCTTTGGGGGAGAGTTGGCCCAGAGCCAGCTTAAGTGGATTTGGTCCAATAGAGTCACTGGTGAGGCAATGGACCCTGTGTGTGGTGAGTGCTGGGTTCCCAGAGACTGAGGGTTGACTTCTTAGCAGCCAGCCAGACTGCCAAGGTCTTAAGGATTGCCATTTGGTGTTCCTGGTGGGAGAATCTTGGGGAAACACAGAAAACTGTGCATGGGAAAGGTAATCAGTATCAGGAACCTGCCATACAAAGGTACCAGTATAGGCTTATATCTCTTCTGTTGGCAAGTATTTTCCCAGCAGGGCTTGGGGTGGGTGTGGGAAGGAGAAAAGGGCAAGGTTGGGAAATAGAGAGGTGGATCACACCCCCTCTTCCCACTGAAGGTGTCTCAGCTAGAAGCAGCACTTTACCAGAGGGAGAAGATTTAGATTTGGGGGCTGGCGGGGGGGTGTTAATCCTCATCTGAGGATATTTTTTCATTGATCTTTTAGAGAGAGTGGAAGGGAGGGGAAGAGACAGAGAGAGAGAGAGAGAGAGAGAGAGAGAGAGAGAGAGAGAGAAACATCAATGTGAGAGAGATACATCGATTGGTTGCCTCCTGCATGTGCCCCGACCAGAGCTGGGGCTCGAGCCTGCAACTGAGGTATGTGCCCTTGACCAGAATCAAACCTGGGACTTTTCATTCACAGGCCGACGCTCCATCCACTGAGCCAAACCGGCGAGGGGAGAAGGTTTGGCTTTAAGGAAAGGATGAAATTGTGATTATGATACTGAACTGGGCATTTAATTACTGGGTTGAGACTGACCAGAGGACTTTTAATATTCAAAAGGGATCAGAAAAGCACCGGTCTCGGTTGGGAAAAAAAAAAATTAGCTACTAACCCATTGAGCTAGTGTGAAGGAAAGCACGAGGAAAAGGAAGTTGCTTTATGATTGCACCTTTTTTGGGTTTTGCTCCATCAAGCACTAGTTATAGCTCATCCGAATGCCTCGGCCTCAGTCTCTGGAGTCTGTGGAACCACAGGAAGGCCAATGTCCACATCACACCTGTTCCTGCGCGTTACCACCCACCCACCCACTCACCCCAGGTCTCCCTGGCTTCCATCGGGGAGCTTTGCCGGTTGAAGACCTCTTAGAGCCTACAGCGGAAGAGGGACATTTTGCAAGTGGATGGTTGGTTGAGTAAGAATACGACGGGTCTACATGTCGCTAAAGGAGAAGGAAGAGCATGGCAGGCTTTGGAACAGGACTCAAAAGTGCTCTTCAAAACTCCATTCTTGATTACTCCTTAGAGCAGGCTAGGGGGTAACTGATAGTTTTATTTCCACCGAATTTGGATTGGTGCAATACATTTGCTGTGCACATTCCCTGGAACCCAATCTTTTTAGCAGGGTTTTAAGGAAAGACTAAGCCGATTCTTGCTAAAAAGCCTGTTGTTGAGTAAATGGTTGCTGTTAGAGAGGTGAAAGACAGCCGCATCCAGGGAAAGGAGAGAATGGGATTCTGGAGGTTAGGGAAAAAGAATAATATAAAAGATCCCAATTTTTAAAATGAAAAAAGGAAACATTAGCTCCATCCAGGCTTAGGAAAGTTAAACATGCTTGCTGTCATTTGTTCTCTAAACCATTGTGAAAAGGAGTTAACCAGAATCCTAGGGGTCAGTGGCTGAACTAGAGATTATTACTTGTAAAAAGTGATTTATTTATTTATTTTTGAGCAAAGAACTAAGAGTCCCTCACATGTTGGAAACTGTTGGGAGACAAATTCCCTGTGAAGAAAAAATTCAAAAAGAAAATATTGGAATGGAGTATTTCCATAAATTGAACATGTTTTGCATTTGTTGAAGTCCATGAGACTTTACAGAGTGACAGATAATTTAGAACTGTTTGTTCTAAGAAAAGAGATGGTAAGATGTCCTGAAAAATAATTCCATATGTTAACATGTGGGTCCTTGGAAAACTCAGAGTGTGTCCTATTACTCAGAAGCAACCCCACTGGGAAATGGCCTCCCAGGCGTAAAAGAAACAGATACCAATAGCAGAACCGGAGTGTTTATTTTTAAACATAGGGACTTAACGATGAATAAAAACACAAACTAGGCATTTGGATATTTTCTTCTCTCCAAGGACTAGAAATGTACAGGTTGGGAGTGGGGGCATGTGTAAAATGATCTACATTCCTTAGGAGAAAAATTTCCCAAGCCATATTGTAAAGGAAAGATAAATCGATGTTAAAACCAAGAGAACTAGATGTAGTCCTGACAATATCAAACATGAACTATATATATTTTATGCTTTATTTCCCTTAATTTCTGGGGAGTGTTCTCACTGCTTATTTCAAGTAGCATCTTCCTTGACTTTGGCAGCTCTCTCACACACGTGCTCGAGTACTCTGCTGACGACCAAGTGGGGCCTTCTGCAGATAAGCAGTCTTTCCTTTCTCTGTGCAGCTTGCTGATGTCTGGTACTCTGAAAGGAGGTGTGAGAATTGGCTTTCTCTCCCCACATAGCACAATACTACCACGTTATGTTCCAATCTTTTCTGGGGAGTGGTACAAACCCTCTTCCCAATGAGGTACCAGGTAATACCATGCTTATTTATTTGTAATCCTCACCCAAGGATGTTTTCCCATTGATTTTTTTAGGGAGAGTGGAAGAGAGAGGCAAAGACAGAGAGAAACATCGATGTGAGAGAGAAACATCAATTGGTTGCCTCCTGCACGAGCCCCGAACAGGGTCTGGGCCAGGGAGCA
Source organism: Cnephaeus nilssonii (assembly GCF_951640355.1). Taxonomy (NCBI): domain Eukaryota; kingdom Metazoa; phylum Chordata; class Mammalia; order Chiroptera; family Vespertilionidae; genus Cnephaeus; species Cnephaeus nilssonii. The sequence continues at coordinate 111,397,973 of NC_137073.1, read as the reverse complement.
ACCAAGGTACGTACCCTTGACTGGAATCGAGCCCGGGACCCTTTGGTCTGCAGGCCGAAGGTCTATCCACTTTATTTTAAAAATCACACATAATCCATCGCAAAGGCTGGGAAGAGCAGCAGAAGTATTAAAGGGAAAAGAAGGAAACAAGAAAAACACATGCATCAAAATATGAGAAAAAAGAATTGGTATTTTCAAAAATTATCAAAGTCGTGATGATGGGGTATGGGAAGAAAATTCTGACAATTTCCTTATATTGCACATTTTACATTTTAGTACTGTATTGTATTTCATTTAATTATCCCATGCATATTATTTTATGCATTTAAAAACACAATTCTGCAAAGGGGCCTATGTCACAAAGAAGATAATGTTTTTATTTTAAATTGTCTTTGGAGAATATATCATGGAGAAGAGAATGTGGAATAATTTCTTCAGTGCTTAGGGCCTATAAAGGCCTTAATTCAGCTTGAACAAGGTCTACTTTAGTAAGGGCTCAATAAAAATATAAGGGAATAAGTGTGTGTGTTGTATGCTTAGTCTTATGATGAACAGTGGCTTACAGATTTTATTGTGTGAGCCATTACTGACTGTGTACCGCATCTTACTGAAAACTCAGATAATGGATATTTTAATTCAATTTCTTAGAAAGGTATCAAAGTCTACATATGAATAACCAGATTTCTTATTCTTTATTAATGATTTTACTATAGACAACTCAAATCCAAGTATGAAACAAGGTCATTAAATGGAATTTCTATTGATTGAATGTAAATTATTTTTGAAATTTCCAAGAAATGGTGACTTTTTCCAGTTATTTAGGATTATACTTTTAAAACCTTAGCAATAATAATCACAAATTTAAAATTAATTCCAGAGCATATAGGAAATGAAAGTTTATAGCATTGACCATTTTGACAGATATGAAAGTTCATTCAGACGGGAAACAATTCTCATTTTTAAAATAATCGACTTGGCTTCTCTAACTGAGTAGATTGACTAGGCCTTGGTTTTAGCATTGTTTTCCTAGTTGCAGCGGATAACTGCAAAAAAGTGCTTGCAGAATATCTCATGGAAAATAAGTGTGAAGACATGAACTCTCTCCAGGTATCTGATTCATAGCCTCCTAGAACATAGTGTTTCACACAGTGGGTCATCACACACTAAATTAGAAGTCAATTTTATAGACAAGATCAGCATTAAAAAATAGAACATATCAAGGTGTATCTGATATAGTAAAGATATTATTTTGTGAAACATTTGATTCGTGTGTGTGTGTGTGTGTGTGTGTGTGTGTGTGTGTACTGGGTCATGAGGTAACATATTTCTTATGTGGGTCATAGTAAAAAAAGTTTGAAAAGCACTGTATTAGTGCTCTTGCCCCCAAAGAGATATATACAAAATGTTTATCTGAAGTGTAACAGACTAATACTTCATGAGTACTACTGGATGCTACCCAATAAAAGGGAACTTCTTTTTAAAATATATTTTTTATTGATTTCAGAGAGGAAGGAAGAGGGAGAGATTGAAACATCAATGATGAGAGAGAATCATTGATTGGTTATCTCCTGCACTCCCCACACTGTGGATTGAGCCTGCAACCTAGGCATGGGTGCTGACCGGGAATCGAACCATTCATAGGTCAACACTCAACCACTGAGCCACACTGGCTGGGCAAAAAAAACGGAACTTCTTAAGTGGCACTCAGGAAGATCTAAGTAAAAGATTTGAGAAATATTTTATGATCTTTTTGCACAGCTATCAATTTTCATGGCATTCAACATTTTGGTGAAAATGAAAATATTTGTCCATAAACTCCCAAATATGCAACAGGCAATATACACTATAACGTGACTAAGGGCATGAATGACTAATTCAATGTTTCCATCTTCATCTGAACACTGGTTTCATGCAGCAAAGATAATGCCACAAATAAAATGACACTCCAGAAAGAATTGCTCTTTCATTCCAAACAATGTCCAAATTTTATAATTTTTCTATTAGATTTGCAAGCGGTATCCATTCCAATTCTCCTGGGCTCGTGGTATAAAACAGAATGTACTACCCATGAGTGAGAGGAAAATAAATTCTATATTTGGGGTTAATTCATCCCCTTCTTCCTGCCAACTCACCTTGGCTTTCGGGGGAATACTAAAGAGTACAGAGACGCGCAGTGGAACCTGCCTTCAAGGGGGTAATTAATTCCTAGTCTTTGATTCCTGAGTTCCTGCCCAAAATCAAAGGCAGAGAAAACACTCGCGAGTGCTCTGGGCATCCCACACCTGCTCTACTTGTGAGCTCATACCTCTAATTAACTTTCAAGGAGCCTTAACATATCCTTTTGCCGCAGTATGCAAAGTGTGTCTTCTGAACCCCCACTTCCTTCTCCCGTCCTTCTGAGCCACACCTACTCCAACATTCCCAGCCCGCACCCAGCCCAATCTCACTACCTCAGGCGCCCTGGCCAACGTCTAGCATCTGCTCTTATTCGCTCCCTAAGGACCTTTCCCTCGAGCGTAAAAGCTGACGCGCCCTATGTGTCATTATTCTTAGCCTCGGTTTCCTGCTAGGTTAGTGCTCGGCAAACTGCGGCTCGCGAGCCACAGGCGGCTCTTTGGCCCCTTGAGTGTGGCTCTTCCACAAAATACCACGACCTGGGCGAGTCTATTTTGAAGAAGTGGTGTTAGAAGAAGTTTAAGTTTAAAAAATTTGGCTCTCCAAAGAAATTTCAATCGTTGTACTGTTGATGTTTGGCTCTGTTGACTAATGAGTTTGCCGACCACTGTGCTAGGTGGTAGCTAATTGGTTTTCTGGAGCTGTGATTAATGAGTGTGCTGATTAATGAGAACAGCCTGCTCAATTCCAAGTGCACTGCTCCAATGATGGGTGCCCTGACCCACAGGTGTTACCATCCAAGAGTTCTCCAGCAGGAAGGGCCTAACGTGTTCTTGTGTCAGAGCTGTGAGGAAAGGTGGAGGGCGCCACAGGGGAGGGCGGGCCAGAGCACCGCTGCTGGAGCGGAGGTGACTGACCCCACTCCTTCCACGGGCCCTTAGCCACGCAGCCCACAGCTGAGCCTCTGCCAACACCCCAGCGCAGCTGAGCCAGGAGGCCTGGCTTCTCTGTTTTGTGAAGAGCCTGCGTGACTCCCTAGTTCCTTTGACGCCCTGGTCTGGTTGAAGTAGATCCCTACGTTGTCCCTCCAGCTCTAGTTGTCTGTGTTCAAAGCAGCAGTCCCAGGTGGGAAACACCCTCCTCCTGGCCCTTCACTTAGACTTGGCTTTGCCCTTGCCAACAGACAGATTCATTTTGCCCTGACTGGGCAGACCACCCGTGCTCCTTTGCTGTTCTGCGTGGCAGCTGATGGTAGCACCCACTGTGCTTTCTGAGGGTCCAGCTTGAGTGATACATTGCATGGCCCAGGCTGCGTAGACACACTCGAAGAATTACGCACTGGTAGCTATGTTGTCGTCATTTTCATTTGAAGGGCTTCAGAATTGCTAACCAGATGACCAAAATGCACGTAAATCACTTTCCTTACCAAAGCAGGACTCTCCGCACATCTTCATTCAAGTTTATTTCCCGCTTGTTTATGTATAAACGTCTTGATTTGAAGTTCAGTTCAAGGTAAACGAACTCCTATGCAAACCCTGAGACAGACCCCTCCTTGACCCCAGCCCCTGGGGGCTGGCTCTTTCCTCCAGGTGGAGCGCAGACACATTTCCTACAGCTCTCGTAGCCTGTTCTGCCTTGGGACGTATGGTATTTAGTCTACAACTCAGTAAGCAAGTCTTTATTCCTGGAAAGAAGAAGAAAAAATCTCAAAAAAGTAAATAAAGCATTTCATTGGATTTTTCCCTAAGTGTTCTAAAATTAAAATGCAAATTTCTGCCCCGGGAAGGGGAAGGTAGAAATATCATTTGCTTTCAATACTAAGGCCTCTAAGACCACAAGCAGGGAGGCAAAGATTAAAATAAAACCTGAACACAGTCTTTTATCTGTCTGCATGTCTATGTTAGCGAGGCCAGCAGAGTCTGGCCGAGTATTTTGAAAACCTGATTATTATTATACCATGCATGCGGTAGAAAGTCACTATTCGCCCAAACACACCAGGCTTTGCTCACAGTACACTTTTGTCTAATGGATGTTCAGTATCATATTTGTCATAGTCCCTACTCCAAGCCCCGGTACTTCTAAACAAGGACCCTGAGCTTGCTATTCTAGGGAATGTTTCACCTTTTTGTAAGAAGCTACTTTGGGAGTCATCAGCCTCTGACAGACCACTAAGAAAAATAGACACTTACTCTGGGGTCTTAGGAGTTAGACATTAATGCCAGTCTGGGAATCAGACACCTTGACTCAACGCTGGCTTGTCAGTGGCTAGCCCAGGAAATTTGGCAAAGTCAAAGCTGCAAGATGTGCAGGGTTAAGTGCACACCCACTGGGTGGCACACTCCTATCTGCCATTTACTGACGTGCTCACCGGGCGTGCTACTTAGCCTTGCTTCCTCACCTCTAAGATGGGGTGACAATAGTCTACCGCGTAAGCTGTGTGAGGCATGAAGGAGTCCTTAGGCTAAGGCACTTGGAACTGACCCTGGCACAGAATGGGAAGACCCCCCCCTCCCCCACCCAGCATCAAGTGCCTGAATCTTTCTAGGTATTCTGTTTTCTGTCAGCTCTTCCTGGGTCCCCCCTCCTCCTCCTGGTCACCTCCCCCCGCCCCGCCCCGCCACATAAGGCAGATGAAGAACCTTCTTCTGGGCTTGCTTTGCACTTGAACCACACTGGTTAATGCCTATGTACATGTTTCCTTTTCTTAAAAGAATATGACTTCAGTAACTAGCCCAGTGCCTAGCACACAGTAAATACTGAATATGTACTTCTTGAAGACCTGAATGAATTAGTATACACATAAAAGTTGGACTGGCTAATTCTATAATCCATTTTAGCTCTAAAATTCTATGACACTGTGACTCAGAGAATTATCCTGGTGATTGGAATGGAATCCAGAAACTTTCTGAATCAAAATGAAAATTAACTTAAAAAAATAAGATGAAAATGATTGCCATAGCAACCAAAAGACGAAGTTTAATCACACCTGAGTCACTCCCTCTACTGCAGGGCGCAGGGTAAGAGAAGATAGAGGAGGGTATCTTAGCAACAGTATAAATAAGTAAACAAATATATTAATTTACAAATATGCAGATAGGCAGATGCACATGTAGGAATTCCCATGAAACTCCCCAAAGAACATGGAGTTTGATTTCACTAGATTCCCTACGGCGCTGAAGGAATCAACTCCACATCTAGTCTCTTGTGAAAAACAAATACTTGCACGAATTCCACCAAAATACAAGAGAAGGACCTGGGCCTCTTGAATCATGATCTCCTAGCAGCAGTGGGTCTTTGTGCTGGTGATAATACATTTTAGAAATATGAAATTATGGTGAAAGAGAGAGAGTAAACCAAGGAGACGAGAGAAAGAGAGAGAGAGAGAGAGGGAGGGAGATTGAGAGAGAGAGCGCTCGGTGTGATTATTGTCTTCCAACCCTATCATTGCTACTATATTGTCCCTGAAAATCCAAGACTGGAGGAGACCTGCTCCCACTACAGAAGTCAGGGATGAGCTCACAGGAGAGAGGGTAAGGGGGTGGGGTGGGGCTAGAAGCTAAGTCTCAGAGCACAGCTCAGTCCTAAGAAAGCTTTGTCTGCCAGGACGAGTCCTTCAGCCAGAGTCCCTCATCAGAGGAGTCCTGCCCCTCGCCAGATGGGTCTGCCTTGTGAGCCCTTCTGCTGGGTCCAGCTGGAGCAGCCGGGCAGTGGGCCTGAGTGCGGGTCCAGAGGGTGGATGAGCCTTCTCAGGCCTCCCTGCAGCGGGAGAGGTGAGGGCACGCTTTTATGGCTGCTACAGGCTTGCACACTAGTTCCTGATGTTCTGTCCTAGCCAGTTATACTCTAGACCAGTGGTCGGCAAACTCATTAGTCAACAGAGCCAAATATCAACAGTACAACGATTGAAATTTCTTTGGAGAGCCAAATTTTTTAAACTTAAACTTCTTCTAACGCCACTTCTTCAAAATAGACTCGCCCAGGCCGTGGTATTTTGTGGAAGAGCCACACTCAAGGGGCCAAAGAGCCACATGTGGCTCACGAGCCGCAGTTTGCCAACCACGGCTCTAGAGCAATCACTCCTGAAACTTAGACTAGACAGCGGTAAAATAAAACACAAACAAAACCAAACAAGCCAAAAAAAGGATATGTAATGAGTTTTTCACAAAACTTACTAAAACAATTGTTCTTTATTCTTCCTCATATCTTTCCTTATCCTTTTTTGGGGGAGGGGCATTAAAATATTCTTTTATTTTTAACAAAATTAAAGTGATATGAGAGAGAAGTGATATTTTTAATGCCATTAACCTGGCGTGTTTAAAAGAGGGCATCTCTATGGAAGTCCCAACCCAATTTTACTAGTGTTGGTTATGTCAGAAACAGCAAGGACTCACAGCTCTATGGTAACCAAAGGCCACACAGCACAGCTCAAAACGAAAAAGATGAAAATGAGCTATTGTTTCCCTTCTCAGAAACAAGAGAATAGTCAGTATCAGACATCCACGTTCACTGCAGCCTGAAGTTGGCTGGAGGTCCCAGCATCCCCAGAAGTGGGGGCAGCCGGGGGGGGGGGGGGCGGGCTGTCCTTAGTCTGTCCCGAGTCAGCCGAGCCATGCCCTGCAGCCATCTGCTCCCTGCAAATGCCAGGCTGGCTCACGGGTTAGGGTTAGGGTTAGGGTTAGGGTTAGGGTTAGGGTTGGGTTAGGGTTGGGGTTGGGGTTAGGGTTAGGGTTAGGGTTAGGGTTGGGGAGCGAGTGTGGATCAAGATAACCTCAGGACACAGGAGTCCAGGCCCCTCACATTACTGATGAAACTTCTTTAGAGGAGAATAAGTTGATCTTGCTGGGGTGCGGCTGACATGACCCAGGCTGAGCGCATTTCTCCCCTGCGCTGGGCCCACACCCCTACGGACTGACACTCCAGGGAGCAGGGAAGGCGGAGGGGCACCCGGCCCCTGGCAGAGAGCTTGCCGGGAGAGCTAGCGGGAGCTTGAGTTTATGAACATGGCTCTTGTCCCCAGTCCCCAGCACTGGGTCACAGAGAAGTACAAGTCCACTCCTGGTGCATATTACTTTCAGAGCGCAGGAAAGCCAGCTTTCTAAGTGCACTGACACTCGGCAAGCCCAGACATATTTCTGCTTGAGTATAAAACTAAAATCAAACAGTTTCTGCGCTTACAAACCCACATGTCTGTATTTTAAAACGACGGCATTACCAAGAATCAGTAATTGGTTGGAAGTATCTGGTCAAAATCAAATAGAAAAGAGCCAACCACATCTCTTGAATTCATTTAACCCGTTTCAGACTTTATGATATTAAATTGCTCATGAAAAGTTGCTTATAAGAAAACAAAATAAGGGATGGCTTGAGGACATCTTGTCAGACTTTAATCACTGTAGATTAATTATGTTTTCCAGAAACAAGACACATTGTTTGCGACGTCTCCAAGCTCGGCCACACCTGAGCGGCATGTCCAAGGAAAGATGGGTTGAGGCAGGTAAGTGCTTTCGGATTTCTTGTGGTGGAATGCTTGCCAGGCTCCGTTCTCAGCAAACAGAAATCCTGATTTGTGGGGCCGACACTGGCCTGCCGGCAAGGAGGCACTGACAGATACTGTCAGCAGGTAAACTTGGGTGAAGATGAAGACAGCCGCCGGGAATACATCTAAGTGTTTACCTACAACAGTGTACTTGGCACTGCCGGCTGCTCGTCACCAGCCGTTTCTGGGCAGGACACTATGCACTTTTGGATGGTATGGTGTAGATACCATGGGATTTCTCTTCTTAGCAATTTGGCAAGAGGCATTTAGAAAACCACTCATCAGAGGGATATTTAAGTACCTGTGGCTGCTAAGTTGTAAAGTGACCACAGGTTAACAGTATCTGTACAAGTATTCTTTAGGTAGTTGATTTGAGTATGGGTTGTTTTTCACTATTTCTCAGAGAAAATGTGTGGAGAGGCTTTGGACAACTTAAAAAAGGCACTCCTGTGTCATTTACCCAGTTAAACCCATGAACTTGTTCCCTGGAGAGTTAGGACACGGAGAAAACAGAAACAAATGTGGTTTAGACTCATGTTGTGAATAACAAAACATCATGAACACTCAGATGCATCTCTGCTTTTAAATGAGGGCACCACAATCATCAGGTCAGGGGAGAGAAGAAAACACTCAAAGATGAGGCTGTGCTGGGTCAAGGAGAGAGTCACCGAGCACAGGATTTTTCAAAAAATTAATTTATGTGCAAACAGAGACACAAATCCAAGACTGGAAGACCGCTGATTTCATACAACCTCAATTACTGTCCTTAGAGAAGCTGCAAGGGCAAGCACTTTCCCAGCCCAGGGCTTCCTAACTTCCAAATTGTGCATAAAATACAGGAGATGGTGGAAGTGTGTGTGGCCTACAAACTTGGATGGAAAAAGTTTACGACTTTTTTTCCCCCCAAAATGTCTACCTGAAATTTAAGTTTTTCTGGAATTATGAATGTAGGAAGCAAACCATAGTAATATTGATACTTGTGACTTTGCACTCATAGAAATAAGAAATATTTTCATATATTCCGGTAAGTGCAGGAATCTTGAACTATTATTTATACTTATCACATTTCACAATTCAAGTAGGTAAGGCACTAATAGTCTAATCAAAGAAGAAAATAGGCTACTTGAAATATATAAAATGGAACTCAAAGAGCATGTATATTAAATTCACTAGATATTGCATTTAATGCATTAATGGCAACACATGTATTACTACATCACTAAGTTGTTTTTTTTTACTAGTTTGATAACTGTATTTGCAATACATTTCCTGAGTAACCTAAGCCTCTGGGCTCTCACGATTACATATGATGTTAGCTGTGGGTTTCTTGTAGATGTTCACTAGCAGGTTGAGGAAGTCCCCCTCTAGTTCCAGTCTTCTGAGAGAATACTGTTTTTATGTACCTCCTTCCCATTCCTATCCCATTTCAATTATGGGTCACCATATTAGGTAATCTGGGTGCACACTACTGTAGCTCTCTCTCTCTTCTGCCTCCTAGATCCCTGCTTCTTGGTCATTTTCCTGGTGGTAGAGGCATCACCAGAAGCCAAGAAGGTGGCTGCCTGTTCATGACTCTGAGAAAGCTTGGATGAGGCTACAAGGTTCCCATGTGAACCCCAGAAACCTAAGCTAGCCCCTTCCTTCCAAATGAAGCTCTGTGCTTTCAGTGAAGTGAGAGGGAAATAATTAAACAGGCAATTTCAATAGAGAGCAATAAATGTAATAAATAACTGAAGGTATAAGAACCTTTCAGGAGTGTATAAAGAAAATTTAACCTAGTTGTGGGAGGAGATTACGAAGGAAAAAGTACTTTTTTAGTTGGGTCAGGAATAGCTAAGAGCCCAGGGACAGGGTACCGGGATAGGGATTGACTGGAGGTATAAGGAGAATGTTCCAGAAAAAAGAGAGGGCATGGAGGAAGGACAAGCAGCATAATAGTATTTATCCCTTTGGAGTGAATAAAATACACATGCTCTTTGAGTTCGTTTTATGTATTTCAAGTAGCCCATTTTCTTCTTTGATTAGACTATAGTGTAATTGTATATTACATGAAATAATATGGCCAAAATACTTAGAACAGAGTATATTAAATATTTAGAAAAGATACCATTATTATAATCAGAGTCCTAAATTCAAAGAGCCTTGTGCTATAAGCAAAAGGACAAAGCTTCAAAGGACAGGATGACTCTCTTGCTAGGTGCTAATCCAGCTGGTGACTTTACATGGAAGCCAGTGCTCATTACCATTCTTAATATCCTAGAGCCCTAAAGCAGTATGCTGAATCTACTCTTCCTGTGCTCTATAAATGGAGCAACAAAGCCTGCATGATAGCACATTTGGTTAGTGAATATTTCAAGCCCACTGTCGAGATCTACTGCTCTGAAAAAGAGATTCCTTTTAAAGTATTACCACGTATTGACAATGTACCTGGTAGCCCAAAAGCTTTGATGAATCTGTACAACGAGATTAACGTTTTCATGCCTGCTAACACAACATTCATTCTGCAGCTCATGGGTCAACAAGGAGTAATTTTAACTTTTAAATCTTAATATTTAAGAAGTATATTTCATAAGGCGATAGCTGCCATATGTAACTATTTCATTGCAGGATCTGGGCAAAGTAAATTTGAAAACTTGGAAAAATTCACCATTCTAAATGCCATTAAGAACATCCGTGATTCATGGGAGGAGATGAGAGTATCCACATTAACAGGAATTTAGAGAAAGTTGATTCTAATCCTCATGGATGACTTTGAGGGGTTCAAGACTCCAGGGGTTCAAGACTGCACATGTGGTGGAAACAGCAAGAGAGCTAGAATTAGAAGTAGAACCTGAAGATGTGACTGACTTGCTGCCATCTCATGATAAAATTTAACCGATAAAAAATTGCTTCTTATGGATGAGCAAAGGAAATGACTTCTTGAAATAGAATCTACTCCTGGTAAAAATGCTGTGCAGGTTGTTGAAATGAAAACAAAGGATTCAGAATAGTACATAAAATCATTGATAAAGCAATGGCAGGGTTTGAAAGAAGTTCTGTGGATAAAATGTGATCCAACAGCATTTGTATGTCACAGAGAAATCCTTCAGAAAGGAAGAATCAATCTATGTGGCAAACTTTGTTGTCTTATTTTAAGAATTTTCCACAGCCATCCCAACCTTCAGCAAACATCATCCCAATCAATCAGCAGCTACCAACATCAAGGCAAGACTCTCCACCAGCAAAAAATGTATGACTCTCTGAAGGCTCAGATGATGACTGTGGTTGTTTTATTATTATTATTTCCTCACCTGAGGATATGTTTTCATTGATTTTAGTCAGAGAGGAAGGGAGAGAGAGAAAAACACCTATGTGAGAGAGAAACATTGATTGGTTGTCCTCTCCTAAGCCCCAGTATGTGCTCTGACTGGGGATCAAACCCACAACCTTTTGGTGTACAGATAACGCTCCAACCAACTGAGCTGCCAGGGCAATGGTTATTTTTTTAGAAGTATTTTTTAATTAAGGTATGTACTATTTTTTAGATGTAATCCTATTTCATATTTAATAGGCTACAGTATAGTGTAAAAATAACTTTTATATGCACTGGGAAACCAAAAATTTTGTGTGACTCACTTTACTATGATATTCACTTTATTGTGGTTTCTAGAACCAAATCTACAATATCTTTGCGGTGCCTGTATACTTCATATATAATATGAAAACCTTTTTTGCCTCAGTAGCTTTTCGATCAGGTACTCAGGGAATCTATGTTTTGAAATATTTTTGATATGAAACTATGTCTGGATGAGTTTATGAGACTTACAAAATCTCAGGAAAATGCTGAGGAAGGAGGTTTTCTTTCTAGTAAGATCTATAAGAATGGCACCTAACTTTCCTTTCCTATAGCTTTTGAAGAGCTATCTCGAGCGAATCCTGAAGGAAGTGAAGTTTCTTTCCCGTTTCCTTGTTCGACTTCTCCTTCCTCATCCTTCCATTTCCAGGTACCAGGGCCCTCTGGCTGGCTGTGAAGCATCACCTCCCCTCCTGCTCTCGGGATCTACCTGCCTGGGGTCCTGTCAGGGCTTTGAATGGTGCCTAACTGGAGAAACTATTCCATAGTCAGCTACTGACAGCTGATTAGCTAAATGTGATATTACTTCCAGGAATATTTGCAATGCAACAGGCATTCTTGGCTGCATTACACTGGAGAAGGATGAAATCTCTGTCTAATCTGCTGGATTTGGAGGACTGAGCAGTCCTACAGGGCTCTTTAGTGTGGCTTCCAACTCATACTTCAAATGCGTCTGCCAAGAGGAGATGTTAAGGGCGTCTACTCGCCTTCACAGAGGTCTCTGAGATGATCGTGTAACTAGTGCTGGGGATGCTGTATTGCCATATTCAGCTTTCTTAGTATTTCTATTATGCTCCTTTGTCCGTCATCTCTCATCTCTAGCTATTGCTGAAAGTACCCGAAAAGAAGGGTAAAGACCCTGAGTGCCACTGAAAAGACCTTATGACATGCAGTCAGGGTGACTTTTTATTTTATGTAGAATTTTAATACGGTGAGTAATCTATTTTCCAACCCAAGAGTACATCAGAGGTAACAAATTAGAGGGCGCAAAAAGAGGGCTTTTATAAGTCAAAAACAATGTGGGCAACCCATAGTGACACAAAACATTGACATGGAGGGAAGAGAAAACAAAATTAAACAAATAAAATAACAAAACAAAACAGGCAGTCTGGAGGTATTTAAGGTGGAGACAAACATCTTAATAACCTCTTAGAGCAAATTGGCAAAAGAGTGCAGTGAATAGTAGCTGTTTAACAACATTTAGAAGAGTGGAGATAGGAGTGGTATGCCCTAGTTAAAAAGGCATAATTTAGATTTCTATCACACAAATGAAAGTTAACAACTTTGGGTAGGACACCATTGTCTGCTGAGATTTCTATCACACAAATGAAAGTTAAAAACTTGAGGTAGGACACCATTGTCTGCTGAAAGGAACAGAAATCTGTGGGCAGGGCGGGAGTGAGGCAATAGTGCAAACTTGAAGGGGGAGAGCTCCCCATCTCTCCTCTCCTGGAGAGCCAGGAATCACGGTATGAAACACGCAGCTGGCAATCCAGCCTCCCTGTGCTCCTGTGTATTCTTCACACTTTCTGATAAAGCACTGTGCAGGGATGCCCAGAATAGATGCTGACATAAAAATAGTTCTCTCAAAGCCAGGGAGCCTGTTGTGGCTAGTATTTGGGGTGATGATTCTTTACAACCCAACTCACTGAAGAAGATCAAAGATTGTGTTGGTCCAAGGAATATGACATCAGAGGCCGCAGGCTGTGAGGCCACAACACTTACCAAGACCACAGCGATGGAGAAGCAAGCAGAGCTCCACCGCAGTGCTTATTGTCAGAAATCTTAAATATCTGCCTTAAAAATAGCTGGCAGCTGAAAGGGCTACCTTCAGATGTGTCCACGAGTGATGCGGAAAGTTCATCTGAGGTGTTTTTAATGAATAGGGTTTTAGATTACTGTTTAGATTTTGCCTTTGTTGGTTTTAATTCCCATAAATAGAATCTGTAGTAGGAGAAAACATAATGGCGGAAGTTCTGAAAGAACTCTTTTCTGTGTGTTGGGGTGGAGGGTAAGGGTTGTGGTAGGTGAGAGAAAGCTGCTGACTATCTCACGGCAGGAAAGAGCGAATCATAATGTCCACCATGAAACGGTGTTATTAATGCAAACTCAAGTGACCCATCCCTTCTCAGCAGCCACCAGGAGGGATATTAGGGTCTAGATTGCTGTCTTCTCACCTGTCTACTTCGTTTGGCCATAGAAAAAAGAACTCTGTTCAGGATTGTACACTGCTTAGAGCAGTATTGCTCAAACTGGAGTCCATGGGATTCCCTCCAGTTTGCTAGGAGCAAATGCTTAATGTGTTTTTAATGATAACTTTTATGGAGCATTTGGATGACTACCTAATATGTGAGTATCCCCTGGCTGTACCTAAGAAATCTTTGCCTAACTCCAAGTCACAGTTTTTTTTCTCCTGGGTTTTCTTCTAGAAGTTTTATGGTTCTAGGTTTTACATTTAGGTCTACGATCTATTTTGAGCTATTTTTATTTGTTGAAAAGACTAAAAGACTATACTTTTCCCACAGAACTTCCTTTTCAGTGTTGTCAAGAAACAGTTTTCCAAATAGGTGGTTATTTCTAAACGTTCTGTTTTGCTTGATTGGGCTAGATCAATGTGTCTGCCTTGATGTCAAAATTTTACCCTGTCTTGATTACTACAGCGTTAGTTTAGGTCTGGAAGTCAGGTAGTATTAAACCTTTTTTCTTTTTCAACGTTGTTTTGACTGTTGTAGGTCCTTTGCATTTCTCTATGAATTTTTTATATAAACCAGCTTATCAAAAACCTGCTGAAATTTTGATGAAAATTGCATTGAATCCAGAGATTCATTTGGGAGCACTGATATCTTAACAGTATCAGTATTTTAACAATATCTTAACTGGTATCTTAATCTTCTGATTCATGAACATGGTATATTTAGGTTTTCTTATATTTCTCTGAGAAATGTTTTACAGTTTTCCACATACAGGCCTTCCACAATATTGGCCAGATTTATACCTAAAAAATTCATATTTTATGCTATTGTAAATGGTATTTACATTGCTAGTATATAGAACTATGAATGAGTTTTATAGATTGATCATGTACTGTATACTGAAATCGTGCTAAATTAACTTACTAGTTCCAGTAGCTATTGTTTTTGTGTAGCGTCCACTGACTTTTCTACATAGACGATCATTTACCTATGAATAGACAGTTTTTCTTTTTCCTTTCAATAAAGATGACTTTTTTTCTCTGTTATTCACTGGTCAGATCTTTCAGTATAATGCTGAATAGAAAGGGATGAGAGTGGATATCCATGTCTTGTTTCTGACCTTAGGAGGAAAAAGTAGTCTTTTACCATTAAAGTTTTATCTTCACAATTATTTCTCTCTCTTGTTCAGCACTCTATCCTGTGAACTCCAGCTCCATTGGACTCCCTGGACACTTGGCTCTGTCTTCTCAAATCAGGGAGTCTGCTGGGCTCCACCTGCATTCACTCCTTGCACTGCAGACTGTAAACTTTCTGGAAGGAGTAAGCCAGGGCAATAGTGGGGTTCACCTCATTTATTCTCTATCTCCCAGGGATCTGTGTTTTCCAGTGACTTGAGAATGCTTGTTGTTATTTCAGATGAAAGGGTAAAACTGGTCCCTGTTACTCAATCTATTCCAGATGCATAAATCACTATGTTTTTATTTTATTATAATAATTTGTAATGGTTAATGCGTTTACTGTCTTGTTTAAACAATCTTTTACTATTTCAGGGTAACAAATACATTCTCTTCATTTTCACTTTAAAGACTCTATTTTTTTTACCTTTCACATTTAGATCTGTAATCACTCTGGAATTGATTTTTGTATATGGTGTCAAGTAGAAGTCAAGAAACATTTTTTGGTATTGATATGTAATTGACCCAGCATTACTTATTGAAAAGACACACTTTCTACACTTCACTGCAATGGTACATTTGTCATAAATCAGATGCATGCATATGTTACCTTGTTTATGGAGTCACTATTTTCAGGTTGCTTATATTTTCATCAATACCGCATTTTTCTAATTAGTATAGTTTATAGTAGGTCCTGATGTATAGCAGTGAGGCCTCTATTTTTAAAATTTACTTTTCTTAAAAACTTCCTTGTCTATTCATAAGCCTTTGCATTGCCATATGAATTTTAGAATTATCTGATCAATTTCTGCAAAAAAAAAAAAGTCACCTGTTTGGATTTTCAGTGAATTACATTAAATTGATAGGTGGATTTGGCACTAAATTGACATCTTTATATATTAAATCTACCCATCTATGAACATGTTATATCACTCCATTTATTTAGCTCCTCTTAACTTCTCTCAATGATGTTTTATAGTTTCCACTGTATAGGTGTTGTACATTTTTGGTCTATTTGATATTTTAAAAGTTATCCATATTAATAAGGATCATTAACTCATTTTCTTCTTAAATATTTCCTAAGATTTCCCAATGGTGAAGAAAACCAGACATGGGTCTGTTCTAATGAAGCTTATAGACTAGTGATATTAAAATGTTTATCATATTCACAATGCAAGTAGTAATTTTGTACCACTAATGCCACCATATAACTCACATTAAATTTATATATATATTATTTTGGCTTAAAAAACAGAAAGTTATTATCTCATAGTTCTGGAGGCTGGAAGTCCAAGATCAAGGTGTCCCATGTTTGGTTTCTTTGGAGGCCTCTCTCCTTGGCTTGCAGATGGCTGTCTTGTTGTGTCCTCACGTGGTCCTTTTGCTCTGTGTACCCTAACCTCCTCTTTTAAAAACAATTTTTTTTCCAATTACAGTTGACATTCAATATTATTTTATATCAGTTTCAGGTATATAGTATAAGGGTTAGACAATTATATAACTTACAAAGTGATTCCCCCAATAATTCAAGGACTCACCATACATAGTTATCACAATGTTATTGCCTATATTCCCTATGCTGGACTTTATAACACTGTGACTGTTTTGTAACCACCAATTTGTACTTTTTAATCCCTTCATCTTTTTCATTGATCCCTCAAACCCCGCCCCTCTGGCAACCATCAGTTTGTTCTCTGCATCTATGAGTCTGTTCCTGTTATATTAAATTAATATCACATTTTATGGATTTCATAAATTTGTTAAATATAGAATGTCAAGGGAACATAATGGCATACCTAAAGACAGTGGATAAGCTCCATGTCTATAATAGTCCATGAGAAATTAACCTGTGGGTTTTAGTCATTTGTATTTGGGCCATTGTTCATGCTGGCTAAAACACCAATGTAGTCTTGGTAATGTTCATCTGAGAAACAAAAAGTGTGCAAATACATGAGCTATTTGTTTTGAATTGAGCTCAAAACCAGTGGATTTTAAAGAATTTTTGTTGAGGTTTTGTTGTTTGTTGTTTTTATTTTTATATTTGGTCTAACAGGCCCCCTGGAATACTATTTGAGTACTTTGAATGAGGGAATCCAAGTGTAAAGTAAGACAAGATGCAAGGTGTACCAACACAAATACCCAATATTTGGGTGAAAAGGGAAGAACTTAAAATGGATCAATTTTTTTCAAATAGACATATTTGACATCATGTAATTTAAATGTCAGATCTACTACCTGTTTCTCCTCTGCTCCTCCAGACATTTGGCATCAGTCACCATGGTGATATTCTCAAATACTAGAAACTGTTTCAGAAATACTAGTGTATGTGTTGAACTGAAATAAATTTTTCACAAGAATGCAGAAAAAAAAAACTTGTTCCCCCCCCCCAAAAAAAACCCCAATAAAATTAGTACTGTTAACTCTTGAGAAAAAGTCATATTAAAAATAATTTCTATACAGGTAATCATCATCTTTCTATATATGCTCATTGTGAAGGATCTAAAAATGTGGTACATTTGAGATCAGGGGAGGGAGAGGCCCTACTTTTTTCAATATGTTCTTCTCCAGCGGGTGTGTGACTAAGAGGGAAGGTATGCGACTCAGGCATCACTGCAGGTACAGTGAATGAGCAAATTCTTAGCAGCCTATGACATCACCAGGGAGCGTGACTTGGGTCAAGAGCTTGGCAGGAGAACAGTAGAATCAACAGCCATCAAGGCTGGCAAGCCAACATACTGGCCACCATAAAACTGAAAAGAGAGCTTATTGTACCTCACGCACAGCAGCAGGTTTAAGAGAAAAGTAGACATGTTTATAGTCCCAGATTTACAGCGCGCCTTATAAACACCTTATGACTTAGAATCCAGTCTGCTGTCCTAGAAACTAAGAATGGGACTTTGTTAAGCAGTAGGATTTGTTGACATAAATGTCTTGCCTAAGTTTGCCATTGTGGTTAACCAAAACGCATTTACTCCTGGGAAAGTAAACACCAGCAAACAAAATGCCTCTTATACTACAATACAGTGAGTTTCAAACTGACCAAACTTAATGCTATGACATAAATATGCCTAATGTTTATGGAATTTTTTAGAAACCTTTTGCCATGTTGGGCTTACCATCCTGTATAAGTCACACTGAATGGGAATGTGTTTTCAGAATTACATGTGCTTAAAGACTTCATCAGAAATATTCAGAAAACTTGCCACAAATACCAGGGCTGACCACGCAGCAAATAAAAGGGGTCATGGTCCCTCAGACATTAGCATGGATAAGTCAGTTCTGCACCGTGTAATAGTTACACATTGAAATGGTCACCAACAATTAAAAATAGAGAACTAATGGAAAAGAATGCTGAATAAATATTATAAAGCCACATGAAAATATGTTCAAGGAAGGCAAAGTATCTGGCTGAAACCCACAAAGTTGAGGAAATTCCTAGGGAAGAATGAAAATTCCAACTTATCTTTTGATGCTTAAAAGTTCACCCATTTAACAGTAGATAAGCCCCTGGTTTGGAGGTAGATTTTTTAAATTACAGACTCAGAGTACCATTGGAGGATAAACAAATCAAATGAGACGATTGCCTATCCTTTCAGGCATATAGTCAGCCCTCTTCAAACCTTAAAAATTCTATAGTAGGGAAGCTGTTTATATCAGATATAAATGGGTATTCATGATGACATAGTTTGGATCTAAAGTAATTACCAAATATTTTTGCAAAAACATCTATATCAATAAAGAACTATAGGAAATTGTTAAGAAGATGGTATCTGTGGGATTGACAGAAAAAACTGTGACAAAATATACAGTCATTGATTAATCAAATCCCACAAACTAGATCCTATAAATGAAAAGAACCTGGAAATCTTTCTAACAGAACTATGTGGCTGACTTCATGAACCACAACAAAGGACCATGACCACATGCAGCCATCACATTTTTACACGTTGAGAGCTACTGTGTTGCAGTAGCATATTCAGGAATGATATCAGGGATTTAGATGACTAAGCTCCACAAGTCTTCTTCAAATCAAGTGCAGCTATAGGCCACATTAACAGAAGTAGAATGTTCAAAGTGATAGAATTGGGGGTTACAATTAAGATAGGAAATACTGTTCCCAGTTCTGACATTGACAACTGAACGCAATTTGAATAAAGAGACTAGGACCATATATTCTCACATCCTAAGAACAAACAGGAGTTACAAGAAAAGCAACAAAACGTAAGCATGAACTTCATAAACAAAAAATTAAAGGTGTCAGAAAATAAAGTGGCCTTCTTCGGGAGGATGGACATCCCTGGAACTGGTGATGGCTGTTGCAGAAAGGACTAAAGCACTGCAGGAGAGGAAAGGCTGAAATATACTGAGTGATTTTCAAATGGTTTAGTGGAACCTTAGTATCTGCAAAGAAACAAGGAGACAAGTAATATGGTAGGGTTCTGCCTCCCTCTTCAACCAAAGGCATGTGCTATTAAAAATCTTGCAAACCATTAGAGAAGATAATTTCTGAAGTTAATTCTAATGTTATCCTATGATCCAGATGTTCTGAAAAGGTCCCGTCTTTATGGTGTGATCCATTGTTACATCACAAAGACTAGAGTAGCCCTGTCTAATGCGATGCTGGCACTGTGAGGGCTCAGAGCATCATATGTGGAGGAACAGCATTTCCGCTGATGGTCACCACCGAGACTGTGGCTTGGGCAGGGGAGAGTAATTCACAAGCAGGGATATGGGGAAGGTAATATCCAGGTCGATCAGAAGAGAACAACTGAAGTCTACAGATGTGAGGTATTGGAATAATTTCCGGGATCCCGTGAGTGTTGTTTACAACATTGTGAAAGAGAAAACACCTTTGGCCTCAATTAGTTATCTCCATGCTGATACTCTTCAGATTGGAGTTCATTCCCAGGGGAGCACCGTTCTATGAGTTACTTGTAAACCTTGTCTCTGAGGACAGGGAAGAAGGCTGGTTTCATTTTTGGGTCGATTGGCATGTGATGGCCTCCGGCATAATTCCAGAGAAACTCTGGATGCTTCTCTGGCCATTCTCTTCTACAGAAAAGCAGTTAATAATTTAGAAGTGCTGTCCCAGACGTGACCTCATTTTGTCTCTCAGTGATGACCTAAGTGGTACAGGACATACATTTCCATCCTCCTTCCCCAGGTAAGGCAATTGGAGACCAGAAACAGTGTGACCAGTCCAGATCACACAGCTACTAAGCGGGGGTCGGGGGTTAGGATGAAAGCTGACTTGATCCCAAGTTTAAAAGTCTTTGCAATATCTTTAGCACATGAATTCTTTAACTAAGGAGCTGTGATAAAGCTCAGAGTTCCCTTAAATGTTCTCCTCCTCCTCCTCCTCCTCCTCCTCCTCCTCCTCCTCCTCCTCCTTCTTCTTCTTCTTCTTCTTCTTCTTCTTCTTCTTCTTCTTCTTCTTTTTTTTTTTTGTGTGTGTGTCTGACATGCAGGTAATTGCTATTTAACATAGCCTTAGCTTTGGATATATAAGTGAATTTTAAAAACCCCACTTGGATTCAAATAGTAACATCTCTATTGAAAACCAACAATTGTCTAGAAATAAACATGTCTATTAAAAAAACACACCTTAATTCAGTGACTCAGCAAGTTGTGTTGTGATAGCTTTCAGTAATTGCTTTTTATTTTTATTTTTTTAAGTGTCTCTGGTAAGAGAAGCATGCAGGAAAACATCAGGCTTTCTGTGGCCTTTTATTTTTATTACCTGCAGCCTTAACCAGACTGCTGAGTATCTGGCAGGTAGACTGGTCTTGGCAAAATACCTTGGTTTATATCAGTGGAAAAAAATGTAAAGGGCCCGTAAGAAGCTAGGTTCCCCCAAGTGGCACCCTTGAAGAGGATCCATTTTTCTTAATTGCTTAATTTCTAGTTTGAGTTTTCAAAGTTCAGGGTGGATCCTGGGTGCAAGGATTATTAACAAAAAGCAAATTCTAGAATGGCCTCTATGGGAAGCAGAAAAAAGGGCCACAAAGATTCTCTTATCTCCTGTTATACTTGGAATTTTCTTCACTGTCTCCCCTCAGAAGGGAGTAGATGGTGTCTATTAGGAGACCATTTACTCTTGCAGCCAACTCAGCAATTTCCACAAGATCAGTCCCGCCCTCCTGGGTTAGTCTCGCTAGATAGAGTTTCTCCAAGCAAGTCCTTGGGACATGAGTCCTGTGCAATACTCTGGCATAAAAGGGTTCCATTTCCAACCACACACTATACCCCTTCCGTGCATGGGAAACCCTACAGCGAAGAAATCGGCTGCTCTTCGTTTAACCCAGCATTTCTCAAAGGTAGTTGGCCACGTGCTGATCCCTTGCTTGGCCTTCCCCTGCTCTTTCTGTGCTGGAGAGAAGTGGGAGGAAAGGGGCATTCTGGCAAGCTGTGTTTTCTCAGGCTCTTATGGCAAGTAGCTTCCTGCTGGGTTTGGCTATTTCAGGCCATGGCGGGAGACTGGAACGAAAGAAGGGGGGTAAGCCAGGGTATTCCTTCCCCCCTGCCCCACCCATGGTCTCCGCGAAATTTCCTGCGACAGTGGGTTTCCTTCATCGTTCCAGCTCCCTCAGGACAGACCCCGCGTGGTTCCAGCTTCTGCTGGGTGGCCCTAGGTCCACTTCTCTCCTTTGCATTATGGGTAGAAAGGGACTCCTGCTACTGTTAATTTATGGGTTGCTTTGCAGGGTAGGCCAGGTGGTTTTCCACAAAACCTGCCCACTTGTCCTGGTCACCGAGCACTCGCCGCATAGATGTCAGTGTGGTGGGAATACTGGCTACCAGCTGCATGGGATCTGCCCCTGCCTCATGCGTCCAGGTATTCAGAGGTGTATTGCTCTAGATAAGTGCCCTGGCCATTTTCTCCCAATCGCATGGAACCACCTGCTCCCGGTGCGCCTGGCTCGTCATTCTCAATTCCGTCATTCCTTCTGGTACTGTTCTGTGAAATAACAGTTTCTAGAAACCACCCTGCTGGGTGGTTTTTTCCTTCTTCTTTATAACATAGACATAAAATTTGGTGAATGGTTAAAATGTAATATTCAGTCCCCACTATGCCCTACATTACCAAACTTGGGTAGCATCCAAGTGCAGGGCCACAGAGACTTGGGGGCTCTTTCATTGTTAGGAATCTTTTGTCTGCAAGGGTACCAGACTCCAAGATCAGAGAACTGTTGGAAGGATAGCAAAGTGTCTCATAGCAAAGGCTTAAAAGCTGAGCCTTGGAAGGCAGGAGCCAGGACAGAAACCAGAGCCACGAAAATAGCCATGACCCTCACACTGACACAATCTCAATTTCTCTCTCCCTCCCTCTGGTTCCCTCATTTTGTTTCTCCCTCTTCTCAGTTCCCTGTCTCTCACTCTGTCTCTCGCTTTCTCTATTTCACATATCTTGCCTACTTTCTGAATGTCAGTTCTGTGATGTCCTTCTAAAGTCAGGAGGTCTATACCAGGCGTCCTCAAACTACAGCCCGCGGGCCACATGCGGGTGTTTTTGCCATTTTGTTTTTTCACTTCAAAATAAGATATGTGCAGTGTGCACAGGAATTTGTTCATAGTTTTTTTTAAACTATAGTCCAGCCCTCCAACGGTCTGAGGGACAGTGAACTGGCCCCCTGTTCAAAAAGTTTGAGGACCCCTGGTCTATACAATCAGGTACACAGCTGCTGGCAATAGCTCCTGCTCCTATAGTCACAGGGGAAAGACCATTCTTCCCAAGAAAAGATGCTGACTGGCGAGGCTTGAGTCAGGTGCCAAGATGTGGGATCATGTAAGAGGATGGCAGATGCCATTGGGACCCTTGTTACTTCAATAAACAAAGGGGATAAGAGATGGGGGAGGAGGCAATGTCCCCAACAAGAAAATGGAAGAAGGCATGCTGAAAATACAATAAATTTCCATTTGAGGCTTGCTGCCTATTTTTAAAGACCAAAGTGGACTTATGCCTGATGACATAGAATATTTCTTATATAGAAAACCAGAGGCCCGGTGCATGAAATTGGTGCACGGGGGGCGAGGGGGAGGGAGTCCCTCAGCCCGGCCTGCACCCTCTCCAATCCAGGACCCCTTGGGGGATGTCCAACTGCCTCTCGCAATCCGGGACCGCTGGCTCCTAACCACTTGCCTGCCTGCCTGCCTGATCGCCCCTAACCCCTCTGCCTGCCTGCCTACCTGATTGCCCCTAACTGCTCCCCTGCTGGCCTGATCGCCCCTATTCACCCCTGCCTTGCCCTGCACCCAGGACCCAGGATTCCCTCCCTCTGGCTGGCCGCAGGCACCCAGGACCTGGGCCGGCTTCACCTGGGCCAGCCGCAGCTGCAGGGGACCGTGGGTGGGTGGTTTTGCTCGGGCCGCAGCCGCAGGCGCTGGCACCTGGGACTGTGGGGCGGGCGGCTTGTCCCTCTCCCAGGCCGCAGCCTGGCTGGTCCCCATTCCTCTCTCCCCAGTGTCGAGTGTCTGAGCTGTTATGGCATTATGGCATGAGGGCGTGATGATCATTTGAATATTAGCTCTTTATTATATAGGATGTCTAGGTAGTGGACATTTTAATATATAATAATGCTTATAGAAATCAGACTCTCAGAGAAATTCATGTAATAAGACCAGATAAATTTAAACTTACGTGGCAAAGATGTGACGGGAATATTCTAGTGGTTTCTTTGTACCTGGCTCAAACTTATTACACACACACACACACACACACACACACACACACACACACACATTGGTGAGCAAAAGTAGATTTATGGTTGTGAGTACATGAAAGAGTTTTTTTTTATATTATTATTTATAAATTATTGTATTATTTGTGTTTTAACTGTAGTTGCATGCATGTATGTATGTATATATATGACACATATTTTTGTTACAAAAACAATTGAAATTCTCATAAAAAAAGACATGCATTCACAAACATTCAAATTCAACAGTATAAAAAATAAAAGCTATCTAATTTTCCAGGACTTTAATAACATGAATTTTGTGAATATGAAGTTCTTTAGATAAGCACATTGTAGAATCAAAATAAATTATTATTTACCAATTTTATAAATGCTCTACCTTAAACTTCAATAATACCATTTTCCTATGACACATATTCCTGAGACAGTAGGTCTTAAAATATTTAAAATTTGTGATAGTCATTATATATCATTACATCAGAAAGAGATGAAAGTAGAGATAATAAGAGAGAGAATTTAAATTGCATTAACAAATCCTAGGTTGGATATAAAAAATATTTTGGAGATGGCAGCCTCTGGGATCTTAATAAAGTAAAAATAGGAAGGAAGTACAGAGAGGTTAATAGGAAGAATTTCCCAGTAGAAATTCTTCATGGACTTGGTTTAAGGAACAGATCCCATGATTACATATTATCATTTATATTGTTCCTGGGAGATTTGAAGATATTTAAAAATGTGTGTTAATTAGAAAAATATTTTTTCTTTAACATGGTTTTTATAATATTTTCCTAAGAAAATTCCTTTTACAGCTACATTCCAGAGGGGCACTTCAGTCAAGCCTTTATCCAAATGATGTTGATTCTATGAGCAGGTATTGTTTTGAATCCACAAGCTTGAGACCTATTATAGGTAGAGATAAAGAAGCTCCTATCAAGAGTTAAAGCTAACAATGAGGTTAATGAAGGCTACAAAGATCTACTCTTGCCCAGCCCACGTGGCTCAGTGGTTGAGCATTGTCGACCTATGAACCAGGAGGTCATGATTCGATTCCCGGTCAGGGCGCATGCCCGGGTTGTGTGCTTGATCCCCAGTGGGGGGCATATAGGAAGCAGCTGATCAATGAGTCTCTCTCATCATTGATGTTTCTCTCTGTCCCTCTCCCTTCCTCTCTGAAATCAATAAAAACATATTTTAAAAAAAGATCTAATCCTGCTTTACACAGATAGGGTTACATGAACAGTTTCATGTTTTGACATTATTATGGCCTCACTGAGCACAGAGAGACACTATTTCCGTTTGCAGAAAGCTCACTGGCTTACAGTTGCTTATATGTCCCCTTCCTCATCTGGATCCAGAAATAGCAGTGTACACATGGTGCTGTGAAGTCCTTGTGACCTAAGGTGCTCAGAGCCCCCGCCTGTGGCCGTGGCAAAGAGCAAACACTTAGGCAACACTTACGGTGTGCCAGGCACTGCTCCAAACTCACTAGGCCTCCCGCAAGCAGCCAGCGTAACCCCAAACACTTACAACCCCCCAAAGCCAGCCCCTGCACGCCTGCCAGCCAGCGTTCACAGAAGCACGTCTATTCTTGCGTGCAGTGTAGTCCGATAATTGCCACGCGTCCCAAGTGGAAACCATCCCTACACGCCACGATATTCTGAATTTAATTTTAAAAACCAGTTAGCAATAAATATTATAAAAATAAACATACTAATGGGGGGATAAGAACACGTATGTAATACCTTAATCAATAAAGAAAAAAATTACTCACAATTTGGGTGTTCTGGAATATTTTCAGCTGAAAATTCTCATGAAAAATAAGTTTAAAGTTGATCTATAGACGCTTATGGCGTGCAATGGGATAGTGAAATGTCATGAGCTCTGGAGTCAGTTGGCTCCCGCCATTCAGTATTCGAA
The DNA here is from genome assembly GCF_951640355.1 of Cnephaeus nilssonii. Classification (NCBI taxonomy): domain Eukaryota; kingdom Metazoa; phylum Chordata; class Mammalia; order Chiroptera; family Vespertilionidae; genus Cnephaeus; species Cnephaeus nilssonii. The sequence continues at coordinate 111,372,729 of NC_137073.1, read as the reverse complement.
TTCATAAAAATTAACCTGCTGGGGGCTCAGTTTCCCTATCTTGAAACTGGATAGAACCGCTTCCTTCCTCCCTCCCTCCACGCCGAGGGCCACTGCGGGGCTGGCTGGAGGATCAAAGGGGTGAGAGCAGGAGCTCAGCCTCCAGGGAGCAGTGTGGCCGGAGCTCACACCGAGCAGCGAAGGCATGGTCTCCTGGAAGGTGGTTATCCATGCCAGACTTCCCACCTGATGGCACACCAGGGCTCACCGGACCCCGGGCAACCCAAACCACCAATGCAGCATTGGTTTACTGCACAATCAGTGCACTTGGGCAAGAAAAGGGTTGAAATTTCTAAGGTTTGATTAAAAAAATATACGCAGAGAAAGAGATTGAATTTCCTCATTAACTCAACATACTTTAGGTGAGATGGAGAAGGCTAGGTGAATGTGCTGGCATATGCATTCCATTCTCTAAGGACAATTTACGCCAGGATGGGGAGTTTATAAATTGGAAAATATCCTAGAAGGCCTTTGGATACGCATAGGATAGTCTGGGTTTAGAGTTCGCATTCACTGAGTAACAACAGAATGACTAATTAGTGTTGAGTTATACTTTTGGAACTATTAAAACTACATTCAAATTCAATAATTGCTCTCTACCATGAAAAACTGTGTGTCTTTACAATACTTTTTAAAGCATTCCAATTTTGTTTATTTTATCTTTATTTGCATTAATATATCAATGGGAACAGAGACATATCTAGGAATAAATTAAAATTAAAAAACTTCAAACGCATAATAGTGAGCACATTTTGACAAAAAAAAAAAAGAAAAAAAAAAAAAGAAGGGGCTAGATGGCCTGCAAAAAATCTCCCACTATAAACACCTAGAGTGCTGAGTGAAATATTTTATACATCTTTCTAAATTTATGGCTCATTTAAACTCACAAAAGAAGTAGAGTGGAAACTGATGCCAAACCCTTAGCTGCAAGGCCTTTTAGAATCTCTATACCCAGAGGTTTGGTTACTAAAGGGGAGGGGGTGACAGTAAGATGTGGAGTAGGAGCGGAGACCCCAAATTAAGGGGGTCCCCTGAAGACCTATACCCTCAGTGAAAGTTTCCTGTATTATTATTCATACATTTTTGTATGTCTGGGATATTTTATTACATACCTTTTAAGTTCTAAAAGGCATTGAAAGCATGGGAAACTACTTATTTTTTTCTCTTAAGGGTTATATAAACTACTTCTCATTCACTTTGCTAAATACTTATTATGTGAATTTTTATTTTAACAATTTTTAATTTAACAACTTTGACTCGGTGGTATAATCAACTCTAGACAATTGGTTGTAAAGAATGGGAAGTGGCCCTAGCCAGTTTGGTTCAGTGGATAGAGCATCGGCCTGTGGACTGAAAGGTCCTGGGTTCAATTCCAGTCAAGGGTATGTACCTGGGTTGCAGACTGAATGCCCAGCCCTGGTTGGGGCTTGGGTGGGAGGCAACTAATTGATGTGTCTCTCACATTGATGTTTCTCTGTGTCTCTCTTCCTCCCTTCCACTCTCTCTAAAAATCAATGGAAAAATATCCTCGGGTGAGGGTTAACAACAAGAATGGGAAGTATGACGTGGATAGACCCAAATATTGGCTTTATGAGAGTATTTTCTTCCTAGGTTTTCACAGTTTTACAATCTACTCATGCAACCCACATGAGTAGGGTACGGACTATTCCAAGAAATTGAACACATGTAACACATGGTTCACCCCTACTCACTGCACATCCCCATTTTTTTTACTGCTCTTTCTGAGATGATCTTCAAGACTCCTTTGGCTAGTTCCCATCAGTGACATGAACCCCATACCAGCGCAGATGGCCCACCCAGGGAGCATGAAGGCTTGTGCGCCGCTAGGTCCTGGCTCGCCCTCCATCTGGCTGTGGTGGTGAAGCCACTTAGCACCACTGGACGCATCTCTTCACACCCAGTGTTTCCTTGGAGCATGATGGGAAATAAGCAAGAGTGGGCCCCAAAATGCTAGCATTTCTGAAGAGATGGATGTACATGCGTTTTCTTAATAAGAACAGCAAGCCTTCTTATGTGCTAGGAAAATTCTAAACACGTCCAGTTTACCTTGTTTCATTCTCAGAACATCCCAGCATATATATTTTATAGGTGATGAAATTGAGGCTCAGAGGTGTTAGGTATTTTTCTGGCATATTAAGATGTTGACAGAGTTAATTGTGGAGCTAGGATTTGGACCAAAACCGTTCATCTCCCCGAATACGGAGTCCTATGCCTTTTCTCTTTCCAGCCATGAAGGAGGATGGCTTCGTCAGGCAGATCGGTTTCTTTCATCTTGGCTAACCTCAGAATAAGTGCTGGGGAAATACCTAGCTTATAGAAAAGAATCTTTTTGTCCTGGTTTTCATCTAGTTCCCTGGCAGGCTTGCTAAGATTTGTCTTAACATGTACATTTTCCTTGCCAAAGCACACGTGGTATGTTTGGACATATGGTCTCATTTTTATGATCTTTTAACCTTTACATATTTTAAATACCTCATGGTGGGGTTAATTCTTTGTGGTGACCAAGATTGGCAGCTGGTCGGATGGGGCCATGTTTGGAATCCCTAAGGAATGAGAGGCTGGATACCCTGTGGAACATACTTTCAAAGATAAATATATAAATGTAAAGGAGGAATTTTTTTATTTTCTATTGTTGACACTATTACAGATGTCCCCCATTTTTCCCTTTGTAAAGGAGAAATTTTTGACACACTCATTAATGAACAGAACCTAGTAATGCCACATGGTAAATCGGGATATATCACTGTAAAATGGTTTTAAGATTAGCCTTACTGCACTTCCAACCATTTTTAACATGGATTAATATTGGGTAATCTGAATCCCTTAGAAAATGGTTCATTTAACTATTGCCTGTCTTCATATGTTCTGAACACATAGTTGGCACAAAACACTAAAAACAGATTGGCTAAAGGACTTCAAACTTATTGAGCCTTAAAAATATGTCCCAGGTAACTTAATGGTGAGATCTCTAACATCATAGGGTTACAAATGACTTCAAAGCAGTGTTAACTGCAAAATGGAAGAGTGAACGAAGTTTTCATCCTTCCAGACAAGGTGGTTATAGTGAAATAAACAAAGTTAGAGAAGCACCGAGTAGAGCCAAACTCAGGAGAGGTGTGCTCTCCAAAGACCTTCTGAAAATCAGAGCTTAAAGGTGCACAGGTTTGTCATTGCTTCAGCTGCTTAGCTCCAGTGAGCCACGACAGTGCACACGAGTGAAGAGGTCGGATTCTGAGGTGCCGTTCCTTGAGGTTCAGATCCAGTGAACAAGGTTGTGGGCCTAAGCCCTGGGTACCTGGAAGGCTTGTTCCCCTACTCTATAAGTCAGGGGCAGTTTTTCTCCCAGGGAACACGTGGCAATGTTTGGAAATATTTTTGTTTGTCACAACTGGGGAAGGAGGTGCCTCGAGCATTTAGTGGGTAGAAGCCAGGGGTGCTGTTAACCATTCAACAGTGCACAGGACAGCCCCACAAAAATTATCATCCAACCCCATATGCAATAGGGTGGAGGCTGAGCAACCTGGCCATTGACCTAGATCACCTAAGCTGGTTTTCATGGATCTTTCTAATTGGATCTCAGAAACATGTCTCATGCTGCGCAGCTAATTTAAAAATTCAATCTGAATGAAGTAGAATATAGTCTCTAGGTTGACTAATGACTGTCCTGAAATGCAAGCTTTAACTCTTGCTAAATTTGTTATTAACTGTCAGCAAGGTCCTCATAGAATAAATGTAATATGTTTTATTTCATATTCAAAAGGGGAACTTCTTAATAGTTTAATATAACTTTACTGCCTAGAAGTTATAGCTCCATTAGCTTACTGTCTAAAATTTATACCATATACTCACTGATGAACAGCAATTCTGAGTTTTGCAGACCAAGGTTTTATGTGAGGAACATATGGACTTTAGATAAGGTTATTTCAAGAAATATCATCATTAAAGATTCATTACTTGCAGGAGAATGCAATCAGGCACTACATCAGCTGTGGCTTTTGACTGTTTGATCCAAAATTGATCATTGGCTCATTACCACAAGAAGGACATACACCCCTACTTAAAACTGACGCGTGGACGGGGCTTGTTCCTTACGGAGCAGGATTAATAGAAATGATCTCTGGATTAAGGTTAAAATGAAGAGGCTCTACCTTCTTCATAGTAAGTCGCCCAGATTCAAATCTCAGTTTTCCATTACTAGCTACAGACACTGAAAAAGTTGTTCCACATTTTATGCCACAGTTTTTTTCTCACCTCTAAAGTGGGGTAAAAGTACTTAATCACAGGGCTGTTGGGAGGGTAAATGAATCAGCACGTTATCTAGGACAGGTTCCTAGAACAGTAGCAGATACACAGTAAATGCCAGTTAGCGGTCGTTATTATCATCATTATTGATGAGTATACACTGTTTCTCTCTATTTCTTAACAGTATGTTGGGCCTTTGGGTTCACTTTCACATGAGCAATTATTTTAGGGACTGAATGTCAAAGATGACTCTTCCCCTTAGCACTCCCAGAGAGATGGATCTTCTTGGAAATCTGAGGGAAGTGGCAGACCAACCCTAAGTTTTAGTCTCAGAACAGCAACTATTTTGCAAGGACCTAGGAAACAATCTCTTCTCTCCAACAAAACTTCAACTCTTGGATGATAGGAAACTTGTGTTGTACATTTGGGGCCTCTCCTTCTCCTCCAACACTTCATATAGTGTAACAACAATGAACGGAAGACTAAGGTTCTAATCTATACTCTGTTCCCAACCAGCTGTGTCACATTGAACAGCTGAGAACAATTACAGAACTGGAGAGACTAGATTAGAAACTCTCTGAAGTGCTTCCAGCATTAACATTCTACTAGAGGCCCTGTGCACGAAATTCGTGCACGGGTAGGGTCACTAGGGCTGGCTGGAGATCAGGGCCAATCGGTGCCTTCCGGCTGCAGGCCAGGGCCTTTCTTCCCCAGCTGCTGGCTGCTGACCAGAGCCTTCCTTCATTCCATGCTTCCCTCTGGTGGTCAGCACACATCATAGCGAGCAATTGAACTCCTGGTCTCCCGGTTGAACTCTCAAGGGACACTTTGCATATTAGGCTTTTATATATATAGAAGACAGTGTAGACCAAGCATGTCAAACTCAAAGGCTAACATGAGCCAAATAAATGAGGCATGTGGCACGTGGGTCATGAGTTTAACATGCTTGGTGTAGAGTGTATTTTCTCCAGACCCTTGCTTTAAGCAGGGCCACAAAATATAGAGAGTGGAGAAAGCATGATAGGAAAAAAACAGAGATAGATAAATATAAGGGGGAAAAACAAAAACTAAGAAGGAGGTTATTAGGAAAGATGTACAGTAAGAACTAGAAGGTGAAGGTAAGCAGGTTCAATCAGAAAACTGGTTGATACGTTTTAATCAAGTATTTTACAGCAAGCACATCAAACTCAAAGGTTAACACGGGCCAAATAAATGAGGCATTCGGCCTGTGGGCCAAGAGTTTGACATGCTTGATCTACAGTATGCTAGACCCAGGGGAATATGACAATAGAAAAGCCCTCATCGAATTTACAGGTGCTTGTGGAACAGGTAAGCAGGTAGCCAGGAAGAGAACAAAGAAGCTAACATCATCTGCAGGGTAAGGGGAGGATTCTCTGAAAAAGAGTGGTCGAGGCTGGGGGCAGAGTGTTCTGGGTAGAGAGAACAGCATTTGCAAAGGCCCTGAGGTAGGAAAGAGCCAGGATCTCCAAGCGCTGAGGGATGTCATGTGTGGTTGCACCAGGAAGAAAATGAAGCAAGAAAAGACCAGCATATCCCCTAAGGACCAACTAGTGGGTGGAGATAAAGACCATTCTGTTTCATCCCCTCCTGTGTCTGCTATGCTGTAGATGGCCACCTATGGTCTGACCCTCCCCAGGCAACGATCCATCAGCCTATAATAAGCAATAACACAAATCCCAGCCTGGTCATTCCCAGAGAATCCCTGCCAGGCCATCTGAGGGCAAGAGAGAGTGTGGTGTTTTGCCAGGGGAAATTCCTTAGTAGAGAAGAGGTCGGGAGAGAATGTTAACTATGCCTCCATATGCTTCCTCCTTGCCCTCACTCCTGCGCTCACAGCATCCCCCTTTTCCTTAGATTCTATTTTCCTCCCTCAAGAACAGCTTCTCCCCCTTTCCCTCCCCCGCTTTGGCCCAAATTATAGTACTGAAAATGTAAAACCTGCAGTTTTGGGTATGGTACCAAAGGAAACAGTTTTACTTAAAATCTCATTTTTGCCAAAATATTTTCAAAGTAGCTGGCGAGCTGTCAAACCACAGTGGCTCTCAGCTGCGTTTCCTGCTAGCATTTCCCCAGGTTCTCCCAGCACAGCACTCAGTAATTGGATATTATTTGAGGAGGAGGGGAAAATGCTGCATGGGACAGTTTGTAGGTTTAAGAATTATCCTCTGGGTGCCGAAGGCCAGAGATCCAGAGGTTCCAGGGGTGCTCGGCTGCCAGACGTCAGGGCTGCGTGACTGAGTGTCATTCCTAGATGTAGCTGTCAGCAAAGAGACCGAGAGGCAACGTGCTGGTCACCATCAATATTTAGACTGTCATTCCACAGTCTTTAGGTTGTTTTCTGCCACAGTGATGTGACTTTGACCAAAGGAATCTACTCTGATGGGGAAAAAAATTACTGAGCGCAGTAATTGAAATGACACACTCCCCCCACCCCCCTTTTTCAGGTACTGACAGCTTGTCCCATCCCTAGCCGTCTCTTATAATTCCAGCTAGCATCTGTGGGTTTCATGTATCAGTAGAATAATTTCACAGTAAGCACTCAGCTCTTATGCGCCTCTAACAACTTTCTCCAAGACTTTAAAGGAGGTGCAAGGTAATTATTTAAGGACTTCTAGACTCTCATATCACATATGGATTTGATATGTGGGTGTGGTTAAGGGTAAAGATTATTGACATATTTGTATTCTTAGATAATCATCAGTTTGATGAATTACACCTTATAGAAAATATTTGGGTGACTGTAAGTCTTAGCCTATGTCCTTCCTGGGACAGTCTTGGTTTATTCCTTTAGTCCCAGCATCCTTTCTGGTTTAGCATTTGACTCAGATTATTTATTTCTTAATGAAGTATTGTTATCATTATTTGCATTTAAGTAAGCTTCTTGTATAAAGAAGTGCCAATTTAAGAGCTTAACATTTTCAAATTTAATAACCAAAAAAATGCAGTTTTAAAGACATGCTCAGGTAACTGTTCTTTAAGGTTAAAAATAACAAGGCCATATTAAAACATACTCTTCAAGAGAATGTCAGGGACACAGTAGCAGATATGAATGTGGCTAAGAAGCTGATTAAAGTATAGAAATGGAATTGAGAACAATTATTCTGCTTAGGTCATTTTTGATGTTCAAACAATCAATAGACCAAAGTTTTTTAAAATTTTACTTTAATGTACATGGATATGACATTTTCACTTTTTGAAACTAGAACTTTGGTTTTGAAATTAGTTTTAGAATAGAACCATTTTTTTTTTTAGTTCTAACAGTTGAATAAAATTTTGTGCAGTCAATAAATATTTAAAAGTTATAAAATTTTAATAAATTTATATAGTTATAGAATTTTAATAAGTTTATGTAGTCACTCAAGTAATGATCAACATAATCTAAACTATACAGGAATGAGGTGGTATAATAATTGTTTTTTACACTTTCAAAAAAGAAAGTCAAAAGTACAATCTATAGTAGTAGATTGAAAAAATACTATGCTAAAAAATAAACAAGAGAAAAATTTCAATAACTCCTACCCAAATGTAACCATTCTTCTGAAAGAAATGAGATTTTGATAATAAAAATGTCTGCATTTTCTCAAAACTATCTAGTGGATCTAGCAGTATCTTATTGTATAAGGTATCCAAAGCACTTCATTCGTGTGGGAGTTGTAAACTCATACATATCTGCATTTAGAAGTAAAAGCATATCTTTTACCGAGATGACAGACAGCTCAGAAATTCTAAATGGCTGTGTCACGTGGTCAGATCACATTGTCTCTTGTGTAGAACAAGGGAGATGGTACATACATTCTGGGGTCCCTTCTGAATCGGTGAGTGGGGGGCCCAAGGTTTTAGGTAGAGAATGGCTCCTTCCTTTTCCATTTTCTTCTGCATTCCATTTTTGTTTACGTGTTATTTCCACGTCTGTCTGAGGTCCCAAGTCAATTAGGAAGTTATATTTCTACTAGAGGCCCAGTGCATGATTGAATCATGCACGGGTAGGGTCCCCTACATGCTTTCGCTTTCGATCGCGGGGGAGCTGGGTGCCTGTCTGCTGGTGCACCAGGCCTTTGAGGCTTCCGAAAGGCCTGGTGCCAGAGCAGACAGGCACCCAGCTCCCCCGCTTTTGATGGTCCGTGGCAGGACGTGAGCTCGCTGCCCCAGAGGCCCCTTCTGTGCTGCAGCACAGCCATGGCGCAGACACTGAGCTCGCGCCGCTGCTGGTGATACGAGCTCAGCGTCCCGCTGGCCCAATCGGATACCCCGGCCACCCCGAGTCCTGCCCCCTGTGCCTCCCGCTGGCCCAATCGTGGGTGTAGCGGAGTGATGGTAATTTACATATTATTACCATTTTATTAGGTAGGATAGGTTATTTTAGGACTTACTCCCTAATAATATACAGTTGATCTTTGAACAACATGGGATTGAACTGTACAGATCCACTTATATGTGAATTTCCCCCCCAATAAATATTGTAAGTGTATATTCTCTTCTTTGTGATTTTCTTAAGAACATTTTTTCCAAGCTTAGTTTAGTATAAGAAAATGGAATATAATACATATAACATAAAAAGTACATGTTAATTAACTGTTCATGTCATCAATAGGGTTTCAACAGTAGGGTATTAGTAGTTAAGTTTTTGCAAAGTCAAAACTTATAAGCAGATATTGGAATTGTGCAGGGGTTCAGTGCCTCTAATGCCTGTGCTGTTGAAGGGTCAACTGTATCTCCATCCAATTTTGTATTATGGTCTCGTTTATTTCCACCTAGTAAAAACCCAGTGAGCTAAAATAGCTCATGCGTGAAAAAGAAACGAGAGACTCCTGTAGCATTAGAAAAAAGGTAACACAGTCAATTCTAGTGATCTTCTAAACTTGTATGTTGGTTATTTCCCATTTAACAGCACGCTCACTCCCCTAATTCTTCATCTTTCCCTGCCTGGCTCTGGGATGGGAAGCTGACCTCTGTGGCATAGTCACCCAGGATCCCTTTTTCTCTGGCTTCCTCTGGGTTCTGCTAATGAGCAACACCACTAGGAGGTTGGTGAAAGGCTGAGATATTCATGCCTCTGTTCTCTCCCGGTCTTACCACAGTGTTGGCAGCTCTGTGCCCCTAAGGCCACAGCTCCTCGCAGGTGGTCCTTCTCCCATAGTTCCACAGTTCCAGGTCCCACCAGCCTCTCTGAGTAGGACTGCTCTCTCCTTGCCACTTCGAGCCTAGTAGTGATAGTGGTATCTTGCTGTTAATAGTGCCTGGGTGCTTTCATCATACCTTGCTGGTTGCCCTAACCCTGCTCAGACCTCTGTAAATGGTCTCTTCAAAAAGTTATTCAACTTGCCCAAGCTGGTCTGGCTCAGTGGATAGAGCGTTGGACTTCAGACTGAAGGGCACGTACCTCGGTTACAGGCTCGATCCCTGGCCCTAGTCAGAACCCAGTGTGGGAGACAACCAATTGATGTCTCTCTTACATCCATGTTTCTCTCTGTCTCTCCCTCTCCCTTCTACTCTCTTTTAAAAATCAATGGAAAAATATTCTCAGGTGAGGATTAACAACAACAACAAAAAGTTATTCAACTTAACCCTTTCGACTGTGTCATTTGTTGCCTCTCAAACCCGGATGGCAGGCCTGGCATCACTCAAATGAACGTCTCTGAATCTGCCTTCTAAATCCTCACTGCTCCTTCTTGTTAAATGTAGGAAGTGTTGGTAGTTCAGAGTTTATAGGATCCAGGGCTTTGTTTTGGAATCACTGGCAAGTGGGTATTTCTGAAAGCAAAGGAAGAAAGGAATATTCTCGATCTATACTACAGTACTGTCATTTAGCAGGGAAATAATTCTAGAAAACTTAGTTTGTGAAAACTTCTCATTCATTGCATCACAAGTACTTTTATAAGTAGAAATTGTGAGCTACTATACTTTTTCATGAAGTAAAACATTTGAATAGAACTGTCCTGAGAGATGTGCAGAATGAACTGTCTTCATAAAGCAGACTGGAAAGTCTACCATCATCCAGGCCACTCTGTGGAGGCTCAAGTGATGACAAGGCATTTTGCTCTCATTGCTTTACTGGGAATAAGCAAATGTAACCAAGATGCCACTTGGGACTGCCCTGACCCTTAGAGATTGTGTCCAAGTCTTGATTTCAAAATCTGGAATGTCCAGTGGCCTCCCAATGACCTCTGCAAATATCTGACAAACAGCTAGTGGAACTTCTGTTTTCATTCTGGAATCCATGCTGGTCAGTTAGATTTAGCATCTTGCACAAACAACACCAAACTTTTTCCATTCCTGCTTCTGCAGGAAACCCAAACACATCAACCACATTATGATCTGTAGACTGAATGAAGAATTCTAGGATCATTGTGAAGGAATCACACTGAAAAACATCATGCCACCTTCTCTCTGGCTACCCTCTTCCCCTCCTTGTCCCTCCTCACTCTCTCCTCCACACCCTCCCTCCGCTGCTGTCCCTCCATAAGTACTTGTTCACATATGACCACATCTCTGCCTTCTGTGACGGTACCTGTAATCCATTTTATCACATCCACTGCTTTTTTTCAAAGAAAATTACAGTGAATGCATTTTTTTTCTCTCTGCTTTGATGCACAAATAATTTTTGTAAATAAAATTTCTGGGGAAATGCCTGATTAATTTGTTAGAGAAACCTGAAGGTCTACTACTAAGACAATATGCCTTGAAGAAACTGGTAACCAGAGAATAAGGCTTAACAAAAGTAGTGTTTGAAACTCTCAGCAACCAAAAGAGGCTCAGACCTTTAAAGTATAAAGTATTTTCAAATATTTTGTTTTGGTCAAAATCTGTGAATCAATAAATCTTGCCAAAACCCTTCAGAATAAACTAGGAATAGCAAAGATGGTACCATCAGAATTTGTCCTTATGAGTCAGAATCATTTTTCAGATGTATTGGTCATCCCGTATTGCTTGAATTCCGTAGAATAGGACTGAGATGAAAATTCATGTACAAAGATTTATTAAGGAAGTTCTCCTAGAAAACAAGGAAAGAAAAGAGACCAAGCGAGTGTTTTTAAGCCAAGTTCCGTAGAGGGTAGCTTCATTTTAATCCCTGAGATTAGAATGCGAGTTACGTTCCACTCTGTGAAAAAGGGTTTCCCCATGGCAACTGCCAGGCACTTCTGGCTTTGGAGCTAAGTAGCTTGATTTGCGGGCAGTCGCAGACTCTTATGAGCATAAGCACTCCAAAGCCAGGGGAAGGGCACTGTGGTAATTTTAAAACATCTTCACAAACTCGCCACCACTCTTCCCACAAAAGGGAGCCTAAGTCTCCTTCCCTTAAATAGGGGCTTGCCCTAATGACTCACTTCTAAGGACGAGAATGCAGCAGAAGTGACACTCTGAATTCCAAGGCTAAGTTCAAAAAGGTGTTACACCGGCCTGACTCTGACTCCCTTTCTTGGGTTTGTCTTGTCCCTAGAACTCAGGTACCACATAAGACCAGGCACATGGAGATGTCTGGCTAAAAGCCCCAACTAAGGTCTAAGGCCATAGCCAAATTCAACCACAGACATGTGAATGAGGTAGACTTCCAATGAGTCCTTCCCTCCACCTTCTGGCTAATGCCCCAGACATCATGGGTAGAGGGCATTCTCTCCTGCCCTGCCTCATCCAAATTCATGATATGCAGGACCATGAGCTAATAAACAGTTGTTTTCTGCCACTGAGTCGGGGGCTGATTTGTTACACAGTCATAGGATCAGGAATAGGCATAGAAAATGTAAACGTTTGTGTGGAAGTTCCTGAAGGAATATGGGTGAGAACTGGAATCTGTGGAAGTCCCTAACGAAATGTTTTTACTAAAGGACTGTGAATAGCCTTTCTGTCTCAGTTAATTGGATTGACTCATAGGACAGTGTGATTTAGTGGAAAGAACACTGACCATTGAGTCACAAGAACTGGGTTCAAATTCTAACTTGGAAACAAGTCCCTGAATCTCTTAGGATCACAGGTTTCTTATGAGTAATCACACCTACGTGACAGGTTGTTTTGAGAGCTGGATAAAATAAGATATGTGAGCGTATCAGAGACACAGATACTGATGTAGATCTCAAAGAGGAGGCTACTTTCTCCTCAAGGGCCCAGTCCATGCAGACAATGCCATTCCACCAATTCCCTCTCAGGGAAAGAGTTTTCGCTGATAATAGGAGAGAGGCTCAGACTTCTTCTTTGACTTGGGACATTTTCTGCGTTAGAAACCATTTTTTTCCACACCATTAATGATCTCAGAAACACATGAACTTGCATGAACTTAGTTTTCCAATACTAAATAGGTGGTCTGTGTAGTTAATGTCTTAAAGAAGATTTACAGTTCTACTTTAGGGTGCCATTATTACTAAATAATGTGGCATTGTCCATTCTAGAAACCATCTTGACTGTTGGAAGCACTGTCAAAACCATATTTGGTAAACCAGGAATGAAATGCATCCTTATTAAGTTATTTGACAATTTTGAAGTTTGCACTTGGAACCACTCACAGAGTTCTTTTTAAGCTATTAATTTCACACAAGGCAAGGAAGACATGTCTAGACAAATGTTCTTTAAAGGAAGTATTTTAAAATAAAGCCTTTTTTTGAAATGGCTATATACTCTTGTGTCCAAACATTTTACTTTGAACTCACTACAATATTTGCTTTCTTGAAAGCAAGCTAATGTTCTGCAAATTAACCAGACTTCAGAGAGTTCTGATTTTTACAACGACAATTTTTAGGGGTGTGAAAAAAACTGTTTTGTTAACAGAAAGACTTTTGTCAGAACATTTTTATGAACACCTTTTTTTTTTTTTTTAACCTAATGGGATTTATGGGCCTATGGACATAAAAATAATGGAAAGGCCATATTGTGGTCTTAAGAAGAGTCTAATATGAATATACTGAAAAACCAAAGTAAGAACCTTTGTGATTTGTAGCGGCATATCATTTGGTCATTGTTAAAATGACCTGCCAAGACCACAGAATTCAAGAATCTTATCTGGCTTCCACACAGTGCTGACTTTCTCAGGGAGCTGTGTTGGGTCATATCAAATATGACTCAAATTACTGATAACACAAAGTAATTTTTAATATAATTTTATTGATTTCAGGGAGGAAAGGAGAGGGAGAGAGAAAGAGAAGCATCGATGATGAGAGAGAATCATTGATTGGCTGCCGCCTGCACGGCCTAGACTGGGGATTGAGCTCGCAACCCAGGCATGTGCCCTGACCGGGAATTGAACCGTGGCCTCCTGTTATATAGATCGAGGCTCAACCACTGAGCCTCACTGGGTGGGCAACACAAAGTAATTAATTCAGTTTAACTTAAGGTCATTTTGAAGCTGATATCTGAATAATTTTTCTCGCCTGGGAAGGGTTTTCTAGGTAAAAGCACTGAAGTCAGATTTAGGGCTATTTCCGGCCTAATTATTTCTGTCTTTCCCAGCACCGTCTCTAGAGGGGACAAGCGCCTGAATAAATCACTTCCAGAACAATCCTCATACCATGGTCTGAAAGGTCACTCCAGAGGGTGTCGCACTGCCTCATCCCACAGGTGAGAGGAAGAATAGCCACATTTGGGAATTTGGGAGCCCTGAAGAATTTTGATTTCCTTATAACTCTGCTAATTCCTTCCTTCATGCAATAGATATTTACTGAGTGTCCACTGTGAGCCAGGGACGATTCTAAGCACTGAGAATATAGCCGTGAACAAAACAGACAAAGGTCCCTGCCTTCATGAAGCACAGGTTATAGGATGGGGAGGCAGATAAGCAAACAGAACACAGATGTCTGATGGTGTGAAGGAGCACAGAAAAACATGAGGCAGGAAAGTGAGGGAGAGAGTAGGAATTACTATTTTACATGAGCGGGGGGGGGGGGGGGGGTCTGGGAAAGCCTCACCTATAAGGTAGCATTTGAGCAGAGACCTGAAGAAAATGAGAAAACAAGCCATTCAGATTCTTGGGGAAGAACAATCCAAGCATAGAAAGCATTACATGCAAAACATGTGACGTGAGAGTCAGCTTGTCAAATACAAGGAATGCCAAAAAGACCAGTATGGCTGGAGCAGAGGGACAGGGCAGAGAAGGGCAGGAGTGGAGGTTACAGAGGTAGAGGGCTAGACCTCATGCAGTGAGTGCAGTAATTAAGGGACTCTTTGCAGAGAAAGAAAACACGATTTTAAGAATAACACTTAAGGAAATGCCTCCGTTTAGGAGGTGGAGAAAGGCAAGGAGGTAGTATTTTAAAAAGATGACCAGGAGACCCTAGGAGAGAACAGGGCCTAAAGCCTTGGAAAGAGAAATCAATCAAAGAGGGGCTGCTCAACAGCGCCCACCGAGTGTCACCAGTGTCATAATTTACATGAAAACAAGAATTGATAAGAGCCTTTCAGTTTGGTAACTAAGGGTTACGGGAGATCTTCCAGAGGACAGCTTCCCCCGAGTGATGGGGTTGGATGTCTAGTTGCAAAAGAAGAAGAGTGAGAGGTGAAGAAAAGCAGGTAGCACACATCGCCTGCTTTTGCAGCCTCTTCCCCTTTTCCCCTCCTCTCCCCCTCATCTTCTCCCTCTCTTCTCCTCCTCCTCCTTTAAAAAAAAATTTGGTCACAAATGCAAAAGGGAAGATAAGATAATACTTTGAAAGCACAGAAAGCATTTGTAAAAATAGCTATTGGCTTTCTCTTTGTGAATATTTGCCAATGAATCCCTGTAGAATTCAACCTCAGTCCAATGCTCATAATCTGTTTCCACCAGGGAACATATAGTACTCTGCAGCGACTCATGCCAAAGATTTACTGGCATGAGATACAATCTCTGCTTTCGTTACTTCTAGAGATAAAGTTAGTTTTTGCTAGGGTTATTTGTCCACCCTCTCCACCCCCTGCCGTGCTAATTGGACAGGAAGAGTCGGTATCTTGGCACACTAAAACAGTAGGAGTAGTATTTCTGAGCAGGTACTATCAAAACAGGTCAATGACACTGGGTTCTGGTGAAAGGGATTAATAAAATCTTTCAGGTTCCATTCTACAGTGGTTATAAAGACATATTTTAGGGCTCTTTTTCCTTCAAATTTCATAATTGCTTTAAAAAATTGGCAGATGTATGCTAAGCTAACTGGCAGGCACTCTAATTTTGTTCTTTGCTCAATTCCTAGGGCAGCGCTGACATTCAATAAATGTTATATATTAATATTAATACTTTCCATGTTGCCTTCATTAAATTTTTATACCTTAATTAAATGATTACACTGGAAATAAACCAGGTGATTGGATGATTATAAAATATCTCACCCTCAAACGTCAAAGATCAACATGTTAAAATCCAATGCATGCTCTTCATAATTGACCAAAGAAAGCACATTTATGGCATTACAGATAAGGTGTGATTTTCTTTTCTCCCCTTAAACTAGGGAACAAGATGAACACCCAATGATGTTTTTGGCAGGGTGGCCTTCCCAGGATGTGCTATTAGAATATCTTTGAGTCAGCCACATTTTTGCCTCTACACAAACAGTAAGAGACTAAGCTTGAAACCCCCACGAGAAAAAAAAAATTTACAGTAGAAATTAGGACCTAGCTGACTGGTGCTCCAGCTCTCTCAGGCCCTGCCCCAGCAGAACCCAGATCACAGGGCAGAGAAAAGGTAAGATTAATGCCAATGGAGCAACCGTGCAGCCAAGTCAAGTTCTCGGCAGGGATGCTGAGAATTCCATAGAATCTCTTACTGATTAGGTGGGATCCAATGAAACTTCGGGACTAGAACCGTCTGTTTAGAGAAAGAGGAATCCTTCCATTCCAAATCATCTAAATCAATGCTAAGTGTGAGGGAAGGGAAGGGTAAAGAAAGGAAATAGTTTGCAAAATATACACTATAAAATTTAGAGGAACACCCAAGGCCAATCTTAAAATACCAACTCTTAAAAACATTCTAATTAAGTTTTCCAACTCTTTTAGAGAAAATGTCTTTATTGGCTTAAACTTTGCTTCATGACTCATCAGTTATAGCATTAATTGTGTTTTATTTTTCAAAAACTGGTTTTTAAAAGATATTTGTATTATAATGTTAAGCTGGGTGTTTTAAACTTAAATTCCCTTGGTTAAAATGACTCTCAAATGCAGGTGTTTCCCCATCACAGGGATGAAACAGAATCTTTCTGATGCAACAAAATTTTATGACAAAGTCTATTACATTTTTACTATAAATGAATCAACCATCCTATAACTGATAGACAACAGCAAGTTAGAAGTCACCAAGGATAGATGTGTGTATTTCAAACTTTAAAGTTAAGAAAAGGGGAAGACTGGGAGAAATTTGTTATGAGAATGCGTAAGTGTCTGTACATCAGAGATGCCTGGCTGAACACCACTGTGATGAGGAAGGAGTGGGTTTGCACAGAGGTATTGGGGTCAGAGTGGGAAATAGCTGATTTCCTTTTTCCTTCAACAGACTCTTGCTTCTTCTTTCCTCAGGTAAGATATGTACCAGTAAACATTGGTGGAAGAATAATTCTGGATTTCTAATACATCCAAATACTAAGTATTGATTGATTTCTGTATATGTGGAAGCTTCAGATTCCTTCATTCTGTTTTTAATATCCCTTATGCCATGTAATACTTCAAAATTAACAATGTTTGAGAATAACAGTGTTACCTTTCAAACCTAAAGGATTTCTGTTGTTTAAATTGGTTTTAAGATTCAGGATTATCTTTTCTTTTTGTTTCTTATTATTGTTTAAAGTATTACAAATAGTAGTACATATATCTCCTTTTCCCCCCGTTGACAGGATTATCTTTGTTCTCTAAAAACTAACTTACTTTTATTAGAAGATGCTCATAGACACTTAGAGTTGATGCTGATAGGATCTAGATCTCTTTGGGAAGGGGGGAAATATCTTCAGCACAATCTCTGTACCCAATTGCATACTTCGTTAAGCAGAATTTTAATAAATTAAATAAATTATATATATATATATATATATATATATACACACACACACACTAGTGACCTGGGGTGCGAAATCTCACAGCCCCGCCCACCTGCACGCAGCCGCCCCCTTGACACCCTAACCTCTCCACTGGAGCTCCAGTGCTCCTGGCCCCGCCCCCAACCCCTCTGGCCTTCTCTGGCCACTTCAAGCCCCGCCCTCAGTCCCCTGAGTGGCCTCAGGCTGGTCCTGCCTCCTCCCGGGACCTCCCCGCTTTCACCCTCCGGAGCAAGGTGGCGGCTCCGCCCCGTCATGGCCCAGAGGAGAGCATGGAAGCCTCCCGCCTGCTGTGGAGGTTCGAGTGCCGCTTCCTGGCGGCGGCATGCTGTGCTCCTTCCCCTGGCAGGTGGGCAGCAGGCGCGCTGAGTGAGAGCAGTGGGTGGTGAAGGACTGGTGAGGGGGGCGCTATGGGCTCTCACCCCTGCCCTCCCTGCCACGGGATGGTCCCGCCTCCTCTGGGCACCTCCCAGCTTCCACCCCGTCTCCGGAGCAACGCGGGGGCTCCACCTCGCTGCACATGCAGTCTCCTGCTGAACAGCCATTATGGCGTGAGGGCGTCACGACCATTAGCATATTAGCTCTTTATGATATAGGATATATCATATATATATATATATATATATATATATATATATATAGAGAGAGAGAGAGAGAGAGAGAGAGAGAGAGCTCTAGTCAGTCCCTCTGTAAGTTCCCTTAAGGTTTTTAAGGAAAGAAGGAAGTTGTCATTTAGATACCACTACTATTTTACTTCTAAATAGATCTACCTGACTTTTGTCTTTGTGGGTGTTGTGGGAGTTGTGATCATGTTAAATTTGTTAAGACTGATTTCCTTTTTAATAGGAGGATAAAATAATTTAAGCCCATTTATAGTTCCTGATCTCAATTAGCCATTTTAATAAGCATGTTCTACATAACTATAAATTTATTAGAGAAAGGTAAATACTATGAATGCTCTTTTTTTAAAAAAATGATTTCAGAGATGAAGAGAGAGGGAGAGGGAGATAGAAACATCAACAATGAAAGAGAATCATTGATTGGCTGCCTTCTGCATGCCCTCCACTAGGGATCAAGCCTGAAACCCAATCCAGGCATATGCCCTGACTGGGAATTGAACTGGTGACCTCTTGGTTCCTGGTCGATGCTGAACTGTTGAACCACACCTGGCTGGGTTACTACGGATGCACTTGTATTTCAATATTCTTTTAAGGGTTTTCCCTAAATTTGTCTAGAATGTGTCATGAATTCAGCGCTGTGAAGGCTTTAGCTAAAAGGTAAATTGGGGACAGTGTGGTTAGAGTAAAGTCAATTGATAGTTAAAAGGACTATACCATTTTAAGTAACTAGCTTTCACCTCAGATTATTGTTAAAAAATAGTTGGTAAGGCAAAAGGGGAGAAATTACAGTGGACAATAATGGTTGCCATGAGGTCAGAAAGCCTCACCTCCCAGCTGCTTCTGTAGCGCACTGTGGATAACAAATACTCTGATCGATCACATCCCAAAGGAAAGTCCACATATTTAGGTTCCCAATTCCAGACACTCTTTCTTCAATGTCTTCTGAAGTTGATTCTGGTACCAAACCAAAAAACATCGTGGGTTCAAATGAACTACTAGGAAGCAATTAGGTGTTGATGGGCTGTACCGTCTGCTGGCATTATGGAGGATGAGGGCCTTGGAGCTGAGATCTGAGATCCAAAATTCAGTATGGCAGACCACCCACAGGGTTAGTCTTCTGACAACCCAAAGGAAAATGCCTACGACACAAGACCACGAGCCAAGGAACAAACTAAACCAGTTACAATTTCCTTTCATAGAAAATATTTCTCTCTCCCCAAACACATGCATATAAACATATACACACACAGGCACACAGGCACACACACATACCCTAGAGGGATAAACGGTTTATAATCTCTTCAATATCCTGTTTTTAATCACCTCCCAAAAATAACCAAACCAATACAATGCAACCTATCTAATCTAATAATAGACAAATATGCAAATTGACCGCACCTTCGCTACGCCCACCAGCCAAGCCACGCCCACCAACCAATCAGGACGAATATGCAAATTATCCCAACAAAGATGGCGGCTAATTTGCATATCGCGACAGTGTAGAAAGAAGCCAAGAGCTGCAGAAGGAAGCAGAGCTGCAGAGAAGCAAGCAAGCAAGCCGGGGGGAGGAGAAGGGAGGAGCGGAGGCGGGGCCGGGGGAGAAGGAAGTTGAGCAGGCGGGCCCGGGGGAGAAGGGGTGGGGCCGGGGGAGAAGGGCGGAGTGGAGGCGGGGCCAGGGGAGAAGGGAGGAGCGGAGGCGGGGCCAGGGGAGAAGGAAGGAGCGGAGGCGGGGCCAGGGGAGAAGGGAGGAGCGGAGGCGGGGCCAGGGGAGAAGGGAGGAGCGGAGGCGGGCCAGGGGAGAAGGAAGGAGCGGAGGCGGGGCCAGGGGAGAAGGGAGGAGCGGAGGCGGGGCCAGGGGAGAAGGGAGGAGCGGAGGCGGGGCCAGGGGAGAAGGAAGGAGCGGAGGCGGGGCCAGGGGAGAAGGAAGGAGCGGAGGCGGGGCCAGGGGAGAAGGAAGGAGCGGAGGCGGGGCCAGGGGAGAAGGGAGGAGCGGAGGCGGGGCGGGGGGAGAAGGAAGGCGAGCGGGCTGGCGGAGAAGGCGGGGCGGGGGAGAAGGGAGGAGCGGAGGCGGGGCCGGGGGAGAAGGGAAAAGCAGGCGAGCTGGCAGAGAAGGCGGGCCGGGGGAGAAGGGAGGAGCGGAGGCAGGGCCGGGGGAGAAGGGAAAAGCAGGCGGGCTGGCAGAGAAGGCGGGCCGGGGGAGAAGGGAGGAGCGGAGGCGGGGCCAGGGAAGAAGGAAGGAGAGCGGGCTGGCGGAGAAGTTAGGAAAGCAGGGGGGCTGGCGGAGATCGCGGGGCAGGGACAAGGGAGGAGAGCAGGCAGGGTGGGGTAGAGTGCAGCAGGAAACCCTATTGCAGGATTTTTCCTGCAACGGGAACGCTAGTTTATAATATTGGTTTTAAAGAACAGGCTGCATGCTAACATCATGGATAGAGACTCACAATGAAGAGAAGGATGCGAGGGTGAGTAAGCAAACCTTTTCTGCTCTCTAAAAACTTACAGTTTAGTACGTACCAATGAAAGCGATAGTTTTCATGCACAGATCAAGAAAATAGGTAAACAATCCAAAGTGAAATTAAAATAATTGCTTTAAAGGGAAGTACGAAGTATTAGAAAGCCTCAAAGGTGGGTGAGATATGTCTATTTGGCTTGGTCATCCTTATGAATAGAGCATACATAATTTACCCTTGAGGCATAGCAAGGAACTTAAAATGCAATCTTATTAAAGTAATATATTTGTTTTCTACATGTATGGAGTGTCATTTATAAAATATTTTTACTAGTAGATATTATCTCTATATATATGAGCCTAATATGCAAAGCGTCCCCTTGGGAGTTCAACCAACTGGAAGTTCGAACGCTTGCTATGACATGCACTGACCATCAGGTGGTGGCGCAGAATGAAGGAAGGCCCCAGCCGGCAGCAGGCAATCAGGGAAGGGAGACCCTGGCTGGCAGCCGGCAGCCACTAGGGATCCTACCCGTGCACGAATTTTGTGCACTGGGCCTCTAGTCTATATATATAAAAGGCTAAGTGACCAACTATACATCTGTCTGACTCTCTGTCTGACCGACCAGCCAGTACATATGACACACACTGGCAATTTAAAAATAAACGTTGACTTGCGTATGCATGATACATATAAAGCTCTTGCTGGTGCCAATTGCACATGTGTGTTTTGATCTGTTATTGTCAATCATGAATTTGGTTGTTTCTGTTGACATTCTGAAGCTGAAAGAAAGTGGCGGCATTGAGAGAATATGTCTGAAGACCAACTATTGGCACAACTGTCCCCATCTGACACTGGCCTCCCATTTAAATTAATTCGAAGACAGTTTCCCCTGATGCCAGCATTTGCAATGACTCTTAATAAATCACAAGGACAAACTCTAGACAGTGTAGGAATATTCCTACCTGAACCCATTTTCGGACATGGTCAGTTATATGTTGCTTTCTCTAAAGTTTGAAGAGCGTGTGACGTTAAAGTTCAAGTTGTAAATACTTCATCACAAGGGAAATTAGTCAAGCACTCTGAAAGTGTTTTTATTCTTAATGTGGTATACAAGGAGATATTAGAATAAGTTTAATCAATTTATCAGTCATTGTTTTTAATCAATGTTGTTTTTATATCATGTTTTTGTTGTTTTTATATCATGTTTTTATTGATTTATATAATGTTTTCATTGTTTTTCTATCATGTCTTTGTTGTTGTTATATCATGTTGTTATTGTTTATTTATTAATCAATTTATATATTATTTTCATATGCATTTTACTAATTTTCTTTCATCTCTGACACTTCTATTATAGAGAAAGGGAGAATAGTGATATTAAAATATTTCTTCTAATTAATTTCCTTTCAATGTGTACGAATCCATGCACGGGGCCACTAGTCATTACTATAATAATACTTCCCATGTATTGAACGTACCAGTGTATATGAGGCATTTTATTTTTTATTAAGTGATCAAATATTTTTGAGTGAATAAATGAAGTACTGGAAATGGAATGCCGACCGAAGAACTGGCTGATTCCAAAGCCCTTGCTCTGTTCATCACAATGTGCCACCTTTCTAAGTCAGGAGTCTAACCTTGACTGCACATTGGAGTTAGCTCTGGAGCCAGGGAAAGGACTGAAGTCTACGAACTGTGTCCTGACATTCTGATGTGAGTGATCTGGGCTGCAGCCGGGGCATCCAAGTCATTCAAAGCTCCTCAGGTGATTCTAATGTGCAGTCAAGGTTGAGAATCATTGCTCTGCACATAGTCTTTTGAGATAAAATACAGTCACTCTTGTTTGCTAGACAAGAGCTTTAACAATTTAAACAAGAAATTCCATTTTAATGCAGTGTTTTAGGATGAATTTAGACCAGCTGTATTTATTTAAACACTTAAACATCAGGGCTTTGCATATGCAAGGGGCAGGTGGTATAGTCAGAAAATTCTTTAATGTTAAAAAGGCATTACTCAACCAAAGGCAGAGGCATACTCAGGTGACTAGAAGCAGCATTAACTAACTATAATTACTGTATATGGCTCCCTGTATGAAAATGTATGTGGTAATTAGGCACAAGGAGGACTTTCTGTTATTTAAGAATTTTCCAAATGTCGTAAGTAAAGTATTTGTCAGATTTGAAAAGTTTCAGCCAAATTCTAGGGTCCCTCCATTCATACCTGAGTCTGATTGAGCAGTTCCCTGCAGACCTATTCACAGTTACTCCCTTTTATCCACTGCAGCACGTTTAGATCAAATGCACAGTAATTTCATACTAGTAAATTTATTGTCCAACCCACAAAAAAAGCCACATGAAAGGAAAGAAATATGAGACCTGTAATGTGGTCACTGCTAACTCAGCCAAAACTAACTCTTTGATATCTTTATGTTCTTACCATCTGCATTTTGCTCTGTCTTCAGTATGGTAGGAGAGGTAATAGAGGAGACAGATGAGAAAAAATGGAGGAAAACAGCTCTCCAAAAACAGTACCATAAATTATTCTAATGTATCTTCATTAATCACGCTCAGCTATGGTTTCAATTATTTATTTTTCAGGGAAGGGTTCAGGGTGAGTGAGTGAGACGTTCTTTCAAGCTGCTTTATGATTCTTTAAAAATCTGGGATGGAAAATATTCTCAGGTCTTGGTCCTGAGATCCTAACTGAAGCCTCATTCCTATGGAAGCCAACCAAGAGGGATTGCATCCTGGAACCTACAGATCCCTTTCAATTGGTACAAAGATCCGGTCATCGCCTCCCCTCAACACAGTAACTTTATATTTTTCTCGCATTTTAGAAACGGTATTTATTCTAAGCAACACAAACAGCTTAAAGGAACTCTTCCAGAGAGTTCTATTTCAGTGGGAGAAATATCACCTTCCTGGACCATCCATACCAGAGTCCCTATACAGTAGAGAGAAGCTGCTGATTCCAGGGTTGGTGCGAATTCTCTCTTGGGTTTTCATGGTTTTGCACCAGACTTCAACCTTTAGTCACAACATGACTTGAATAGTTTAAAAATGAGCCCCGTGTCTCATGCCAGCTGAGGGTGGCCTTTTCTGGAAGCCCACAAAAGATGGAATGTCTGAAATCCTGAAAGTTTCTCGCTGGAGTTTTAAGACAGGCCACACTTCCTCAAAGACAGTGCCAAATTCACCAAACTTTTCATAAGTCTGACCCAAATAGTACACTATGCACAGGGCCAATCACCAAGCCAAACTCATCTGGTTCAAATGTATAATTTCATTTGTAAAACTGGCTGCATCTGGCAAAGGGAACAGCAGAGCTGGGCACTGGTGCCCAGCATGTGAGACCCATGGTGGGGGATAGGAAGGCCTAGCAGGAAAGGAGCCTGAGGTAGGCCTGGGCCTCCAGAACCACTAAAGGGAGGGAAGTCCAGCAGTGGCTGGTGAAGCTAATGAGTATTTTCACAAAATTGTCTATTTTTGTTAAATGTGAGAAAGCTGAACAAATAATAACTAATGCTATTGGCACCCCAAATACTCCATCACGTTTGTAAATTGGAGTTCTGTTTCAAGTGGCTGAGACCAAAAAGGAAAAAGATATGGCCACGAGTTTGAAGACATGGCCTTGGAAATGAGGTGGGGTGTGTGTCCCTATTCAATCTCTGGGTGGGGAAATCTGCAAAGGGACATAGTGCTTTAGGACAGTTGAAAACAGTGAGGCCCGGGAATTCTGCATCACATCACATCTGGTGACCACATGTTCCTCTCATACTTTGGGATATAGAAGCAACAGCTTGATCTCTACTTAATGAATGTGCTCGTGTCTCTAAAATGCACTTGCCTCATGACAATGTCCACCGAAGGAAAAAAGAACCCCTATACCTTGAAACATGGTAGCCCCTCCTCTTCCTTCTCTCTTTCTCATCATCATCTTAGCCATTGGCTCAATGCAGAAGAAGGTGATTGAGTCAGGAAGCTAAAAAATAAGAGACAAGGTTTTAAAAATAAAGGGCCATCAGCCACGAAGGCAGAAAGTCAGAAATCAGTGGCAAATATTAACATAAGAAGTAGTCAGAATTAATAAGCAAAAATACCCTTAAAACTTGGTCTAAACCAAAATCATATATAAGTCAAGTTAGAAAAGCAGTAAATTGTCATAGTAGATGTGAGAAAAAATAAAATGACAACAGCCATTATGAATGATGTGAAGGAAAATAAAAGCATTTATTCAAAAAATATTGTTGAGATTGTGTTCCTACCCTTGAGGGGCATTATAAATTAGTCATATAAATGAAATAAATAAAAGTAACAACTTCACCAATAATAGAGAAAACCAGCAATCTAAGCAATAAGAGAAATGTTGAACACAAGAAACGAGGCATTAAAAACAAGTGGAGGAAAGATTTATTACTGATGGAATGGTCAGGCAAAATTCTATGGAGGTTGTAGGTTTAGATTTCACCATGAAGGATGAGTGAGATTACACAAGGTAGAAAGGGAGAAGGTCATTTGAGCTCAGGATAATGATCTGAGCAGTAAAAGAGTATGTAAATTCACATGGGGCCTTTGAAGAGTATCAAGTAGACCACTCTGGCTCAAAAGTAAAAGGTGACTGTAGAGATGCTAAGAGTGGTGTTGGAGAGAAACCTAGGGAAGCAGGTTGTGAGGAACCTAAGCAGCCTACCGAGGGGTTTGGACACATGCTATCGGTGAGAAGAGTCCCTTGGAAGGTTTAGTAGTAACATAAATAGAGCACTGTTTTAGGAAAACTAATTTGACTTAAAGTATAAACTAGAGTAAAGAAGGAGAAACAGGAACCGGACATACGGACATTATTCAATGAATACTTTTTGCATGCCACCTCAGTGCAGGAAATTGTAAAAGATATTACAGATACATAGATGAACAAAATGTGCTCATTTCCCAGGAAAGCCTTGCAGCCTGGTGGAGGAAATGTACCAGTGAATTTTTTAAATTACAGCTATAAAAAATCATTATGGAGAAGATCTTTCAAACTTCATTTGAGGTTGAAAGATCAACAGATATTCCCTAGAAATCAGGGTGAGAAAAGCCAAGAAATAGCATGAACAACCACCCAGAGACAGAAAGGTCAGGGATATGGAAGCAACTTTGAGTAGCTGTTCGTCTGGAGCATATGACGTGTTGAAGAGTCCGAGGTGATAAGGCTGGAGGAGCCAGTAAACTGTGAAATGTGGTAAGTAGTTCAAACTCTACTGCAAGCAATGAAGACCCAGAAAAGAATTTTGAAGGGAGTAACACAGTACGATCAGCAATTTAGAAAGATAACTCTACCAAGCAGTGTGCACTGCTTTACTCAGAAGTGCATCAACTGATGGAGGTCACTTAGCAGCTTATTGAAACAGCCAAGGTAAGTGATAATGAGGAATAAATCTAAGCCACTTACCTGGGGATGGAAATAAGAGAACGGATTTAGTTAGTATTTAGGAGATAAGAACAACAGAATTTAGTGGCTGATTAGGAGTGGCTAGAAGAAGGAAAGGAAGAGGAGATATGCCTGGCCTAGTGACTGGGTGGATGATGGAGAGGAAGGACATCCTTGGGAGGTGAGGAGGCGAACTGAGAAGTGAATTGAATTTGGAACATGTTATGGTTCAGGTATCTGTGAGCCAACCAAGTATGAAGAAGACCATTAGGCCGTTGTAATGTGGTCTGGCTCTATGAGTCATCAGCATACAGGTGATCGCCGAAACTAGGAACTAAATGAGGCCATGCATGGAAAGAATTAAGAACGAGAAGAAAAAAATCAGTGAGTACTTAATCTTAAGGGACATAGGACCTAAAGATCTAAAGTCAGAAAGAAACCAGAAGAATAGTCTACATTAAAAAAAAAAAAAAAAGGAAAGGAAAAATTAGTAAGGAGAACAAGAAAAAAGGATAACGAAGACAACTGAGAGATTCTGCAGGATGGATTGGGGTTGGGGTGAATCAATGTCAAATGCTGGCGAAAATTCAAGTACCACGATGACGGAGTGTGTGCAATGTGCTGGGAGTTTGCCGTTCCCTGCGGACCTTGCAAAGGCGGTTGCAGTGCTGTGGCTGAGGCAGTACCTGTTGTTAGAAAGTGGGCGAGCAGACTGGAAATGACACAGTGGCAACATATGTTCTCTGGCCTAGTCTCTTCAGGATGCTATTTGGGGAGGAATGGGAAGTAACCAGTGAAGAAGAATAAGGGGAGAAAGAGAATTATTTTAAAAATTGATTTATAAGCTGGGGTGAAAAAAGTCAATAGAAAGGCAGTGGGAGTAAGGATTTGTGGCAGGATGAGTGCTAGATAGTGAAAGGGGGAACTCGAGATCATCTGAGAATTCCATGTAGAACTTTCTAGGGTTAAGAGAAATTAAAGGGATTCTTCCCTAATGGGCTGTCTTTCTTTAAAAAGCAGGGAACCGAGGTATTTCCTGAGAGTGAGGGTGGTGTGAGTAAGATAGAAAGTCTGTGAATTTAGATGAGACAGTGGAATGGCCCATGTTGGACATGGAAGAACAATGAGGTATAAGTAAGAGGATTTCTGAGTGCTAAAGAGTCCCCAAATGGTCTTAGAAAATATACATTTGTAGTGGAGCCAAATTATATGTGTTTCTCCCAAACCCTTGGCAGTTTAGGTGTAGAAGGCAAATGTTTTGATTGATTCAGGTTTGATGACTGACACAGCAGGTGGAATAAAAAGACAAAGGAACTCAGAATATTGGCAAAAAAAAAAAAAATAGAGATGAGAGGTACTGTAGTGTCTGAATAGTCTCAGCTAAAGAATTCCTAAGCAAGAGACAATGAGAGAAACAGACATTAAGCTAGGCTAAGGTACAAAACCTCTAGTCATTTCTAAACTCTATCTCAAAAAATGCCTTTTCCCCCCACTCCCCACCTTCAACCCAGCAATTCTGCTTCTAGCAATTTAGCTGACTAATACTCCCATACATATGCAAAGTATATTTACTGCAGCATTGTATTAGCAAAAGACTGGAAACAACATGAATTTCCATCCATACAAACCTGGTGAATAAATTAGTGTGCAATGAAATAACGAAATGCTAAGCAGAAATTCAATGGAGAGAGGAAGGACTAATGCACAGCAACCCTAAAATGTGGTAAAGTGAAAACACAAGATGCAAAAAAGTGTGCATTACATGCTGCTATTTGTATAAAAGTAAGGCAATGTAAATCTATACTAGTATACACACATACATATGTGTATAATATCTCTGGAAAGATAGAGAACTGCTTCTGGAGATGGTACTCTATGGTTGGGGTAGGGGTGAGAAAAAACCCCTGCTCTCACCTTAACCTATATAGTTTATATATTTTTTATTACATACTAGAGGCCCGGTGCATGAAATTCATGCATGGGGGGGGTGTGTGCTTAGCCCGGCCTGCACCCTCTCACAATCCAGGACTGCTGGCTCCTAACCACTGGCCTGCCTGCCTGCCTGATCGCCCCCTAACCACCTCTGCCTCCCTGCCTGATAGCCCCTAATCACTCACTTGCCTGCCTGATCGGCCCTAACCCCTCTGCCTGACTGCCTGATCACCCCTAACCACTCTGCCGCCTGCCTGATCATCCCTAACTGCTTGCCTGCCTGCCTGATCACCCCTAACTTCTCTCCTGCCTGCCAGATCGCCCCTAACCGCTTGTCTGCCTGCCTGATCGCCCCTAACCACCTCTGCCTCAGCCCCTGCCACCGCAGCTTCATCTGGAAGGACATCCAGAAGGTTGTTCGACTCTCCTGTCTAATTAGCATATTATGCTTTTATTATTATAGCTGCATATAATTACATGGACAAAGAGATTTAAAAAATCAATCTGTCATCATTATATACTGTCTCCATTAGTGGTAAGCGCTAGTAAGGTAACATACTTAAGTACATTTGTGCTTGCATTGTATCCTTCTGGACTAGTCGTCTGTTAGTTTCATTAGATAAAACCAGGCTGTTTAGGACATGCAATATTGTCATGCCCTGAGCCAGCAAGACCTTCAGCTGAGGTTCAGAAAAAGATAGGGCCATTTCTGATAACAAGGGCATGTAGAAGACATTGAAGATGAATTGTTCTACTGACAAATGCTATGCTGAAAGAACATGCTAAAGAAACCACGTTCGCCATTTTCAGAGCTTAACGAGTAAAATGAGTTTAAAATGTCTAGGTGTAATTCTACTGAAAAGTCAATATCATGTTTTAACTAATAAACCTTTCTTGCTTATTAGGATTTCTTATGACTTAATAAAAAGCTTTTTATTTAAACATCTCTGGGGGTATTCTTTGATACAAGAGAATTTACCACATACGCAGTGAAAATTGTTAGTACTTTTCTCTATTTACTAGTAGAGCAAAGGAGAGGCGGTTTCAACCGCTCTGCGCAGAGACAGTGCCCACATACCAGCCTTATTTCTGAAGAGACAGATGCAAAAGCCTCTGTCACCCACACCTTGCTAAGTGAATCTACAGAATCCAAACATGATATTCGGTGAGCTATCCCGAAAGTTCTGTGCAAAGCTGTATGGCACAGGCCGTACGATGGAGACAGCCCAAATGTACGTGGGGAAATCCTGAAAAAGCATAATGTACCACACAGGCAGCTTTGCAATGCCCACGACTGGTATGTGTTCACCATTCAAAGCTAACAGCGATCGCTGCCAAAGCCCACATTGTTTTCGGTGCTGATGATTTATATTGCGGTTGGCTTGGGGGTGAAGGGAGGAGAAAGAGAGAAAACTAGAGAGCAAGAGAGAGGCTACATTTTTATACCAAACATTGGTCTCTTCTCAGCCTTACTGGAAATCAGATTATTCTGCCCCACGGCAGCAGGATCGACAGCGATGCCACCACTGGCGTGGGGCTCGGGCTGTCAGCTCAGAAGGCGAGCCGGGTACAAGGAGAAACAACACCACTCTCCCTGTTTACAATAAGCCCTCTTGTGCCTCTACAACGTGAGACTCCTACTCACAGATGCCACCTCCCCCTTTTATACCCGGAGAGCTACACCTTCCTTCCAAGTTTGGTTCAAATGTCCTTTCTCCCTGATTTCTCAGGCATCATTCTTTGTATTACTACAACTCTCTGTTCACACACATCTACTGCGGCACTTCTGGCGGATTTCTATAATGATTAATTCACGTATCTGCCTGTAATGATGCATATCTGCTTCACCGCTGGACTATGAAGCCCCTGGGGGCAGGGACCTTGTCTTTTCGCCTTTGACCCCCAACAGATAACAGTGTCTTGGAGGGCCACAGTTTCCCTCAGCTTCCCTTTCCTCCTAAGTAACACAGAAGGAATAATTTCAGTCTTGAAGGGCTGCTTTAAGGATTAAACATAGTACATGCGCAGTGTCTAGGAAAGAAGAAAACCAAGAGGGACTCAAGACCGAGGACACACCGAGTTACCATCCTCTCGCAGGTGGTCATACTCTGTCAGGAAGCTGTAGCTGCAGACGGAGAATGTCTGCAGAAAGAAGGATGGACCAGACGGGCAGTGAGAAGCAGGAATAGGAAACGCAATGAGGTCACGCGTGGGTCTCTCTACAGCTGTCCAATTCCAAGTCCAGTCCACCTGCATTCCTCAGCGTTAAAGCAAGTGATCTTAAAGCACAGCACGATTGAGAAAGAGAAGTGTTTATTATTCGTTAAGTGACGAACAGTTTCCAAAGAGGAGAACAGCAACATAAACAGCAAACTGGGAGGAGCTTATCTCACTGATGTTTATGTCGTTCCTTTTGAACATTTGGGATGATTGTTATTAGACACCAAGGTTTCTTTGGAACGTATCCAAACATAAAACACTGCTTCTGTCCGCAGTCTACACTGCATGATGACTTCTAGCACTTGGAATACAAATACACCCTGATCCCCAACCACACTACAGGCTCCTAGAGAGGTAAACTTATCTTCGTTCTATTCCCCATAGAGCCTAGCCCACTGAGGAACAGATAACTGATCCTCAGTAACTGTATCCATATTTGTTAAATGAATGAATGCAACTTTAAGCCCTTAAATATGCATGAAATTCTCACATAAGGTAACAAGGGGAATATAGAGGCCAGTGAACATTTATGCCTCTTCTCAAACTACATACTCTCTCTGGGTTTCCTTATAAGTCCTCACAAGATTCTAAGCAAATGGAGAAGGGGATGCTACTTCTAATACTGCGAATTGAGGAATAGTAGCATAGTTTTCCCTAAAAGCTCTGAAACTACATGTCAAAAAATAGACTGAAAGACACAAGAAACAGTGGCAGAGCAAATAAAAATCTATCTTACTAGGCTTCATCTATACAGTTTGTATATATTTGGTATATATAGAAGGCACCTGTTTTTCAAAAGCATTTGCAAAAAGGTAAGTAATATTCTAAGAGTGAAATGTAATATGCTATAATGTTCAGAGTGGAAGGAGATTACAAAATATCTTGCTAGACAATCTAAATCAGACACAAATCCCTTAGACAATCAAAAAAACACGGTTAAAACGGAATGTTTGCTCTGGCTAGCTGGGGGGACAGGATGGCGAGGGACGGCACGGCCAAGAATTGCATTTCTGTGACTCACTGCTCCTACAAAAACGGGGGCTTCTGAGAAATACAATTTAGAAGAAAATACCAGTAACAAAATGTGTGGAGTCACACGAAGACTAACATTCACTTACTTTCTCTCGGAAAACAGAACTTCGAAGTGAGTAGGAATCTACCGGACGATCCCAGGAGGTTCATGTGAGACCATGTGTTTATGTGTTGGTCCATTCATTTCTCATTCACCAAATTTTTATTAAGTGCCCAGGCTATGAGCGGTGTGGTGGGGAACAAAGCAGGCACAGTTCCGATAATGAGGGAGGTTACAATTTTAAAAAGACAGACAATTAAATAAGCAAAAACAATAACATTTCTCTAGAATGTTATTGAACATTTCTCTAGAATGCTGTGGAAACAGATAGGAAGAATACTTAACCAATCTGGGGTTAGAAGGAAATACTTGCCTCAAGATATAGGAGTAGAAAGATTATCAGTGGGGTTGGGGACAGTATATGCACAAACTTGAAGGTGAGAAATGTCCCAAGTGGAGAAAATGTGAACTTCAAAATGGAACATCTAGAGATTAGATGATGATATACTATGATCTGTTTATCCAGTCATTTACTAGAACTCATCATTATTTGGGTTGCTTCCAGTTTTGGCAACTGTCAGTTTTCATTTCTCCTGAGTAAATACTTAAATTGCGGACGGATCACAAAAATGCTCGTGTTTTCTGTTCTAAGGCTCGTGGCCAATCACGAGAATTCTTTTAAAAGATATTAGCTTGTAAGAACATGCAATAAATAACTTCAAAATACAATGGGTATTTAATTTTAAAGCGTGCCTTTAACATTTATGTAAAACGTTTTTTTGTACTCGTTCAATAGAAACTTATCTGGCCATTGGGTAAAGCTAGCAATAAAACTACTGGTCTGCAATGTGTTAAGAAAAGATTTGTGTCCCAGACAGTTTGGCTCAGTGGATAGAGTGTTGGCCCACAGACTGAAGGGTCCTGGGTTTGATTACAGTCAAAGGCTTGTACCTCAGTTGCAGGCTGGATCCCCAGCCCTGGTTGGGTGCATGCGGGAAGCAACCAATCAATGTATCTCTCGCATCGATGTTTTTTTCTCTCTGTCTCTCTCCGTTCCTTCCACCTTCTCTTTTAAAAAAAAAATAAAATATCGCCTTAGCTGGTTTGGCTCAGTGAATAGAGTGTTGGCCTGCGGACTGAAGGGTCCCAGGTTCGATTCTGGCCAAGGGCACATGCCTGGGTTATGGGCTTGATCCCCAGTAGGGGGCATGCAGGAAGCAGCCAATCAATGATTCTCACTTATCATTGATGCTTCTATCTCTCTCTCCCTCTCCCTTCCTCTCTGAAATCAATAAAGAAATATATATTTTAAAAAATCAATAGAAAAATATCCTCAGGTGAGGTTCAGAAAAAGAAAAAAATTTGTGAGGTCATATGGTAAGTACGTTCAACTTTACAAGAAACTGACAAACTGTTCTCAGAAGTGGTCACGCCATTTGATATCTCACCATACAGGTATGAGAGTGCTTATTTCTTTCTCAACAACCTTGTCAACACTTTTATATTACCAATCCTTCCATTTTAGTCATCCTGTAGGTTTGAAGTGATATTTCATTATAATTTTAATTTGTATTTCCCTGATGACCAGCGATGTTGAACATGTTTTATATGATTACTGGCCATTTGTATTTTGTCCTTTGTAAAACTTATTTATTTCATTTGCCATTTTAAAAAATTGGGTTAATCATTTTCCTATTGAGTTCTAGATATTTTGGATAATACATTGCAGAGAATTAGGATGTGCTGTCTTCCTGGCTTGTTTCTGCCTTTCTTAGAAACAAGTTCAATTACTGGCTAATCTACAATCTGTGTGGGCTTAATTTTATACTTTATTAATGAAAAACTATGGAGAAACCAACTTATTTTGCCAGTCCCTCCAGTGTGTGGGGACCAAATGCTCAACCTCTGTTGCTCTGTGGATCTTGTTAGAGGCTGGAATTATGGTTTCTTAGGGTGATTTTACAGTAGGTCTGACTCTAGGGCATGATCTTGACTCCTAAGACATGGCCTTTCTGTATCTCAGTTGGATGTCAGAGGTGTTACAGAGGCTTATGGGAAATCTCTCTATACTGGCAAGGCTGGCATGTCTACAGGTACTGCTTCATCTCCAATATCTTTGTTCAGCTCTTAACCCAATAGCAGCGGTTAGCTATTAGGCCTCTGGCAATTTTCCTTGAGGGTACACAGCTCACCCTCAGCCATGGACATAGGTTGTCACCCCATAGGTTTCTGGGACAGCCCCCTTCTCTGTGATGTCCCACCCATCACACTGCAGCTGCTTTCAGAGCCCAGAGCTGTAAACTCTGCAGCCTCAGCTCCGGGACTATTGGACTGGATTCAGCCTGGGCTCCACCTCTCGCTGCTGTCGTCGGGAAATGGTTCCGAGGCAGAGAACTGGGCAAGTGTGTGGCTCACTTCATGAGTTCCCTTCTCAAGGATCACGGGCTTAAGCTGGCTGCTGTCCATGGCCTGAAAAACAGTTGCCTGGTATGTTCAGTTTTAGAGCTTTCTATGCCAAGAAGCCCAGCTTGGTATCATTGACTTCATGACAGCTGAAACTGAAACTCCCTCTGTGTAGGTATTTAAGCAGAGAAGTAAAGTGTCCTGTTTGTACTTTAGAAGCGTCAATGCTACAATAGCAAGGGACTTGGTCGGGGAACAAGCAGGGGGCAGAAGCACAACATGTGGCAGTGGCAGTAATCCTGGAAAATATTCGTATTTAATAAATGCATATTTCATACTCACTACATTCCAGGCATGGTTCTCATTTCACTATCAACTCAATCATCAGAAATCCTATGCTATAAATACTATCATTATTTCCATTTTATAGGTTGGAAAACTAAGGGACACAGAGGCTAAATAATTTGACCCGGGTAAGAAATACAGCTGGAGTTGAAACCAGATTGATTGAGTCCAGAGTCCATGATCTTGACTACCAGGCCATGCTCTGAAAGGAGTGGAAGTGAGCAACCTTCACTGCATGTGCCTGAAGAGGATGCACTTCCCTTTCGGACACTGTTATCGGCAAACGCTCTTGTTTCCAGGGTGAGCAGAACAATACCAGGCATCTTGGGGGATAAAGAAAGGAAGTCAAAACAGAAAAGATGTTCAGCCTACAATCTAGCTCAAGTATCTAAAAACGACCTGAAATCATGAAATAACCAATCGTCAAACAGATAGACTACAGAGCAGCTCCTGAAGTGCTACGCAGGTGCGAAGGGAAGCAACACCTGCAAGGATGGGAAAGGCTGTCTATAAGTTACAAGATTAGAGTCTACTGTTATATGGGTTACATTTGACAAGAGATCATTAATCATGGTCTTGAGAGCAATGGACAGTGAGTCTCGGTGGAGGACTTGTCTTATAGCCTAGGTAAAGGCAATTGCCTCAGAACCAACTTCCCCAGCTATAAAATGGGACTAAAGTTCTAACACTGAAAAGGATACATCACTGAATTATTATTTTTTATTTTTAAAAAGTCCATGAAATTCTCTATAAAAATGTGCTTTGGTGCAATTCCTGAGGGAAAGAGCTTCAATTAGAGAGGGAATAATGAACCTAGAATATGAAAAAAAAGTGATGAAATGTGCCATTCTTGGAGCAATGAATAAAACAAAATATCTGTGATTATGAAATACCCCATTTGAGAGGTCAGGGAAAATGGCAGCCGAACATCAGAATCCTCGGAAAGGTTGTGAGCTCAGAACATCTGGGTCTAGGTCACCATGTCATGTGTACCAAGTTAAGGGTGTCTTCTGAATTTTAGTGATAAACAACCATGAAGATTAAAACAAGCCATAAAAATCATGGTTTTAAAAAGTACTGTTTACATTCATCTGTGGAAAATTGTGTCCTGCTGATAACCCAAACATATGACTTAAACCAGCTGCCTCTTCTGATGTGAAAGAGAATGTCAGAAATGCCCTAACAGCAGTCAGCTAGTTTGCTGGGAACTTGCTGCTCTGTATTAGTGTTTTAACAGGATTGCTGCAGGTGCATTCTCAAAAGGAGCCCCCGACATCGTTCCTGGGGGCAGTGGGCTGCCTGGAGGGGCACAAGGATGAGAATTGCACAGGGGCGTATGAAAATAGAAAAAGGGGCCGGTGGGTAAAGGAAGGCCCTGGGAGAGGCCAGGGAGAGAGACAGGAATAGGAGGTATATGTTCTGAGGCACTTAGGCTCGTAACCAGACGGCTAGCCTGCAGTGGTGGGTGTCCTGAGAAACTGGAAAGCATTTTAAAACTGAGACGCAGTCTCCTTAGGTTGAAATTTTTGCCCGAGTGGGTAGATTGGTTAGTCTGGACCCTTTGGAGACTTTTAAGCATTCCAAAATGGGTTTAGAATGCCAAGAATGTGCACAAATTTGGTATTTAAAATTCTAGGTTTGCATTTGCTAATCCAATTAAGCCTAGCTTTGCCAGACACAGGGGCTGACCTCCAGTTAAAATCGTGTAGCTGAAACAGAAAGACTCAAAGAATTTGTGTGGATAAAAACCCATTTTAAGGCTATACCTGTTTCTAAAATGACTGTAAATACATAAGGTTATGAATATTTCTTTGAAATTTATTGCTACTGCCTTCAAAATCCCCCCAAAAAGATTACATAAAATGGACAAAATGGGTATGGAATTTTTAGTGTTGTGGATGTATTTTATTTTGAGAAACATTTTATGTTTAAACAAATTCATGTCTTTACTCAGATGTTCTCATTCTGCTCAGAAGCACCTATATTATCTATTCCACTTAACAAAATCATCCATTTTTTTCAAGTCCATTTCTATTATTTTTTCTGTTTCTGATGAAATTTTGTACTCTCTGACATGAGTAAGCATGTACATCTTATACCAACAAGATGATAAGCTCCTTGAAAAAAGACACCATACCATGTACTTCTTTCATATCCACTTGATGCCTTGTATTATCATGGCAGACCTTGACTAACATGTGTTGATTTGACTTACACGAATTAAATTCCTATCAAATACTTTTATGTTAGCACATGCTACTTTGCACTATTAAAGAATTTGCATGTGGAAATTGGATCTCTTTAAAAAGAAACAATATACAATGGTGGAGAGACAGGTTTATATCTTGAAATTCGGAAATATTTTACTTCCTGTTAAACATGGCATATTGAACACATAGTTATCCCTGACTCCAGAAATCAATCCAGAGTGGGGAAGATCGGAGGTGGAAGAGGGCATAGAGGGATAAATAGTGATGGGAAAAAAATGAAATATATAAAAAAGTATAAGCCCCACAAGAGAAAAAAGAGTAAAAGAACTAGAGAACTAGACATTTAAACACAAGTTTGGAGGATGGAAAATAGATGATTGAGTGGTCCCTAACTTGCTGGAGAGGATGGAGTTAAAACGTAAGTGCCAACAGGAAGCAATGACAACGAGGTGCAGGGCAATTTGTGTTGGAAAACCCAGAAAGGGTCAGAAATGAGAGGCACCAGGGGTGAGCATAGGGATCACGGAAAGTCCCTAAAACAGGAGGACTGGTTGAGAATGTAAATAAAAGAGAGGCCCCCTCACTTCATGCTAACTAACCACCAGAAAGGAATAAAGGATTAGGAACCAAAGCATGACTTCTCCATGACAACACAAACATTAGCTAACACTAGAGCACTGCCTTCTGAACAAAGGCGGGGAAATCTGTAACCCAGAATTCAGCACCAAATTATCAAGCAAATATAAAGATGAATTAAATATATGTTCAGATATGTAAGGCCAAAAATTTTACCTGTTAATGACATCTTTCTTAGGAAGCTACTAGAGGATATGGTACAACCCCCCAAAAAGGGCAGGAGCAAAAAAGAAAAACCCTAGAAATAGGGGCTGTGGTAAGAACAGCTAAAGAACATTTTTTTTCTGGGGGTAATGGTACAGAGAAGTGCCAGTATGATGAGGAAGTCCGAAGGTGACAACAGGCAACAGGCTTAGAGAACAACCTGTCCAGATAGGAACAAAAGGACAGAGGGTTCTAGAAGGGATGGCTTTTCAAGAACACAAAGAAACAAAACAAAATGAAAAAACCCAGAACTGACAGGTTACTGATACATTTGACCCTATAGAAATAAAGGAAAGATTGATTTTAAAGTGCATTTGGAGAATCTAGAAGAACTAATAATATGGGTACACAGACAAGTACAAAGATAACCAAACAGGAATTATCACCCCACTCCTTCCAAAAGGGAAAAAAACAAAAATTTTATCAGCAAGAAAAATAATCACAGTATACAACATGGTTCAACATGCATGGCTATCCTATCTAATAAAGAGTGGGTATGCAAATTGACTGTCACACCATGACAAAGATGGCGGTGCCCATAGCCACAAGATGGTGGTGCCCAGTCCCCTCAGCCCCGCCAGAGTCCCCCAGTCCTTTCAGGCCAGCTGGGGAGGGAGGCGGCAGGTGCACGGTGCGACAGGACCCACCCTCAGTCCCCCAGCCACCCAGGGCCACCCGAGGCTCAGGTAACCAGCGCCAGCCGAGGCTTGCACTACTGGCAGTGGCAGCAGCAGAGGTGTGATGGGGGCATCACCTTCCCCTGATCGCCAGGTTGCCTCCCGCCCCTGAGAGCTCCCAGACTGTGAGAGGGGGCAGGCCAGGCTGAGGGACTCCCCCTCCAGTGCATGAATTTTCATGCACCAGGCCTCTAGTAATAATATAAGCACTGAATAATGACCTTGTCAAAAAGTACATAAGAAAGGAGGTGGAAGGGAAATGAGAACACATACATGGTTAGTAGGAGAAGAATAGGACAGAATTATGTTCTTCAGTTGGAAATAAATAGGTAATATCTAACACTGAGAAAACAGCTCTGGTGTGGCTCAGTGGCTGAGTGTTGACCTATGAACTAGGAGGTCATGGTTCAATTCCAAGTCAGGGCACATGCCCGGGTTGTGGGCTTGATCCCTGGTGTGGGGCATGCAGGAGGCAGCCAATCAATTATTCTCTCTCATTTTTTTATGTTTCTAACTCTCTCTCTCCCTCACCCTTCCTCTCTGAAATCAATAAAAATATAAAAAATAAATAAAACCAAGAAAACAGAAATGGCAGTGTAGACATATTACTTAGAAATACATAAAAATAGATTGAAAAGTTGAAAATGGTTACCACTGGAGATCAGGAGTCAGACTTAGGAAAGGGAGAGGGAAGGAACACCATTTCTTTTATAAACTTATGGCAATTTGACTTTTGAAGTATGTGTATGGGTTACATTAAACAATAAAAATTATGGTACAAAACAGTAAAATCAAAGCAAAAAAACACACAACAACACAAGACTTAATTAAGAAACAAGCACTTAGAATTTTGAAATCTCCAAATGTGAACATGCTATGATTTTAATTCAATAACTTATAGTTAAATAGTCCACAGGTTAAGAGGGTTTGTTTCAAAGGAAGGGGGTTTTACTGATTTTATAAAGAAGTTCCAGTCCTAGCCAGTTTGGCTCCAAGGATAGAGCGTCGGCCTGCAGACTGATTCGATTCTGGCCAAGGGCACATGCCCGGGTTGCAGGCCAATCAATGATTCTCTCTCATCATTGATGTTTCTATCTCTCTCTCCCTCTTCCTTCCTCTCTGAAATCAATAAAGAAATATATATATATTTTAAAAGTTCCATATTCCTGGCATTTTCAGACAAGTCACATCATGATAATCAAAGTTTTGATTTACAGATGACATTATGTTCAAATCCTCCAGTCCAATGGTTTTATGTCTTACACAGAGTCAAGCCACAGTTCTCAGAGCAACAATCGCTGTTCTGGAAGATCTACACCCCAACATCCCTGACCTTATCTCCTAACCTTGCCCTTGCTTATTCTGCTCTAGCCCCGAGGCCCTCCTTGTTTCTTGACCACAACAACCACATTCTGCTTCAAGGTCTTTGTATTTGCTATTCCTTCTGCTTAGAGTTATCTTCTCTCAGGTATCTCTAATCATTTTTCCAGATCTCTGATCAAATGTCATCCTATGGCAAAGGAATCCCCTGAGCACTGAAAGTAAAGTAATATGCCCTCCCACACAACTACACATCTCTCTTTAATACTGCTTAATTTTTTTTCATAGCCCTTTTGTCACCAATTGGACTGATAAGAATTGGAGAGTTGGAGAGAGAGAGAGAGAGAGAGAGAGAGAGAGAGAGAGAGAGAGAGAGAGAGAGAGAGAGAGAGAGAGAGAGAGAGAAATGGACTCCAGCAGAGCAAAGGAAACGAAGTTGTACATGAAATATTTAAGGGACTGAGTAGGCCCATCTGGCTGATGCTGGGGTTACATTTGAGAGGTGAGAATGAGACAAACTGGAAGACTGTCATCATATTATGGAGAATCATCTAAATAATAGGATGCTTTTTGAAGTTTTCAAAACTATATTAAAATATAAGTGGCAAATCTGTGTTAAGATCAGATTCTGGACAAGTAGATAGACAGTTGTTAGATAAATATTCTGGTTATCTACTGTTTTTTAATAAATCCTCCAAAACTCAGTAGCCTAAAACAACCACGATTGTTTCATTATTATTATCCCTCATGGGTGTGGGAGTTCACTGGGCTCAGGAGGCAGTTTTTACTCAGGGTGTCTTGTGTAGTTGTAGTCAGATGAGGCTGAGACTAGAATTATCTCATGTGTCTAGCAGTTAATTCAGGCCTTTGGCTGAGACCTAAGTTGGGATGTTGGCCAGAACACCTACACATGTACACATGTACTCTCCATGTGGCCTGGGTTTCCTCACAGCATGGTAGCTAGGTTCCAAAAGAAAGTACCTCAAGAGAAAAACAGATAGAAGCCATATCACTTTATATGATCAGGCCTTGGATACCATGTAGTGTCATTTCTGCTATATTTTATTTGCTAAAGCAAGTCATCAAGTCTAGCTCTTATTCATGAGAAGAGAAATTAGATTCCACCCTTGATGGGAAGAGTAGCAAAGGATTTGCAGACATGTTTAAAACTACCACAGTAAGTGGTAAGAGCTCTCTTCCTTGTAATGTCCTCGCATATCCTTCCTTGATATGTGTGTGTGTGTGTGTGTGTGTGTGTGTGTGTGTGTGTACACACACAGATATCCCATGACCCCTCTTCTTTTTTAAGTGCACTAATCCCATCATAAGGGCCCCACCCTCATTACCTAATATAACTTTAATTACCTCCCTAAGGCCCCACTTCCAAATATTATCACACTAAAGGTTAGGGTTCTAAGATATTAATTTTGGGGGGACACAAATAGTCAGTCCATAACAGCTCTGTTTCTCTGGAGAAGCCATACTAGTACAAGGAAAACTTTTTCTTACTATAGGATGCCAACTAATAAATAGAGATTTGGCAATAGTCATAGTGGTGCTATTTTCAGAAGAGATTCCTTGGTGGGTGGAACTTTGCTGTAGAAAAGAGTATTAGCACAATCTTGGAACACCCAAATGCTCGGGAAATTATCAAGGGGGTGAAAATGGTGACTTTATAGTTTAGCAACCTGGCAGATTATAACTTAGCCAGTAGTCAAGGTTAGCCTCACTAGTAGAGGACTGGATAGACATTGTGCACACCCCTAACGTCATGCATTGAGAAGAGCACAGATCACTGCCAAGAAAGCATGGCCTGACACTGGTCCAGAGGAACATCAGATGGACCCAGCTTGAGGAGCACCCTTCAGAGGGAAGGCCTTATGTTAAAACTCAATATCATGAAAACCAGATCTTGCAACTGTTCCAGGTTGAAGAGCTAAGTGGTATGACAACTAAG
Source organism: Cnephaeus nilssonii (assembly GCF_951640355.1). NCBI lineage: Eukaryota > Metazoa > Chordata > Mammalia > Chiroptera > Vespertilionidae > Cnephaeus > Cnephaeus nilssonii. Next base: position 111,331,980 of record NC_137073.1, on the reverse strand, counting down.
TGTAGCTCCTGGTCTGAACTGGATGTTGGATCAGAAAGCAAAAGGAGCCCAGCTGGTGTGGCTCAGTGGTTAAGCCTTGACCCATGAGCCAGGAAGTCATTGTTCTATTCCTGGTCAAGGCACATGCCCGGATTGGGGGCTCGATCCCCAGTAGGGGCTGTGCAGGAGGCAGCCTATCTCTCTCTTCCTTTCTGAAATCAATAAATATATATATATTTTAAAAAGAAAGCAAAAGGAGACACAATTGGTTCAGCTGAAATCTAAATAGGGTCTGTGGACTATTGATTTATTCGGATGTCTGCATTTGGTTATGTAGGAGAGAAATCTTGTTTTTTGAAAAATGCACCCTGAAGGGTTAAGGAAAGAGAGAGAACAAATGTTAACATATGGAATGAATGTTAACATTTGGAAAAGTTGGGTGAAGGAATATAGAATTTTTTGTAGTACTGTTATTGTAATGTTTTTCCAAGTTTGAAAGTATTTCAAAATAAATAATATAAAAAGTTCTTAGAATTATATACGTATCTCCTACCAAAGTTTCCTGATCTGTCACCAAATTAATCTATATCCCCATTTATTTCCATTCCCTTCTCTTCATTCCACCACTAAATCATCCATGCTTTTACCCACAATTTCCATATATCCCTTTCAAGAAAGTCCTGAGATTCATTAAACCAGAAACATAAAAAAGAGGCAGCCTAGCCCTTGGTAAATTGTCTTTACGCATATCCTCCCTTGTCCCCTTCTTAACCTTGAGAGTAGTGCCTGAATCTAAGCAGAGGTTTAATACATCTGCATTCAATTTCTTATTTTCAAGAATTACATATGCCAAATTCAGCATATATATTTAAATCAGGGAGCTCCCAAAGAGTGGGGGCTGAAGTATGACCAAGAATATCGATAATCACACTCAGCAAAAACATCATCCCAGTATGAGAGCATGCCCCTGACTCAAGGAACCTAGCTTCAAAAAGAAACTAAAATGTGGAAAAATATCACATTCTTCTCAGATGCCCCTAATTCTAAAACTGGTGATGTCCAGTGGCATTTGCTGTGACCACAAAAAATGTTCCTTCCTTCCAGAAATGCACATTCATTTGATCCTAATGAAACTGCAACTCTCCAATCCAAATCAGAATCCAGACCGTGGGCTTAGGAGACTGTTTTGATAACAACCAAAAAATTCAGAAAGTTTCACAGACACCAGACTGGGAAGGATCCAGTACAGAAAATAGCTCTACTCAACAGAAGATCCCCCAGGAGGACCTGTATTATGATTTAGTCAAGACTGATCGGAAGGGTGGATGGTAACAATTGAGGTTCTTTACCCAGAAGCCAACGTTCACGTAGGTAAAGAAAACAGGTAAAGTAAGATTAGAAGCTAGACAAATTCACAATTATATTTTGTCACTGGATCTCATTTTACCTAAGGCTGCACCAAATATTTTTAATTCCTAATAACAACCCCCCAAAAAAAGAAAGTAAAAGAAGAAAGAGACATTGGCATAGAATATAAAGCATTCTTTCTCTAAGCAAATGGTGCACATTTTCTTCATTTTTCTCTAACATTTTTTACAATTGGGAAAACACCCCAGCAGGCTACAAATATTTATGTACCGTCTAACTTCTTCACATGTTTTCCTATCACCATGCCTGAGGCTTCATAGCACGTGATGAGTTGCTGGTGACTGTTTGATGAGTCTTCTCCAAAAGCAAGTACCAAACCTCCCTGGTGGTATAGAGTTAAATGGTCTGTGTACTTCTACCATCCTTATAGCAGATTACCACAAGACAGAGTAAGTCGTAAAAAAAAAAAAAGAAAGGAACAAAAAAAGAAAAAGAAAAAAGGAACAAAAAGCATTTATATCTATTGTTAAGTACATTAGTTGACCAAAGATGGGACCATATGGCATCTGGCTTTAGGTTGAACTTGAGGTCTTCTAGATATGTGATGTTTCATTCATTAAGGCACGGGCTCTGCTATCTATATAGGCCACAGGGAACAGACTGTGAGAATTTCAGACTCAGAGGCAGCATCTCCTTTAAACCAGTTACATCAGGTGGCAGGACACTTACATGCCAGGGCTGGCTTACCCAGCGCATTCATAGCCATGGTAGCAGCCCACTTCTTGTTGTGCGTAGTGTACTTCTGAGACATTGTAACTGAAAGTGTTGGGTAAACCTAAACATGGAGTGTGAGGGGGGACACAATGAGAATAAGGGAAGGTTGAATATGCATTTAAGTCATTGCTGATGATTCAGACAATGACTAATGAAAGATTCTAGTTTTTACTGGCCTTATGTCAGCATATGTACTGCTTGCTTATCACTCGTGGCGACGGGGATGGGGGGCGGGGGGAGCAATTGCTATTCCTGCTGAAAGAAATCTGGATCTCCAAGAAGAGTACTACAATAGCAATCATGATGCTGGCACGAGTTGAGATAGATGATAATATCCACAGAAACTACAACATTAGACAGAAAAACAGGAACACATTGCTAGCTCTCTCCCGCCCTCTCCCACCCAGCTTTCTAGAAAGACTAGGCACTTGTAGAAAAGTGATCTCTATCTGTAGAAGCTCATTTTTCATTTTTTAGGGCCAAGGGAAAGACCATAAAAGTTTACTTTCAGAATTTCAGTCAGTTAGCCTAACCTAGCATCACTTCTTCATCAGAGAAATGCAAATTAAAGCCGCAATGAGATATCACCTCACACCTGTCAGAATGGCTATCATCAATAAATCAACAAACAACAAGTGCTGGCAAGGATGCAGAGAAAAGAGTACCCCCAGGCACTGCTGGTGGGAATGCAGACTGGCGCATCCACTGTGGAAAGCAGTGTGGAATTACCTCAATAAATTGAAAATGGAACTGCCTCATGTCTCTGCTATTCCACTTCTGGGGATACATGGGAAGAACCGGAAACACTAATTAAAAAGGATACATGCACCCCCATGTTCACTGCAGTGTTATTTACAATAGCCAAGATTTGGAAGCAGCCCAAGTGCCCATCAGTAGATGAGTGGATTAAAAAAAAGTTGTGGGACATTGACACCATGGAATACTACTTGGCTGTAAACAAGAAGGAAATCTTAACTTGTGTGACAGCATGGAGAGTAATATGCTAAGTGAAATAAGCCAGTCAGAGACAAGTACCATGTGATTTCACTTCTATGTGGAATCTAATGAACAAAATAAACTAACAAACAAAATAGAAACAGACTCATAGATTAAGAGAACAGACTGACAGCTGTCAGAGGGGAGAGATTTGGGGGGCTGGGTGAAAAAGGTGAAGGGATTAAGCAAAAAAAACCCCCAAAAACCTACAAAACCACCAAAACACCTCATATAAGAGTATGGTGATTACCAGAGGGAAAAGGGGGTGGATGGGAGAAGAGGAGGAAGGGAGGATAAATGGTGATGGAAGGAGACTTAACTTGGGATGGTGAACACACAATACAATATACAAAAAAAAATTTTACTTTGAGAATCTCAGTCAGCTAGCCTAACCTAGCTTCACTCCCCTACCACCACACCAACCAGCCTTGATAAGACACAGTAATAATAGTCATAAACTACATATTTATAGAAATTTTGGGGGGAAACTTGGATCAACATGAATTTTTTATAAATCATAGATACAATTTCTAGGAGTTAACAATCAACTATTCTCTCTACTGCATTCCTTTATTCATCTTCATAAAACCAGTATCATGATAGCATCAACTTTTGAGTTCCTAGTTACACAGGGCTCTAGAGTTTCAAATCTAGAAACATTTTTTAAAGTGTAAAACAGAATCTATATTGAGAACACTAACCACAGGAATAAACAGTGGACTGCCCACAATCTCTAGGAAGCTGTCCTCATGGAGGATCAGAATTTACACTGCCTCCTAAAGCATAGGCAGGATTTAAGAAGAGGGACAGAAGGGGTGATGATGGGAAATAGGGGAGATATTCCAGATAGGGGGAGCAACAGCATACTGGGGAGAAAGTAAAAAGATTATTTGGGCAATAAAGAATAGGGCTGGTTGATCAGAGCAGGGGTTCTCACAGGTAAGTAGTAGAATCAAAAGAAGGTTGTAGAGGACATTGAATACAAGTTTAAGAGTTTGAACTTTCTCCTTGGCTGGTGAGTGTCACCAAAGGAGACATTTCATCAACAACTGAGGAAACCCACATGTCCTGATGAATTCACCAAGACTGGTGTAATAGTACTGACCTGGGCCACCTTTCTCTGTGATATAAAAAGCACTAGCTTTTTTAATAGTTATTGAATCCTGTTCTGTTTTTTCACAATTGGGTGTTGATAGAACTGCCATTTGTGGCCAGGTCTCTTGGGCATGCCTTTGAGCCCCCAAGTTGGTAATCTCTGAGCAGACATTCCAGACACTTAGAAGAAAACCAAAGCAGTCCTAAATAGCATCCATTCAACTTGCATACCCTCTTTTCTCCGAAATGCTGTAAGTCCCAAAGAGAGTCTGGCTCTTTACAACACAGCCATGCCAAAACTCACTGAGCAAACTGCTTAAGAGGGACAAAACCCTGAACACACGCATCCGCAAACTCTCTACCACCTCTTTACGGCGTGCGTAGACCAGTGTCACTGAGATAGAAAGTGGCCGAAGCAGGGAATTTCCAGCTCCCAGGTGGAAGTAAGGCTGTCTGCGGCAAGCGCTGCTCTAGAGGTCCAAGCTGGGGGATGCACACCGTTAACTCCTGGCTGGCATTTCCGGCCCAAAGAAACAAACCATTATCTTTGACTTCTGCCTCTCCACATACCCCTCAGAGACTTAGTTTCAGTAAAATAACTTCTTGAAAAATCAGTATTATACAATAGGCTCCAGTGTTTTTACAGTGCCCGAAAAGCCAAGTGCAGGCACGGTAATCAGATGTTTGAGAACCGAGGTCTCCCCTGACTCCTCATTGACCCCTATTTCCTCTTTCCACTTTCCCTCTGCAGGGGTGGGTTGCCATGAAGGAAAAGAAGGAGGGCAGAGGACAGAACCCCTGACTTCCACTTTTCACTTCAGAAGAGCTCTGCTTCTCCCTACTTTATTTATTGGTGTTTCAGATAAGATATTTTTTAAAAAAGTGCCCCACTGCTTTAAAAAAGTTTGAAATTGCCCTAGCTGGTTTGGCTCAGTGGATAGAGCGTCGGCCTGTGGACTGACTGGTCCCAGGTTCTATTCTGGTCAAGGGCACATACCCAGGTTGCGGGCTCGATCCCCAGTAGAGGGCATGCAGGAAGCAGCCAATCAGTGATTCTCATCATTGATGTTTCCATCTCTCTCTCCCTCTTCCTTCCTCTCTGAAGTCAATAAAAATGTATTTTAAAAAAATAAAAAAGTTTGAAATCCACTTGCTTCGTGGATAAATATAAAACCCTGAGTCTGATATAGAAAGCCTTTAAACATGTGTCTCAAAGTAACGTTCCAGCCTCATTTCCACTTCTTCGCTGTGGCTTCAGCCAGACAGACATGCTCATTGACCGCGGCGTGTTCTATTACCATTCTGGGTCTTTAGCATCCGATTTTCTCTGGAAAGCTCTCCACTCCTTTCTATGCTGTGTCCTTACTCCTACCCCTTCGTGAATTAGTGGCTTCCTCCTCTGGGATTCTCACGTACAATAAAGCTCTTTTAAATGACCTCCACTTAGTGGACTTCCTTCATAACCATAGCTCTTCGTCCATTCCCTGTAACATGCTGACTGTCACATGATGTCCATGGCCTCCTGCATGTTCCCAATCAAAGAGAATGCTTCTGCTCCCACATTCCCACATTCTTCTGCTCCCATGAGTGCACACTGAATTCTGAGCTTACCAAGGATCTGATATGTTTCTTCCCAAATTGGTTGATAGCTGCACTTATAAATTTGTTCCTTTTTTTTGGTTTTCTTTTCCATGTGTACATAAATTTATCTGTTTTCTTCATTGTTGAATATCTACTACTTTAATAGTATCTGCATATGGTAAACAGAAGTATTTGTTGAATGGACTAAATATTTTGTGACTAAGTAGCAATACTTTGGCTATAAGCACTTCTGTGAGAAAAATGTAATTGAAAATAGCTTAAAATATAGGGATTTATTTTTTGCAGCTCATTATTTTATTCACAAATATTCATTGAATTGATAGGGGCATATGGCTATTTCTTTATCTGCTATGTTAGACAGATAATTTGGCCTAAAAGAGACAGCATTCACAGGGAAACCCAAGATGAGTTTAACAGGTCAAGCTACATTAAATGCATGTAAACCCAGGAAGTGAGGGGGAACGTTACACAATTTAAATCTCATAGCATTTCTGGAATGTCCTAGCTTCTGGCACAGCATTCTCCTTCACTCACTCTCCTTTCCCCTTCAGCGTTCTCTTCACAGAAAGTGTAATTTAAGAACCTGTTGGAAACTAGCATATGAAAAGAGCTCCAAAAATGTATTTTCCCTTCAATGACAGCACTTTGGGGAAAGAATTAAAGCTATCCTGAAGGCCTCCCTCCTGGGAGTGCTCTGCGTTCCAGACTAGTTACTAAGCCTCGGGTCGTGAGCTGAGAGCCTCCCCATCGCTTGGCCAGCTATAGTATGATCCCATTTGAAAGTTATCTTTCTTTTAAAAGTAGAAGACACATTAAATATTAAAATTTATAGGAGATGGAAATGTATGTGGTTCAAATTTTCCTTTTTTATTTATCAAAGTTTCAAATATTCTATAATGTACTTATATCTTTATGCCACTAGAAATATGCTGAATGTCATTTTAATCTTTTAAAATATATTTTTATTGATTTCAGAGAAGGGAGAAGGATAGAGAGATAGAAACATCAATAATGAGAGAGAATCATTGATTAGCTGCCTCCTGCATGTCCCACACTGAGGATCAAGCCCACAACCCAGGCCTGACCGGGAATCAAACTGTGACCTCCTGGCTCATAGGTCGATGCTCAACCACTGAGCCATGCTGGCTGGGCTGAATGTCATTTTTAAATAAAAAAATCTCAAGAGGATGTCTAAAAGACAGTCTACTAGTAAAAAATGACTTCACAAATCACCTCGAGCAGTGCAATAAGGGCATAAACTCTAAAAATTACTACATTAAAAGAGCAACCCTCATTCAAAAGCTTAAAGTCTGAGATGATACACAAGATTATACTACTTGAGAATAAAAATTTCTATTTAACTGTCTAGCTGATTGAAAGCTGGATATTGATGAGGTACAGTAGTCTCCTTGCTGGGGAAAAAAATGCACACTGGTTATGATGTCAGAAAAAAATAGTCAGAAGGCAGTGGATTCCCAGCAATGTGTTTATATTTAAAATTACACAAATACATTATCTTGCCTGAATGTGTCTATTAAGTTTGGTTCCTGTTGTCCATCTCCAGAAAAACACACAGCCAAAGTCGCTACAATCAGTCTAGCATTGTTGCATTCAAAGATGGAACAAATCAGGTTTACAAATGCTGATTATGCCCTATATCTGCATCATGCTTTACAAATTATTACGCACTTTTATACATTTCATATGCCCAACGCAATTTTTATTTTAAGCCTGAAATAAGACAGAATAAAAAGAAAGAATAACAGATTTCAAACAATGCTTACCTTCAATGTCACAAGCATCTATAAATGTTTATTGACTCTTTCACAAAGAAATACCTCCTCCTGCACTGATTCTTCTGTGTGAAATAAAACTCACCTTGTAGTCTTCTGGGCAAGCCTCCATCATTGCATCTTATTACAATTATTTGCTACAGGGGTAGGTGGGCAAAAGTAGGTTGACAGTTGTTCACATGGAAAAAATGTAATAATTAATAAATAATAATACAAGAATACACTGTGTTTTGCATACTCACAACTGTCAACCTACCATTGCCTCACTCTGTATTTCCTCTCCTAGATTATGAGCTCTGTAAGTCTTTTTCATTTTTGTTGGCTAACATTTGGCTCATAGTAAGTACAAAATCAATGTTCTTCTGAATGCTGATAGGATGACACTTGCTTTGAAAAGTTAAATCAATGTTTCCTATGTAACATGTCAATTATATCTCAATAAAGCTGGAAAATATCAATGTTTTAGCAAATGTTATTAAATTGATTTAGTAATTAATTGGCATTTCTTTCCTAGTCATTTGAAACATGTTCCAATTACTAGCTGAGATATGATAACTAACAGGTCAGCAGAAAAGCTTCTAACGACATAAACACGGGAATGTTTTAATAGGATCTCTGTTGTTTCATAGGGTTTGCTTTTTCCAGGCCTAAATGCATGGAAAACTGCTTCAACGCTACAACCTTCTGATCCTTGACAGATGGGCTACGTTTTCTCTTTGGTATTGAATTTCATCTCTGAACACCCTTTCTAAACTACTCATTGTCAGATGTCTCCATAGGTTCATTTGCCATAGTAGGCAAAGTTGCTCTCATCAACTCCATAAGCTCCTTTTTCTTCATAACCTATCTCTTGCCTAGAGAAGGATTATTGCCCAGATAAGCTACCACATTTCTATGTGAATCCCAGATTCTTTGATAATTGTGTGAATTTGGAATGAGAAATCATTTCTAAGATGTCACGACTTTAGAGGCACGATTATCAGCTAAGGGAAATTGCATGTACCTTTCGGGCCCACATTTCACTTCAGCTTAATTTGAAGATGTTGATTTATCTTTTTCAAGTGAAAATTCTCTAGCCATTAGCAATCATTTGGGCTTCAGTTTGTTGAATGACTTTCATATCCTTTCCGAGGAACAATTTTTAATAAAGAAATGACCAGACCCTCATGATTCAATATATGGAAAATATTAAGGAAAAGGCCCACTTTATCAAATTTGTAGGTGTGTACAAGGTAGGTTGAACTTCCTTTTTTACAAAATATATTTTTATTGATTTCAGAGAGGAAGGGAGAGGAAGAGAGAGATAGAAACATCAGTGATGAGAGAGAATCATTAGTTGGTTGCCTCCTGCATGCCCCACACTGGGGATCGAGCCCACAACCTGGGCATGTGCCCTGACCGGGAATCGAACCGTGACTTCCTGGTTCATAGGCCGATGCTCAACCCCTAGCCACACCAACTGGGAGAGGTAGAAATAGGTGAGAACTTTTAAAAATCTCCAATGACTCTTCTGATTTCAGGGGAAAGTTCCCTCACACTAGATGAAAACAACTTCAGTCATGTACAAAAAGATTTATCTTATTTGTATTTCATCTCATATATTCCCAGGGGACAGAGTATTGACTTCCCTGGACAATACCTGGAAAGCCAGTTCTTCCCCTCTACAAGATGTGGTACTGGTATATGATATAAATATGAATTAAGATTGTAACCTAACTGCACAGATTAAATAAGATCTATTAAATTGTTTTGATATAGAAAACCTATTCCTGTCCTGACCTCATATACATACTCCAGAAAGAAGATTTTACAAAAGATCAAATGAACCACTTGCTACAATAATTCAACCGTAAATGGAATGTGTTATGTTGAAGAATGGCTGCTTTCCTATTTAGGGCAGAGTTTAGCATAAGGAAGGGGATGTCACGTATAGTCTTTTCCATGAAGTAGGCTACTGTGGACCGTGGCTGTCCTCCAAATTATTTAAGGAAAAAAAAAAAAACCCTAATGAGCTAACACTGGGCGAAGGCTGTTTCCATGGCAATTGAACTATCAGAAAACCCAAAAAACAGAGATTCTTTCTCTAGCTAGTTTATGTAGTTCCATTTTTAACTCCTTGCTACTGGCAGTCAGAATCAACGGGAGCTCAAGCTATCCAAGTAAATGTTTACTTTCCCAAACACCAAGAAATGAATCATGATCCAGTTATTATTTCTTGAAAAGATGACCATTACCCCCCTGAGAGAGGGGAGGAAAAAAGAAGAGATGAGAGAAATGTTGATGAAGAGCTTTGGGCGGAGGGCAATGAAAATTAGAGAAGACACAGCGTGGCTCCTTAGCTGCGTTTAACAAACACGTACTGACTGTCCACTATTTAGGGAACACCAAGACCAGAAGGAAAGCTGGTCTAGACCTCAGGAAACTCAGAGCCTACCACAGGAGGCCATCAAGTGAAGAGAAAATCCCTGCACACTCGTATACACGCTACCATAGTGATGTAATCGGGGTGGGGAGCATTGGAGAGGGACACTAATCCCACTTGGGGTGGGGCTGGGAGTTGCCAGAGAGGAAAGCCTGAGCAGGTTTTAAAGGACAGGTCAGAGCCAGGGAAGTTAAGAAGGGAAAGGGTACTGTAGGGATCGGGATAGGTATGTGCAAAGGGGAAGCCGAGTGGTTATACGCCAAAGAACTCCAAGCAGATAGTTTTTGCTGAAGCAGTTAGTTACTACTGTATGGAGTGTGAACAAGCAGCTAGAGATGAGATTGGACAGAAATTGAAAGAGAAGAGGGTCTGTGACTTTGGATTTTATCTAGATCAGTGTCTGTAAGAAATGACCATGATAACTATAGCTGCCTTTTATTAGGTACTTCCTGTATAATAGGCACAGAATTATCACTTTATGTAATATTATCTAATTTAATATTTATCTAACCTATGAGGTAGATTCTATTATTCTCCTTTGTAACATAAATGTTGACTGACGCACCAACTTTTGAAATCCCATCTACGCAATGGAATACTATGCTGCCATAAAAAAGGAATTCTCATCATTTGCAGCAACCTGGGAGGAATTGGAGAACATTATGTTAAGTGAAATAAGTCAGTCAATGAAAGAAAAATACCACATGATCTCACTCATTTATGGATAATAAAGAACATTATAAACTTGAACAAAAAGATAGATACAGAGACAGTAAAGCATCAAACAGACTTTCAAATTACAAGGGGAAGGTTAGGGAGAGGTGGGGGAGATAAGAGATCAATCAAAGGACTTGTATGCATGCATATAAGCATAACCAATGGATGCAAAACTCTGGGGGGTGGGGGCATATATGGGAGTGGGGTGTGTGTGGGGCAATGGTAAGATATGTACACATATAATACCTTAATAAAAAAATTGGAAAAAAAGAAAGAAATCCCATTGGAAGAATTAACTAATGAGTACCGCCACTTCCGTGTCCTTCCTGCCGTAACTGTAATGAAATGTCTGGAGTTGCAGCACTCACTTTGTTACCCGGGAGTAAAAGAATTGGGCAATGGCCTAGAGAAGGGCAGGAAGGCTGGCCGAAACCATCAAGCTCCTGCACCAAAATCAGCAGCTGCTTACCACTGGACTTCTTTTTTTTTTTTCAATCCTCACTCGAGGATATTTTTCCATTGATTTTAGAGTCAAAGAGAGAGGGAAAGACAGAGAGAAATACTGATGTAAGAGAAACCCGTCGATTGGTTGCCTCCTGCACGTGCCCTAGCCAGGGAGGGCCTGGGCTGGGGAGGAACCTGCAACCAAGGTATGTGCCCTTGACCAGAATCGAACCCGGGACCCTTTGATCTGCAAGCTGACACTCTATCCACTGAGCCAAACCGGCTAGGGCTACCACTGGACTTCTTGATGGGAAGGGAAAATAAGCCTATTGACAGTTGTTACATACAGCTGTAAGTACTTCCATTTGATATACCTATTTTATAGAAGAGGAAAATAAGGTCCCAAATCCTTCATAACTTGGCCATGCTTTTAGCAAATGGTAGAGTTAGGATTCCAAGTCAAGTTTGACTTTGAAGCTTGGGCTCTTCAACATTTCAATATAGCAGTACTTTTCCCTCTTTCTTTGGCTTGAAGAGGGGTAAAGTAGAAGGTAAGTCCCTTCCTAGATGAGAGAAAAAGAGTCTTCATGGCAAAGAAAGGGACATTTTAGGAATACAAAAGCTGAACACTGTCTCTAATAACCCAATCTTGTTTGGGCCCCAATAAAGGGGAAAATGAGACAAAACTGACATTTACTCTACAACTCCCTTGGTAAACGGACTGTGGCTTGCTGGGCCAACTACTCCATGCCATGCACGGAGCTCTAATTCACGAGGTACATAGGAAACATGGACATAAGTGAAGTATAGGGTGGGGGTGAAGAGTGCAAGCACTAGTGACCTAGCTGGTGTGGCTCAGTGGATAGAGCCTCAGACCAAAGGGTCCCAGGATTGATTCAGTTCAAGGGCACGTACCTTGGTTGCAGGCTTTTCCCTGGTGCAGGCCCTGGTCAGGGCGCGTGCAGGAGGCAACCAGTAGATGTGTTTCTCACACATCAGTTATTTCTCTCTGTCTTTCCCTCTCCCAATCTCTTTAAAAATCAATGGAAAAATATCCTCGGGTGAGGGTTAAAAAAAAAAAAGAGAGAGAGAGTGCAGGCACTAGTGTCAGACTGTCTGTTAGAATCTCAGCCTCTTACCAGTTATATAACTTTGGGCAAGTGAATTCATCTCCCTCAGCTGGCACCTCGCTAAGATGGAGGATAAGAATGGTGCCTCCCTCACAGCATTGCTGGGGTGGGTTAAAGAAGATAACACATTGAAAGAGCCTAGAAATTCTTGGTATATAATAGGCACTCAAGAAGGATTAACTAATATCATTTTATTTGTCTTTGGAATCTCCAGCTACGCTTTATTACATCTTCCAATTCACTTCCCCTTCACACATCTGGTACTCAAGTGGTTTATCCTTCTCACCAATCGCCATCAAGAAAATTTGCTTTTATGACGCATTTATAGTTCAATGTATTAAATATGTAATGCCTCACCTAGGGGCATATCTATACGAATAATAGAGGAATATGCAAATTGTCCAGGATGCCTTCACATAACAATCAACCAGGATGGGGGTGGGGCTGCGGTGGAGAGCTCTCAGCATGCCTGTGCCGGGGGTCTCAGCATGTCTGTGCATGGAGAGGGAGGGAGAGCAGATAGGCAGTTAGGGGGCCAGGGGCAGAGAGCTCTCAGCACATCTGCATGCAGAGAGGAAGGGAGAGCCTGCACTGGAGCTCTCAGCACATCTGCGCATGGAGAGGAAGGGAGAGCAGATAGGCAGTTAGGGGGATCAGGCCGGCAGGGGAGAGCAGTTAGGCAGTTAGGGGGATCAGGCTGGCAGGGGAGAGCAGTTAGGGGGATCAGGCCAGGAGGGGAGAGCATTTAGGGGGATCAGGCCGGCAGGGTAGCAGTTAGGAGCATCAGGTAGGCAGGCAGGTGAGCGGTTAGGAGTCAGTGGTTCTGGATTGTGAGAGGGATCCCAGATTGGAGAGGGTGCAGGCTGGGCGGAGGGACCACCAACCGTGCACAAATTTCCTGCACTGGGCCTCTAGTTAAGTATAAAATGTCTTACCTAGAGGTATTTATACCTTAAGCTTCATCTCCAATTGTGGAATGACTTTTCTACCGGCATATACCAATAAATAGTTAGGAAATATGTTGCTGGGCAGGAAGTTATTTGTAGTATTCTTAAAATCACAACAGGTAGACTGTTTTCTAATTAGGGGTAAGTAAAGCTCCCATTTGAATCATTTGAGGGTCAGCAGAGTATTTCAAACTACAGTGTAAGAGATTACTATATTATGACATCATCTCTGTGATGGCAATATGGTTGCCACCGTTGGATTTTATAAGATATGCCTTGCCCTACCTGCTCATAGATTTTTCCTTTACTTCATTGCTTTTCCAGAGTTGACAGAAAGAGCCCCAAGGTTAGCAGCTATGACACCTGCCTTACATGTGTAAATTCCAATAACAGCAAAAGACAGTGTCTCACTCTTCAACAGACTTGGCGAGTGCCTGAGCAAACACCGGGAATGTTTTTAGACACGTATGCCCCAGGTTTCCAGCACCGGCTCTCCCTCACGACAAGGGAAACCCTATTCTTCGGGAGAAAAGTACTCACCACATCTTGAAGGAATATGTAAACATTTTTTGAACCACCAAGTTAAATTTAACCTATGTAACATACACAGATGACACACTTACTTTTCACATGGCCTGCCAACTGTTATTTCAACTTAAGTCTTTTCAGAAATATTATTGGAAGGAATCCAAGTGTATTTTGTCAGAAAAGTACATAAAAATTAAATTGAAAAATTAGCCTTCCAAAAGAGAAAAAATTATCATAGAAATAGTAAAGAGCATGCCTCTTAAAAAAAAAAAGAATATAATTACAGTCTAGTAAAATCTTACCATCTTTCTCACTAGCTTTAGGTCTAACAAACACAACTCATTTTTTTAGGATAAAGCTCTGTGGTAGTTTGGCTATCTAGCTGCAATTTCAAAACTGGCTTAAATATCTACTTAGGAGTAATGGGCAGCATTACAGAGAATTCATTTAATTAAAAGAAAAAAATAATTCTCTACATCAATAAAAGAATGACCTCATATGAAAAGGAAGGTGAGAAAAGTATTATCCTAAAAAGAATAAGATTTGCTTCTAAAAATCCTTTTGAGAGCCTTACAACCACAAATTCCTATTATTATGATTTTTTTCAGTTCACCCAAATCTGCATGGGCTACAGGATGAAACCAAAGTGCTCTGTGTGGCATGTAAAAGCCTTCACAGTGCAGTCACTGCTTACCTCTCAGGCCACTCTTTTCACCACTCATCCTCTGCCTTCTGGCATGTAATACTGCAGCCATGCTGAACAACTTGTAGTTCCCCAAACAGGCCTTACCTCAGGGCTTTCATTCACAATTTTTTCTCTGCTTGGAAGTCTTACCCTCATCTTGACTATCTGGTGAACTTGTATGCATCTCACATTTCGATTAAAATATTATCTCTTTAAGGAAAAGTCTCCTCAGGGGATTAGGCTACCCTTATTCCATAAGCATCTGGTTCTAATACTGTAACTAGAGGCCTGGTGCATGAAATTCATGCATGGGAAGGGGGTCCCTCAGCCCAGCCTGCACCATCTCCAATCCGGGACTCCTTGGGGGATGTCCAACTGCCTCTTGCAATCTGGGACCACTGGCTCCTAACCACTCACCTGCCTGCCTGATTGCCCCTAACCCCTCTGCCTGCCTGCCTGATCACCCCTAACCACCTCTTCCTGCCTGCCTGATCGCCCCTAACTGCTCCCCTACCAGTCTGATTGCCCCTAACTGCTCCCCTGCTGGCCTGATCGCCCCTAACTGCCTCTGCCTCGCCCTGTACCCGGGACCCGGGCTTCCCTCCCACTGGCTGGCCACAGGCAACCAGGACCCAGGCCAGCTTCGCCCTGGATGGCCGCAACCGCAGGGGACCATGGGCGGGCAGCTTGTCCCTCTCCTGGGCCACAGCCACAGGCACTGGCACCTGGGACCGCGGGGCGGGCAGCTTGTCCCTCTACTGAGCTGCAGGTGCTGGTTCCCGGGACCGTGGGGCAGGAGGCTTGTCCCTCTCCAGGGCCACAGGCCACAGCCGCTGGTGCCCAGGACTGCAGGGCGGGCGGCTTGTCTCTCTCCCAGGCCGCAGGCGCAGCTGCTGGCACCTGGGACCATGGGGTGGGCAGCTTGTCCCTCTCCCGGGCCGCAGCCTGGCTGGTCCCCATTCCTCTCTCACAAGCTCATTTGTGCCTGGCTGGTCCCCATTCCTCTCTCCCTAGTGTTGAGTGTCTGAGCCGTGAGGGCATGATGACCATTTGCATATTAGCTCTTTATTATATAGGATTGTTTCTGAGTAGGTCTTGCAACTAGACTGTAAGAGAGCTGAGTACAAGGGCTATGTCCTTCCATCTTTACATTCTCTAATACCTGGCATCATATCTCACACATAACTGATATATGTTAAATGAATGAAACTTTAGAGTTCTTATCAACCATTTTGGTTGTGTATTAGATGTGTTTATTATATACATTTGTCAAGAACCAGGAAGGGTCTGAGATTTTACCCTACTTACAAGGTCATAAGTTCACCCACCATTCTCACACATGCTGGTGGAAGAAAGCAAGACTCCAGGACAGAGAAGAAGGTAAGATTATTACTTACAGCCATAGCAGCTGCCAGAGTTCCAGCATTTTTGTAGCAGCTTCCCTTGCCTCCAGTCCCCCAAGGGCAACACAAATGGGCCCAGGTGGGCCCCTATGGATTGCATTAGAGGATGGAACCCTGGCCTTAGGGAACCCTTTGCTCTGAGTATGACACACATCTTTCCAAGGTTATTCACTACTAATATACAAACATCTTTGAGAGGTAGCCTAGAAGTTAGTTCATCTACTTGCAAGATATGCAGAAACCTAAGAGACCCAAGGAGAATTGTCTCCCAGCAACACTCATGAAAAAGAAAGATGTACTTCTTAGGGACAGGAGTCACCAAATCTTACTTAAATACTCAGAGGGAACCTCCTACCACATTCCAAGAATGTTGAAACTTAAATAAATTCCTTGATTTACATCACTTTTGTATCTCCTAATAATCACCTTGGATGAGTCTAGATTCTATTATAACCATGGAAGAGATATTTACAGCTCCTAAATATCTATGTGCTTTTCATATTTCCCAGCACCACTGCAATGAGCTGGGGAAGCTTCTCTAACACTTTATCACTTCTATGACAGAACAAACAAGCGAGGGCTTGACTTCTCCATTTCCTCACTTCATTTGATGTAGGAATTTTGGAGACACGGAGATGCTAGTGTCTGTTAGCCTGGTACTCTGAGTGACTGTGTGGATCAGAGCTCCTCTGCTGACCAGTGCTAGACATGCACTTGAGTGAGAAATTAATTTTTATTGTGTTAAGTCACTGAGACTTCAGTGTTAATCTGTTTTCACAGCATAGCACAGTGTATCTTGAATAATACAGCTGTTCTTTATCTTATAAGAGTGCAAATATTTGAAGAACAAAGATTTTACTATTTTGAGTTAATTCTAGTAGACTCTCCACTGGTAAACTAAATAAGCTCCGACTGAGCTATGAAAATTCTGATGAAATATAATTAATTTATTTAAGAATATAGCCACTTCTTTTACAGACATGTACCTTCAATAAGAAGCCATAGGCATGAGTCTACAGACGCTGAGCAGGGCTGTTAAGGACAGGACATTGTGGACATTAGTCATTCATAGGGTTGCCAGGAGTTGGAGCTGACTCAGTGGCACATAAAAACAACAACCTTGAATAGTTGTTAACTCTGTAAAAGGTGTTGAAATCCCTAAGAAAAATGTTTCTGTATACTACGAGAGTGCTAATGTGAAATAATGCAGTCTTCTTTTCCATTTGATGCACAGACTACACAGGTAAAGGAAGGCCTCTGTTCTGAATCTACTCATCAACATGCCATTCAATTTTCATTCTTTCATTCACTCAGGTCCCTCAATTAATACATTATCCTGTGTGTTTACAGCATAAGAACCTATTAGTTTTACCAGGGATGAAAGGCATTTTCTGCATTTATTCAGATGATCATATGATTTTTATTTTTAAAATGTTAATATGGTAAATTATACTTTCTGATTTTCTAAACCAGTCTTGCATTTCTGGGATAAACCTCTCTTGATTATGATGTATTAATGTTTCAATATATGGAGCCTGCAATTGGGCATGTGCCCCGACCGGGAATTGAACCATGACCTCCTGGTTCATAGGTCAATGCTTAATCACCGAGGCACCACCAGCAGGGCTCCTCTGGCTGTTCTGAAGATTTTCCCTTTACCACTGGCTTTAAGCAACTTGATTATAATGTGCTACATTTTTTCCTACTTGGATTTTGTTGAGTTTGTTTCTGTGGCTTTACAGTTTTCATAAAATTTGGGAAAATTTCCACCATTATTTCTTAAAATATTTTGTTCTGTTATCCTTCCCACTCATCTTCTAGGGCTCCAATCCCACATAATCAGAAAGAAGGGGAAAATGGAGTTGGGGCACAACAGAAATCTCTGTCATAAATATTCTAAATCGAACAACAGATGCTGTTCCAACTTTTGCACTGGCTTTATCCTATTTAATTCTCAAGTTCACAATAGGCATTTGAAATCATATTTTTTTCAAATCTTATAAGGTATATATAAATACTTCCAGATCTCCTCATTCAGACAGACTATATCTCAGAACCATGGTATTTCAGTATAAATGAGTGCTCAATAACTATTGTTGTCTAGCTGGTTGAATCTCTAACTTCAGAGTCCACTCCCCTAAGCTAATAGTACTTCCTTCCACCTGGGAAGAGTATACTGTCACCTTCATGGGTACATCCCTAAAACAACGATCCCATTCCCATGTGAAGCCATAATGCAGTAGGATATGTGAAATTATCTATATTATAAAAACCCAGTGGCCCTAACGGCATAACAATCAAAGACCTTCGCTGATGGGGAGGGCCGCGCGACTTCGCATGCTGGGCTTCTAGTAAAATTATAACTAGCAAATAGAACAAACACAGAGGAGGAAGCAGTTAGCTCAGTCACAGATGAAAGGAGGTTGCAGAAGGCTATCAACAGAAGGGAAATCCTTGGTAGGAGTCTGAAGGATGCTCACCAGGTAGGTAAGGAGAAAAAGAATATGTCAGACAGAGTCATAGAAGCATCAGAGAATCTACTGTAATGGGCTTTACTGTGGAAGAACACAGTGGGATAAGTAGGAAGGAGATTGAGGCTAGAAAGGAGAATGTCTTGGGTGCCATAATGGGGAGTTTGAGTATAAACAGGGGACTAACATGGTCATATTTGCATTTCAAAAAAATTACTCTGATAGCTATGCAGGGTAGAGAAATAGTAGAGGTGAGGAGATTTGTGGGGAGAACTATAATCCAGGGAAAATGTAATAAAATCCTAGATTAAGGGAGCGAAGAGGAATAAGATAGGATAGATTCAGAAGATAATTGGCTAATTTCTTATTTCTTACTGTATGCTAGACTCTGATCTAAAGGTCTACCATGTACTAACACATCACCCCTATAAAGTAGGTATAAAGTTATACTAGTACATAGAGAACCTGAGAGCACGTAAATGTGTAACCAGAATTCAGACACAGGTATTCTGACGCCATAGCCCATGTTTTTGACCTGAGGAAGCACAATCAACAGAACTTGGGAACTGGATAGAGGAACACTGGAGATTCTTTTTTTTTTTTAATATATTTTATTGATATTTACAGAGAGGAAGGGAGAAGGATAGAGAGTTAGAAACATCAGTGAGAGAGAAACATTGATCAGCTGCCTCTTGCACACCCCCTACTGGGGATATGCCCACAAACAAGGTATATGCCCTTGACCAGAATCGAACCTGGGACCCTTCAGTCTGCAGGCTGACACTCTATCCACTGAGACAAACCAGTTAGGGTAACACTGGAGATTCTTCCCAGCACCCAGTGAATACCGAGTCAAAGGTAGCGAATGAGGAAATGACCAGGTCTTCACCAAACAGTGTCCTTGCTCCTTGCATTGATTTCTATAGGGAATGTCAAGTCCTGTAAAAATTTTGGTCTGTATTTATTTAAAAATATTTTAAACAGAACACTGAGACAGAATGAGCAGTAAGCTAATTTTACACACCCTGGAATAGAACCCGCTCGTGCCTCAGAACATGAGTCCAACTCCCATCCCAGAACATACATATACTCATGAACATTCCTGATGAAAGGGGTAAAAAAAAAAAAATCACCCTCTCCCTGGCTCTCTACTTCTTCTTGTTAGCTCTGACCAACATGTGGCTTCTCTAATTATTAAATAGACCTAACCGTTGGGCTGATTATCCAGGAAAGTGTGGGCTCTTCACAGACAGGGCTGAAGTTGGCTGACAACATCACCTACTGGTCCTTCAGCACAAGGGGTAGCATTCATTTCCAGCCTCTAGCAGCACATTCACAAGTTGGCCCCATAATTAACTAAATAGGCCCCTTCATTTAGGAGTGCCCCAGTCCCGAAGTCTCATTCCTGTCAGAGAGTCATCTCTTCTAGCCTATTTACTGGGAAGAGAAGAGGTATTTATAAAAGTAAACTTATCGTTGACGTGAATCAGCACATTAACATGCATTTGAAATTAGCATCAATGGACCACATTCTAGCCTCTGGGCCTCCATGGGCTCCGGGAAGATAGCCACGCCCACAGTTTCATTTGCATTCTGTCAGGCCCCCATTGCCTGCTGAGGCCAGGGAGTCAGCTGCTGGGGGGAGATTCCTCTGGCTCCCCATTCTCTCAGCCAGCAATATGCTGAGCCAGCTCCAGGGCTACCTAGGCACATCACTCAAGAAAAAGCCCAAGTATTGATGAGAGCTTGGTAATACAAGAACGCCTCCTTCCCCTATGTGTATCGTGTTATAGTTGTGTAGTTATGTGTGTTTACTAAAATACATTTCAATTGCCCTGGCCGGGAATTGAACTGTGACCTCCTGGTTCAAAGGTCAATTCTCAAACACTGAGCCACCCTGGCCGGGCAAAAAGGGAGGAGTTTTGTTGAAGTTTGAAGTACTCTTTGGGTATTAAATTTCATATGAAATGTAAGAGTCTGTGAAATCCTTTGACCAGTTTCTGGGTTGTTGTTTTTTTTCTTTTTGGTGCCATGGTAATATACCCTTTTTTTTCTTATGAAAAATTAAAATATGATCTAGCCCAGAGAATGCTCATAGCTAACAATGAAAGATTATAAAACATTTACTCTTTGTTATCAACCTGAATTTCTCTATATGTATACTTATGTTATTATATTATGAAGGTATAAATATTGAGATTTTGTAAGATTGTAAAATCATAAATATTGAACGTGTGAGAGACATTAGAGATTATCCACGCGCAGCCCTTTGTTACAGGTAAAATCGAGAGTCAGAGAATTCAGCAGTTTGTATCATATGAAACCTCGCTACATACTAGTAGTGGTAAAAAGAACAGATCCCATGTGTCCTAGCTGTCATTCCAATGATGGTCCAAGACTCCCATGTTTTAGTAACTTAACAAATAATTTTCGAGATGGCCCTGAGCTACGTATTATCTCTCTAGACCCAGGGACTGCTGAAAGTGTCCACCTTCACACCCATTACAAACCCAAGGCATTTCTCCAGAGGTATCCTCGTAGCTTCCTCCTCACTCAGGTGTCACTCTCTCAGAGAGGTCTTTCCTGAGCGGCTCCGCACACTTCCCTCTGTGACTGCCTCTGTCACACACTGTGCCTTATTTCCCTCTCAACGATACACCTCATAGAAACCACATTTGTTTCCTTTTACTTTATTTTTGTCCCCTATAACACACTATTCCTTCACAAATATAAGCTCCATGAATGCGAGGAGACTTGTCAATCTTAATGACAACTCTAAGCTCAGCTCCTTCTATTCAGCACAACCGGCACTTAATAAGAAACTTGAAGAATGAACAAGTACATCAACATATCAGAGTTTTAAAACACCTGGAGAAATATATTTAACTTAGACTTTAGCCAAGTTTCAAAGCCCTAAGCAGATACTTTAATTCTGACTTTGAGAGCATGTGGTACTATTTTTATATATGTTAACTTTTTATTTAGAAATAATTTCAGACTTACAGAAAAATTACCAAAAAAAATATTACCAAGAATTCCTGCATATCCTTTACCCATTTTCCTCAAATGTAAGAATTTTATCACATTTGTTTCATCATTTTCCCTTCTCTCCCTCCCAGCAAACATATTTCCTCTCTTCCCCTAAATATGTCAATGTGTGTGTCACAAAACCAAGGACATTTCAGACACGACTAGTACAGTTTTCAAAATCAAGACACTAACATTGATACAATAATATATCTAATCTATAGCCCTTATTCAAGTATTACCAATTGTGTCACTGGGTTTAACAGAAGTCACGACTCCTTTGTTCTAGAATTGTTTTTCAGTCTTTGACAACTTTGACATTTTGTAGAATATCCCTCAATTTACGTTTGTCAGATGTTTCCTCAAGATTAGGTTCACTTTTCTCCGTTGGCAGGAATAACACAGAAGAGATGCTGTATCTTCTAGGCACATCGTATCAGGAAGCACACGATATGTGTCCCGTTACTGACAATGGAAACTTGATTATGGTGGTGTCTGTTAGGTTTGTCCACGTAAAATCAGTAATTTTTCTTTTTTGTTATTAATTAGTGTTTTATAGAAAGATACTTTGATATTATGCAAAAATCAAATTTCTCAACAGGATACTTGGGTCCACTACTTTTGTTGATGATTCTTGATTGAAACATTTACTACTATGATGATGATTCAATTTTTTCCCAATCTATCATTCTTCAACATACACTATTTGATATTTTACTTTAGGAAACTGTTTCTTTACTCCCCCTTTAATTATATATTCATTTATGTACTTACGTAAGGAAAAACTCATGGATTTTAATCTATCGTTATTTATTTTGATGCTCATTTGTGCAAGATTTGGTCAGTGGGAGCTTTTCAAACTAATTCCTGTGCCCTTTACAGATGTTTCCATCACTATTTAAGCACTTCCTTGCTTACTGGCACACACACACCAAAAAAATGTCCTAATCTCAACTTGAACTTTTGTTACACTAGCTCTGGAATCAGTCATTTTTCTAAGGACCCTGGTTCTTCTTGGTTAAGAATGATATTTAGAAAACATTATCTGGGTGCTAGGGATGCTTAGTATTATTAGAGGGCCTTAAGTCAGGGTCATCTCAGTGAACAGAGAGAGGAAATATATACACACATTCACATATGTATCTATTTCAATATCTATTATTATATTTTTAAAACCGCGAGTTTATACTAATGCCTCCAATTCCAGTGTAACATCAAAGGCCTTGTTCTATGCCTGTCCTCATTCTCCCTTTACTTATCTGGAGCCTGCTTTTCTAACAAACAGAAACTTGGCTCTCACAACCCACAATATATTTACTTATTTGCTCAGTATTAGGATACACTTTAAATATTTCAGAATTGCTAACAGACACCATTGGGGAAAACAAACCTACTAACTATAATCAGTATTTGTTTACATTTTTTACGTGTAACCTGAGGGTTATATAATCAAAATACAGTGCTCAAAGTTCCGTGAATTAGTGCACCGCCCTCTTACGCAGTGAAGTTGTTATTCATTTGGAATACAATTAGGCTCATTTGTTTCCATTGGTTTCATTTTGGTTTTCCCCCAACCTTGTTGATTTTATTTATTCATTCATTTTAGAAAGTAAAACATCATCTTGGTACTAAAACTCAGAACTATACAAACAGGTATACCAGTATTAGAGAACTGTCTCTCTCCCAATACATACATTGTACCCCATTCCTGTCTCTCTTTTTGTTCCACCCCATCCCGAACCACCTCTGGCAGTAACTTCCTCAAGTTTTGGTTTATGCTTCTAGTATTTTGTTTTGTGCAAACAAGCAAATATTTATATATTTCTATTTCCTTTTTTCCTTAAAGAAAAGTTAGTAAATTCCAGACACTCTGTTGTATTATTTTTTAAATTATGTGTACTCCAAATCATTCTGTATCAGTTTAAAGATCTTCCTCATTCTATTTACAGCTGCATAAAATGCCATTGGATGGAAGTACCATAATCTGTTCATCTTTCCCCTAAACAGGGGCATTAGGTTGTTGTTAATATTTTGTAGTTACAAAGAATGCTGCAGTGAATAACCTTGTGCACATATTTTTTTGAATTGTTTGTATACCTTCAAGATAGATTCCTAGAAAGGGTTGTGTGGGTTGAAAGGTAAGTGCATAAGGACTTTTTGTCAAATACTGCCTAATTCCCTTCTCTGAAACTTGTACCAATTTTCATGTTTGAGGTTGTACCACTAGCAACATAGGAGCTTGCATATCACCTCCCTAAAGAACGTGCTGCAATACTTTTTAATTTCGTCAATCTCAAAGATGAAAAATGGTATCTCTGTGCAGTTTTAATGTACACTTCTCTATTTATAAATGAGGTTGAATGATTTTTCATTGAGGGTGATTTTTATATCTTTTTTTGTAAATGGTTCATATCTTTTACCCATTTTTCATTTAGGCCTTTGGTATTTCCTTTCCATTTTTAAGAGTTCTTTAAACATTAGGGATATTAGCCCTTTATCTGGCTGCATATAGAAAATATTGTTTCAGTTGTCTGTTACCTTCTTATTTGTCAGTTTTCAATGGTTCCTTCAACTCCCACATAAACAATGTACCAATAGCTTATTCTTCTTTCCTATATAACTTTACTTCCTCTTTATCCTCCCATTTTTTATTCACATAATTTGTACACTGTCAGAACATGTAATATTTCTAATTATATTCACCCTTGTACTCACATTTTAGTCTTAGGTCTACAATAAAATATATTAAATGTTTACCATAAATCACATTGTGGAAGTTTCCTCAGCCATCTCTTTATTTGGATAAACCCATCCTCCAGTAGATTATGTTTTTTCATTGTCTTTAAGAGCTGGATACAAAATCTTTGGTTCACACTTTTTTCCCTAGTTTTTGTTTTGTTTTGATACTTGCTCTATTATTTTGTAAATTGTTTTGAAGAAGTCTGACTCCAGTCAATTTTTTCCTCTTGTATATCATTTGACAGTTTTGATAGAAAGCCTTGAGAAGAATTTTTCTAGATCTTGAAAACTAAGCGTTTACTGGCACTAGGATGTGTCTCAAAGCTGGCCATCACAGGCCCATTTTCTCAGGTACCCCCTGAACCCTTTCAAAATGTAAATTTATAACTTCATTTGCTTCTGGAACCCATTCTTGGATTATAGTTTTAAATATTAGTTCTGTCCCATTGTTTTCTTTTCCTGCTTTGAGGACTCAAACGCATATATATGTTTTTTTCTTCTTTGCCTATCTTCCATTTCAACCCCTTTCTCTGTTCCTTTTTAGTTATTTGTGTCACTTTTCATTATTATTTCTAATTTTCTATATCAGTGTGTCATAAAATTTTACTTGGGCCTGTTTTCTCGTGAGTACCCTGTAATTTAGTCTTCATATCTGTAATTTTCTTCTTTCTTTCTTGAGTGTAGTCAGTCTCTTGATTTTTACTGCTTCTTGTCCATTTTTGTCTTTAATGTTTTAATATCTGCAAATGCTTATTTAGAATTCACAATTTGATTTGGAGTTATTTATTACATTTTTCTTCTGCTTCATGAGGTATTCTGGTGACAATTTTCATCAAAGGCGATAGTTTATGATTTCATTTTATAGTGGCCTTGCATAGGTTTCCTCACTTTCGTCTTATTTGGTGGCACTGGGGTGGCTTATAAAATTTTTAGTTCAATGGTGCCCTCTTCTGTCAGTGTGGCAGAGCCCAGGTTGTTTGATAGGTTTGCCCAGGGGTTAGGGGTGAGGTGTGGAGAGGGATGCGAGTCCTCTAGCTTTGGGTTATATTTTGGATTACAAGACCCCAATACTTCCTTCTCGTTTCCCTTGTACGTCACCACCCAATCTCCACAGGTGCCTCTCCCTTCCCTTTTTGTCCTCTTGACTTTTACTGCTTCTTCTCCATTTTTGTCTTTAATGTTTTAATATCTGTAAATGCTTATTTAGAATTCAAAATTCACAATGTCTTTCAAAGACTGCCACCTGGAGTTGTGTGGACTTTTAAAGCTGTTTCCTGTAGTCAGTGCTCTGATCGACCCGCAAAGTTTTCTACTATTTTCAACCTAGAGGCGAACTTCTTTTCTGTGCGGTGGTGGTTTTAACCAATTGCTAGCTCTCTTTTGTTCTCTTTCCATCAGTTTCCCATGGACAGATTCCCATAAAGACTTATAAGAAGAGCGTAAGAGACAGCTCACTTGAAGTTTAAAAACATAAATATATATAAATGTAATTTGAAGTTGAGGTGTGTGTTTTTTGTCTTCTTGTTATGCTTGAAGTGTGGTTCTGTTTGTTCCTTTGAGATTACTCTCTTTCTTTCCCCCTCTCATCTATGCCATCCATTGGTTAAGCTCATTTATGTAGTGGAAGGCACAATTTGGGTAACTGAACAATTGTACCTCCTAGAATATATCAGATATTTTAAAAAACCAATAAGAAAACAAAAACAAAAACACACCAATATGGTTTGGGTTTGTATGACATACCAACTCAAATGTTTCTCATTAATTTCCTCTGATCATCACTAAAATTGGAAGTAATTTATCTGATGTTTATAAACTAGACACATGCTTATCAGAAAAAAGGCAATTTTACAAATATTTTAATACACAAATATTACTAAATTGTATTCAACCCAAATCTGCCATTATCCGTATGTACGGCTCCTATAATAGTTACTATTGTTGCATTACATTTTCTTTATTATCAAGAAAAATCAAAGAAAAATTATGATCATCTATAATTATGACCATCTTCCACAATACTCGTCATTCTTCTCAGGCTAGAACAATTAATATTTGTACACTCTTCAATCCAACTCAAGTCCCGAAATCAATAATGAGCCCTACCTGGGAAAAAGACAACAAATTATCCATAGCTGCATGTAGTAATTCAAAACCTAAATACTATAGAAAATCAATACATAGATCTAAAAAAATTAAAACTCAATTTTAATTTGATTAATTCTTTTTCTCCTTGAATTGCCCAAATTACCTGAAGGTGTTGACTTTATCCCAGGCCCACTTCCCAAGTATATTAAACTAAATTTTAAAGATAACGTTTAGTGAAGACTTTTCCAAAAGGGCATTTTTGTCTATTTTCCAATTCTAAGGGTAATGGTGGGGGAAGAGTATCTTCTCAATTACTGTACCACAAAAGCTGCTATTACCTTCCAGTTCAAATAATCCTGTTATTTGACCACGGGCTGTAAAAGCCTTAGGGTACCTATGTTTTTCCTCTCCTTTATATTACTGTTTTCTCAAGGAAATTCAATTTTATGTAACATATTTTTCTAACTAAAGGAAAGCATGAGTGATTCACAGAACAAATGTTTTTGTTGCAAATTCAATGTTTGCTACAACTAGTAGAGGTCTAAAAACAAAGAAGTTCTGGCCATTTGTGCCTTATGGTGCTCATCAGCCTCTCTACCGGTCACCACCACTACCACAAAGTGAAATAGCCTTGAAAACACAGCACCCCTGGGAGTTGGGCACAACGGCGTTGCCTTTTATATGTTTCTTGATCAGTCCTTATCATTGGTAGTCATTTCCTACTCTCCTCCCAGCTTCCATTTCTCCTTATTCCTGAGTTTACTAACGATATACTATTGTTCTTCTCAACAAGGGAAGCTGCCAGCAATTAATCCAGAACGTTTATAATAAAGCCATTTCTTCACATGATTATCCCTCCTTAAGGAGGCTTCTGGAGAGTTCATACTACCACGTATATCAGGGGTCTGGCAGTCCTCACGGACTGGCTGAGTGATCTCAATGAACTTCCAGTGAGTAGATTAATGAATAAGATTAGTGAATAAGTAAACTACATCTGCCAGGACATAAGGAGGGAACATCTCAGACTCATTCAAAGATGCTAAGTTTTCTCTTTTGAGTGATGTTACTTTTCATTCTTATTTTTATGTGTTGTTTTTGTTATCCTATGAATATCACTATGTCCTTTTTATTTAAGAGGAAAGTTATACATGTATTGAACAAGGTTCTTCAGAGAAACAGAAACAATAAGATGTAAGTACAGTGAGAATGAGAGAGAGAGAGAGAGAGAGAGAGAGAGAGAGAGAGAGAGAGAGAGAACCAGCAGAGCCGAAAGTATAGCTCCAGCCTAAAAGGCAGGCAGACTTGAGACCCAGGAAGAGCCAATACCTTTTGGTTGAAGGCATGAAAAAGTCAAGGTCCTAGTTTGAAGGCATTCCTGGCAGGATAAATTCTCTCTTCCTCAGGTGAGGGTCACCTTTTTGTCCTTCAACTGATTGGATGAGATCCACCCACATGAGGGAGGGCAATCTGCTTTACTCAGTCTATTCATTTTATTATTTTTTATTTGTGTTTTTTTTCTCAGTCTACTGAATTAAATGTTATTTTCAACAACAAAAACAAAACTCAAAGACACACCCAGAATAATGTTTGACCAAATATCTGGGCACCCCATGGCTCAGTCAAGATGACACAAAGTTAAGCATCAGAGCTGTTATTCAAACTTGCCTACCTCACAGTATTATTAAAAAGGAGTTGCCTTTACTGGATTTTCTGCTTCTTCTTTCTTCCTGGCTGCCAGGTCCCTTAGCTGTGTTACTATTTTTCCTCAGGTTCTGTAAACCTTAAGGTCGGGTCCAGTTACTAGTGCAAAGCTGCTGGTGCAGCAAAATATTAGTTTGCTGCCTGGCAAGTTGTCGGTCCCCTTCTGGGCTCCAGGAGAAAGTGTGCTTGTTCCCAAGCCTCCCTGGCTGCAAAGATCAGTGATTTTTGTTTGTAAAAATATATTTTTATTGATATCAGAGAGGTAGGGAGAGGGAGTGATAGGAACATCAATGATGAGAGAGAATCATTGATCGGCATGCCCCACACTGGGGATCAAGCCCACAACCCAGGCATGTGCCCTGACTGGGAATTGAAGTGTGACCTCCTGGTTCACAGGTTGACGCTCAACCCCTGAGCCACGCTGGTTGGGCTAAAGACCAGTGTTTTATTGGTCTCCGTGTTTTATTGGTCTCAGGGAAGGAAAGGCTCATCCCCACCTGTTTAGCACTCCTCATTTCTTTGGGTCGGGGAAGATGGGAAACTCCTCTCTAGAACATTTTCAAAAGCTAGGGCTGTATCTCCAGGATCCAAAGTGTGCTGCCCTCACGCCTGGGCCTTCCTCCTCTATGACTCATAAAATGCTAACACACAGGAAGACACTAAACCCTTGTCTTCCATATAAACAGTTGATAACTTTATTGTTGGTCAGAGAAACTTTATAAGAAGTCATGTGGCATATGTGGTTAGGAATGGTGGTTACAACTATGCAACTTTTTATTCCCATTTTCTATTATTCACTGATCCAATTGGACAAGAAATTAAGGATTCTGGGTCTAACAGCAAGAGTCATAAAGTTCCTATCCTACCTCATCCAATTCCTACACAATTTAAATTCACAATTTGGGGTATACTAGTAAGAAAGAGATCTCTGAGCTAGTATTTAGAAACCTGGGTTTTAGACTAAGCTCTGGCTGAATTATGTGGTTTTATGACTGAAATGTATGTTATAGAACAGTTCATCTAATCTTTTAATCTCTCTGCTTTTCTCTCTGTGTCTCTCTATCTCTGTAGAAACAGAAACAATAGGATGTAAGTATAGTGATAGAGAGAGATCTATATATCTATATACTTATCTCTCTATATATCTATATATCTCTGTAAATATAGATATACGTATACATCTGCACTAATAAAAGAGAAATATGCAAATTGACTACTCCGCGATGCCCATCAGCCAATCAGGAGTATGCAAATTAACCCAACAAAGATGGTGGGTTAATTTGCATACACAGGCACGGAGCAGCCGGGCGGGGTGGGACACCTGCTATGAAGGGGAGGGCGGGGGGCGGGGGGTCAGAGGGAGCTACAGGAGCAGTGCAGGAGCGAAGACTTGCAGGCTCCTGGGCAGCCAGGAGTGAAGCCAGGGGAAGAAAGGCCTATTCTTGCACAAATCTTCGTGCAACGGGCCTCTAGTATATATATATGTAGACCGTTCCACTTCTCTAAAATGGGGAAAATTATGTTTATGCACAGTCTACCCCCTTCAACCTTTATTTCTCAGAAATGTTATAGAGATAAAATAATGTAATAGACAAAGGGAATTTAGGTGGTAATAGTGATAATTCAAATGAAATGAACAGATCTTTTTGCTACATTTTTACTCATATACATGTATTGCTTTAAAGTGATACATTTATTATGTGAAATCCTCTCAAAATATTGCATGTTGACCTTCATTTCAATAAAGAAAAGGATTTTCAATCTAATTCTAATTTTCCCTCAGATATTAAATGAGAATTCAATAAGCAAAAGATTGAATCTGAAAATAAAGCTACTCCTTGAGTATAGCAGATTGGTTTAATTCATTGGTTAGTATATTTTTGATAAAATTTAAATTCACATTGAAGTTACATATACATGATGTAACTAGAACATAATGAGATTCAGCAATTCTAAAACTGGTCTAAATAATTGCATTAAAATAGCAATAGTTCTAACCTTACAAATTCATTTGTAAAAGAGCACTTATTTTCCTGGTTGCAGTTAAAGTAGCAAAATTTAACTTTTACCCAAATCTCTAAGCAAATAGAACTGAACACAGAATCATTTTTTCCATGAATGTCTCTAATAGATGTTTGATGAGCATATTATTACTATATGCAATAAACAGCTGAGAAAGCACTTCTTGAAAAAATAATATAAAAGAAAATATTTGATTTTTAGTGGCAAGAGCTGGAGATTTTTCACATCAGAAATGGTAGTTATGTGGAATAACTTCATATGAAAACATTTTAATATGTTCAGAATATTCATAAAATAATCCTATGAATGGGGTGCATGTGTTAGAGTCACTTTGGGGAAAATTAACAATTTTGGCTATGTAACAAAATCAACTAAAATAAGGTGGGAAATTATGTTTATGACCAAGGGGAAGAGTTATCTAAGATTAGAACTCATGTTTAACTTGGAAAAAGTGTCAAGCTGCCTTTGACATTGACTAAAATTACATTATTGTCTACATGCTCCTTTTCTATGATCTGTAAGGAAATAAACACAGCAGCTCTGAGGAACAACTGTGTCATTATTCCACAGTCTTTGATCTATACCAACTACTGAATGAAACCAGTCTTCGAATGTCTTTACTGTCAGGGGTGTATTTCTCTAATGGAATCTCTCTGTCAAATGCTTTTTGTTATTCCTCATGCCAGTTGTTATCACCGTTTCTGAGAAAGGTGTTCTCAGACTGAAAACCTCTTCAGTCAACTCCTGCCCACTATCCATAAATGCAATGGAGCTTGGCACTTGACTGACTAAATGAAAACATTCAAGATGGTTGAAATTCTGAACAGAGTCAGGGTTGAACAGACATACTATTGCACTCTTGTTGTTGTCTGTATGCACATCACTGGTAGATAATGCATCTAAAAACTAAGAAAATGTTTCCTTCTGTACTCTACATACAGCATAACACATTTATTTTTTTTCTTTATTGATTAAGGTATTACATGTGTCCTTATCGCCCCATTGTCCTCTCACTACCCCACTCATGCCCTCACCCCCCTGGTGTCTATGTCCATGGGTTAGGCTTATATACATGCATACAAGTCCTTTGGTTGATCTCTCCCCCTTACCTCCACCCTCCCCTACCTTCCCTCTGAGGTTTGACGGTCTGATCAATGCTTCTCTGTCTCTGGATCTGTTTTTGTTCATCAGTTTATGTTGTTCATTATAATCCATAAATGAGTGAGATCATGTGGTATTTATCTTTCTCCGACTGGTTTATTTCGCTTAGCATAATGCTCTACAGTTCCATCCATGCTGTTGCAAATGGTAAAAATTCTTTCTTTTTTACCGCAGAGTAGTATTCCATTGTGTAGATGTACCACAGTTTTCTAATCCACTCATCTGCTGATGGGCACTTAGGCTGTTTCCAAATCATAGCTATGGTGAATTATGCTGCTATGAACATAGAGATGCATATATCCTTTATGATTGGTGTTTCTAGTTTCTTGGGATATATTCCTAGAAGTGGGATCACTGGATCAAATGGGAGCTCCATTTTTAGTTTTTTGAGGAAACTCCATACTGTTCTCAACAGTGGCTGCACCAGTCTGCATTCCCACCAGCAGTGCACGAGGGTTCCTTTTTCTCTGCATCCTTGCCAGTACTTGTTTGTTGATTTGTTGATGATAGCCATCTGACAGGTGTGAGACAGCATAACACATTTAAACAGAGATACTTTTAAAACTATTTTTTAGAATTATTTTAATAAACATATGTAATTGGTATCTTTGCATTGGTCAATAATCAGGTAAACACAGATGAATATTGCTTTATAATTATGTGTATGCCCCTATCTTAGTGTTGTTGTTTTTTCTATTTTTCAAGTATGAGTTCCTTCTTGTCATTTCATTTACAATGATAAGAAAAATAAAAAGGGTCCTGCGTGGGAGGAAACTCAAATGGCTTCACTTATAGCCTAAGAACAAAAATAAAGTTACTACTGAAAAACTTCTACAGAAAACAGACCTTCTCTTGAATGGAGTCTAAGAAAAAGCCATGAAGAGAAAACTGTGTATTGCATTCCCATGTAAAATAATGAGCAATTTACTAAATACAGACTAGTCCCTTCACAGACACTATTAAGTGTTCCAAGGAACTAAATGATCTCAAAAAGAAAATTGTTACTCTAATGAATTTTAGGACACATTCATTCTTAATATAACTTGGCTATTTCTGCCTACCCATGTTGTGACATATGGTATTACAGAAAGCAAAGCACAGAACAAATTCACACATTGCGTAACTAACCACATTGCTGGAAGCCCTTTCAGTAAAATGGGTTAAAGGAGAAAATGCCCATGTTTTTAAATGGTAGGCTTCCCCTCAAGATGATAACTCCAGTTTCAATAAATAAAATATTTATGTGAGCTCAGATGAAGAAAGATAAATTCATCTCCAAAGCATGCAGTCTCAGGGAAAAATTGTTTCTTCATTATGCTTTCAAATAAGCAATGGTCAAAAATGATAGAAAGGCCTACAAAGTAAAATAAAATAAAATAAAATAAAAATGTCGGACAGAGCTAAATCAACAGTTGCTTATCTACATGGATTTTGTCCTGAGAGTTCCTTCCAGAGTAAGTACACGAGAACCCGCTTTCTTCTATTCAAAGTTGTGACTTTAGAAACCTTTCCCATCTCCCTCAATATTTAGCGACTTTGAGAAAATGTATTGAATAGGATGCTTTTCATCCCACAATGCCACCAAACCTGTTTTCGTGTCTATCACAGTGGTGCAGGTCAGTGGTTTCATGTTTAACTCCTCATACAAGAGAGTAAAATTCTGTACAGAGTAAGCGGATCCTGAGAGCATAACTGTAACGGTGGTGGCTGTCTCAGGCCAGGCTGCTTGTCTGCAGAAAAGGTAGTTTTTTAAGCGGAGAAGCTTCTCAGCACCTTTTAACTTGTTTTTTTTAGTGGGTGTTTACATGAATAGGCAACTGGATAGGAAAGTACCTCAAAAACACATGTACACACAATTGTGCTTTGCATTGTATGACCTGGACTGTACAAATAGGCCTACATGAATTGGAATGTGATAGATAATAGGGAAAGAAAATGGCCCAACTCCTTTTCTTTACTTTCTAATTATGCTCATTGTCAAAGTTTATAATAGAACAGATGTTTTATTTATGTAACTTTTTTAAAGTTCTGCATTAGGTTTTTACTCTTGAAAGTAAAAGCTATCAGCAGAAAACAAGAGTGATTCAGACATAGATAGAGATATATATGGGTATTTAAGAGGAAAAGATAGATTATTAAACTAATAGTGTTAGCATGGACTATCCAATTAAAAGGAAACAAAGATAGACTTCTACACCTCACATTACTGAAGGACATAAATTTCACACAGATTGACTTTTTTAAAAAGGAGAGATAAAACAAGTAATAGAAGAAAAATCAGGGGACTAGTTCTGGTCTTGGGGTAGCAGAGAACTTTCTCAACAACATAAAAAAAATCAGGAATGTAAGAAGGACAGTCTACTTAAAAATAAAAATATTGAAGGCAAAAGACACTACAACAAAGACATGACTTAACAGAGGGCCTTTTGTGGTAGCATAGCTCAGTGGTAGGAGAGAAGAAGAGGCAGGGTGTACTTCCATTCTTACCTTTCCATGCTGACATCTGCTGAGAAGTATATCATCCTGATCTCATTTGTAGTGCATGCTCTTTATGGCTGCCCTGCTACTCATGAGGACAGCAAAGTTTCATCAGGTCTGACTGCCTTTCAGCTACTGCCATACAATCCAAATGTGGTAGGCAAAACAATGCCCCCCCCCCCCCCACACACACACACACTTATGTCTACATCCTAATCCCTGGAACCTGTGAATATGTTTCCTTACACAGCAAAAATAACTTTGCAAATACGATTAAGTTATGGGTTTTAAAAGCTGATATAATTTACATACCATAAAATTCACCATTTTAACATAAAGAAATATATATATAGTGCTTTTTGGTACTACGATGAATCTAGACTGGGTTATGTTGGTCTGGAAATTGTAAACTTCTTAATGATTAACTAACTCATATTAGCCTTCAGTAAACCATTTAATTATTTGGCAAATGGCCCTTATAATACCCATATAACTAATTCACCATCGTTTGGTAAGTCAAACATATAATCTCCAACATATAATGCACAACTTAGTGTGTACATACACTAAGATTATATATACTGGTTGCTCTTTCCCACCACCAAAATAATAAACTCCACATTAAATAGTTCCCATTAAAAATAAACCAATTTATAAAAATAAATTAAAAAAAGAATAAAAATAAACCAATTTATAATACATTGCTAATTCAGTGAGTATTTGTAGGAATTTAGTCATGTATCCAAAATTATATTCCGCTACCTTTCAGTCATCTTACCCCACAATAACATTGTCAGGTAGCTGTCTCAAGAAAAAAGGATGTTCAAGTAAATTTGTCCATTTTACACCCTCACACACATGCACACACACAATTTTGGGTTAGAACTTAGTTTCTAGGATACAAATAATTCATCATGAAAATCACCAAATCTCCCATTTTATAATATATTAAGTACAAAGAAAACAGCCAAATCTATAAGGAGGGTAGATTCACCTGCTAAGCATTCACTAAATGTTGCTTCCTTGTTACCAACAAATCTCCTAGATTTGCTAGACTAAGGTCAACAAAACTGCTTGGTCTGATTCAACATTAAAATTTGCTGAACATGTAGTAGCTGACAGGAAATAGAAGCAAAGATATGTTTTCTACTGTCAAGTTGATTTGGGAGACAGATGTGCACACACTGAGATCTGGATCAGAGGGATGAACAGGGTGACGTGGAACCAAAAGGCAGGAGGTGATTTACTCTATTTAGGGAAGAGGTCAGGGGTTGGGTGGGAGGTTGGAGTCACGGAAGATTCCCAGAATAGATAGCATTTAAGCTAGACCTTGCCTTTCCTGATAAGATTTCAGCAGGAAGAGAGTAGACAAAAGGGCATTTCAAATATAGAAGACAGTAATGAAAATATAGAAATTAATATAAATATTTAAAATGAATATAAACATACATGGTATATTCACAGAATCCTAAGGAGAGAGCACCATTTATAAAAATGTTACGTTGGGAAATTGATGGCGCTCTTCTGGGAAGTATTTAATTCATCATTAGAATGTATACATCATGTTCCTATGTAATGTATCTTGGACCTGTCTTTGTGCACCAATGGAACTGGCAAAGGGCAAGAATGAGACAGGGGGCAAAACTAGTGTAGGAGGCAACCTCTAGAGACATTGAGTGTAATGATGGGGCCAAGAGAACCCAGTGAGTGAGCTGGTAGGAGGCCTGTAGAGGAAATGAAAGTAAGAAAGCAAAATGGGTCCTAGGGGTTCATGGAGGGTAACACAAGCAGTCCTTTGGCCACTTGTCCTACTAAAAATAGAAGCATCGCCAGAGACATCTGGCAAGATGCCAATGACCCTGAGCTCAGAGTTCAGGGAAGAATTCTTCCGTTAGATGTGCTTGAAGTCAAGAGTGAGTGACATGCTTCTAATGAGAGGCCATAGAATTTAGTGTTTAAAAGTTTAGGCTCAGGGTGGACTTTGAACAAGCAACTTAATCTCTATTACCTTGGTTTCTGCATTTCTAAAATAGAGGAAATAATAGCGTATACCTCGCAGAAGTGCTATATAGATGAGAGAGTTGTATATGTAAAGTACTTAGAACAAACAGGGTCTAGGCAGAGGAGCCAAACCCTGGGAATCTACTTTCAAATATGTTGAAAGTGCTGAAAGGTTCAACAGGGGACCCTGAAACAAGGCAGAAATTAAGAAGAACAGGGAGTCTCTACCTCCCCATCCTCACCCCCAACAGGACTAGAAGGAAAAGGAAAGAGGTAGTTTTAACGGAGCCCATGACCCAGAGCTTTCTGTAAACAAACAAACACAACACTGGAATCATGAGAAAGACATGGCCACTTCTGGAGATCCCACGAGAAACATATGAACATGGGAGATACACCCTGGCTCCAGCTCTCCAGTCTTCTGCCAGTGCCTCCACATCTGAAACATGCTAGGAGCCAATTAGCGAGGGAGTCTGGGGAATGTAGTTACAGTTAGTTGGGAAAGGGCCAGGGGAGGAAATAGGTCTGATACTATATAGACAATGAGGGGCAGGTCGTTCGGTAAATGTCAGCAACCGTTATTATATTTGACATTTGGCCTAGGTTGGTGATGGGGCATTACCTGGGAACTCTGCACTACCTCTGCAGCCGCTCTGTAATGTGAAACTGTCCTACAGTAAAAAGTTTTTTAGAAAATATTCTGGAACTCTGTCTGACATGTAATAGGTTCAATATTATTAGAAACGATTAGCATTAGTAGTGGAATCAATCATGGGAAAGGAAGCAAAAAAAAGAAAGTATTTTCAGTGCTCTGCTCACCAAATCCATTCAACACACACCAGTCCATTCATGCTCTTACTTCCATCTAAGAATGATGTCAGCTTCCGTAGACGTATTTGCTCACCATGATTCCCTGTTAGTGAGCCCTGACGATAAGCTGAGTGCGACATGAATTATCTCAACTGGTACTCCAAAACCTTCATCAGATTTGTACGATTATTATCCCCACTATACAGATGGGAAGCAGTAAACTCAGAGAGGTTAAACAGAAACTTCAGGAGGCTAAGTAATTTGCCTAAGGACTGCAGCTAACAAGTGGAAAATGTGGAGCCCAAGCAGTATGTTGTTAGCACCTGAACGCTCAACAGCCTGCTAACCGGTCTCCTACATGTGTGGATATGCCCGCCCCCACCATACACAAGCACTTCCTTCTTCATGCTTCTCCCCCTTTCTGCTACGGTCAGGACAAACATGCCGCTTCAACCACTTCTTTTCTATCTGCAAATACTCAGGTCAACGCAGAATAAAAAGCATCGGATTATCCCACCACACTGGGCCTTGCCCACGCCCTCAGCACTGTGACTCAAGTTCGTATCCCTGTAATTAAATATGCTATGAGGGAACATTTGAACTTGATCGAGTTCACTCCTATTGTTTTTCTTTGAGGAATCTACTGAAAGCAACGCTTCCCTCTGGATGAAAATAATTCAGGGGCAGCGCCATGGTGTCAGCCTCTTTTTCACACCCGCACTTCCCAGGCCTCCCTCTAACTCCCCGAAACAAAAACAATGAGGAGGAAGCCTTATTTCCCTTAGACGGGCAAGTCTCTAGCCCAGCTCACTTTCTTCGTGTGAAACAAGAGCAGGTACGGGATGGGGGTTCCTGCGCAGCAACAGCACCTTCCCTGTTGGTGAGTCTAAAGCCACCTCATTTCCTTTTCCGAAATTAGGACATAAGCCGGCCCCTGCCAGGCCGGCTCACTCACCAGCGGCCCGGCCTGGCTGCGCTGTCTCCGCTCAGAACTGGGTGCTGAGTGCCTTGGTCTGGGCCTGCGGCATAAATAGAACAAAGGGAACATTTTTCCTGAGAGAAAACCTTGACAACCAAGGAATGATAACCTTTTCTCACACTGAGGGGAGGGCGGGGAGGGGTAAAACAGCAAACAAACCCATGTCCTTCCTTGGGCTTTCCTGTCTTCAAAGGGACCCAGGGCCACAGGCATTCCTTCCCAGGCACTGCCAGACAATGTGAACATTACCCAGCACGCTCCTCCTGCAACCAGCCAGCCAGCTCTCAGTGTGCTTCCCTTAGACGGCAAATAGCCTAACCTGGGACCTCTCCCCTCCTCTAGTCAACTGAAGAAACCCTGCAGAGTTCGGAGAACACAGAGCCATACGCGCATCCTCTAGGGCAGCGGTCCTCAAGCTTTTTAAACAGGGGGCCAGTTCACTGGCCCTCAGACCGTTGGAGGGCCGGACTATAGTTTAAAAAAAACTATGAACAAATTCCTATGCACACTGCACATATCTCATTTTGAAGTAAAAACACAAAACGGCAAAAACACCCGCCTGTGGCCCGCGGGCCGTAGTTTGAGGACGCCTGGTCTAGGGGGTCACTCCTCACTTGACAAGGGGCGGCCTCGGAGACGGGGCATCTGTCCCGCAGGGAGCAGGGCATACAGGAAGCAGTTGTTCTTCCTTTGCATTCAGCAGGCGCCACATTGACCTCCAGCCCCGCTGCAGCCTTCCGAATAACGCTCTCCCCGCTTAGCCATTGCCTCCCTTCGGAAGCAAGCGGCACAGTCACAGGGCCCCTCTGTGAGCTGGTACCTCACTCTGCACTCAGCTCACTCAGAGCCTCTGCTTTCCCGCTCTGCACGCAGCACCCTCAGCCTTGCAGCACTGCTACCTGACCACGTAGCTGCCTCTCACTGGACTGCAAACAGGCAGTTCCGTGCTCCTCCCCACACAGGCCCCGGCGTCTTGCTCAAAAGTCCTGTTGGACCAAAACCTTTCAATGCGTTCATAGCCTTTCTCATCTATTATGTCCATAAGCTCTTCATGAACCAGGCACTGCTATTTTTTTGTAAGCACCTCTCATTGGTATGCACTCCCTTTGTCCTATCTACCAACACATCCATACACACACACACACACACACACACACACACACACACACACACGTGTGCACACACACAGCCTTTCCCGTGGTTTAAGCAGTTATCCACCAATTAATTAATAAATATTTCATGAAATATGTTCAGTAAGACTCCAGCTCTGTTGCTCATCAATATATATTATCTTTCTGATCTATATGCATTTGTGCATTTAAATAATTAAGAGAGCAAGAACAACAACAACAAAATCAAGCAGAGAAGATAAAGGTTACTCCAGTCTTATACCTGAGATTCTAGAAAGTAACCCTAATAGTACTTCCATATAAGAATAAATGAATACAAATAAATATTCCAAACAGGTCTTGGATAGAAAAGAAATTGAGTAAAAAAAATATCCG
This sequence comes from Cnephaeus nilssonii, assembly GCF_951640355.1. Lineage (NCBI taxonomy): Eukaryota > Metazoa > Chordata > Mammalia > Chiroptera > Vespertilionidae > Cnephaeus > Cnephaeus nilssonii. Next base: position 111,293,115 of record NC_137073.1, on the reverse strand, counting down.
TTAATTCAGTTAATTATATCTCTTAGGAATGTAGCTGTTCAATCCTCAAGACTCTCTTCTTATAGGTACTGCCGTCTTTGATTATAGTTTATATAAATGACATAAAAATCCTACCTAATAATAGACAAATATGCAAATTGACCATACCTCCGACACACCCACAAGCCACGCCCACCATCCAATCAGAGTGAGCATGCAAATTAACCCAAACCAAGATGGCTACAGCCACAGAGAGCAAGGTTTCCTAGGTAACAGAGGAAGCCAAGCTTTCCGCCTGCCCTTGCCAGGCCTAAGCCTCCACTCAAGCTACAAAGTTTCAATTATAAAAAGTAAACAAATTCAAACAAATGGCAGCAGGATGGAGCTTGAGAGAGCAGGCCAGGGTTGCTGCCAGCAACAGGGGAAGCAAAGCTTTCCGCACACCCTGGCCGGGCCCACCCGCTTAAGGCAACAAAGTTTCAATTATAACCCCAACAGAAATTGCTGCCGGCCTCGGAGGGAGCCCCAGGCTTGGCTCCGCTCCAGGCTACAAAGTTTCAATTGTAGAAGGAAAATAAATTCCAGATACCAGGGCCTCCCCTTGGGTTGCCAGGGGGCGTGGCCGCTGCAAACCACCACAGGCCCCTCGCTCAGGCCGCCCCACACCCCAAGGGAACCCCCACCTGATCCGGGACGCCCTTCAGGGCAAACCAGCTGGCCCCCACCCCTGTACCAGGCCTCTATCCTATCTAATAAAAGAGTAATATGCAGATTGATCATCATTGCAACACACAATATAACTGCCCCCATGTGGTAAAGATCCTGCCCCCATGTGGACACAAGATGGCCACCACAAGATGGCCAGCAGGAGAGGGCAGTTGGGAGGCACCCGGCCTGCAAGAGAGGGCAGTTGAGAAGGACCAGGCCTGCAAGGGAGGGCAGTTGGAGGTGATCTACCCTGCAGGAGAGGGCAGTTAGGGGTGACCAGGCCGGCAGAGGAGGGAAGTTGGGGGCAAACAGGCTGGCAGCAGAGTGGTTAGGGGGTGATCAGGCTGGCAGGCAGAAGCGGTTAGGGGCAATCAGGAAGGCAGGCAGGCAAGCAGTTGGGAGCCAGCAGTCCTGGATTGTGAGAGGGATGTCCGACTGCCCGTTTAGGCCCGATCCCACCAGGATTGGGCCTAAACGGGCAGTCGGACATCCCTCGAGGGGTCCCATATTGGAGAGGGTACAGGCTGGGCTGAGGGACAATCCCCCTCCATGCACGAATTTCGTGCATCGGGCCTCTAGTATATATATAAATTACATCATTTTAGAAAGTAGATAGCTTTGGAAATGCTAGGATTTTATAAAAACAAGTATATTATAACACTAACTTTCTACTCACAGTTTCAAAACACACACACACACACACACACACACACACACACACACAGAGTTTGGTCCTGAACCAATTATTTGCTCTGTAGCCGGACTCAAAAGCTGGCAGGTCCAACCAAGGCAGAAGCATGTTCACCTCCTCAGCCCCAGACGTGCTCAATCAGTTACAAATGCCAAGGCTCTTCTGCTCCAAGTTAACAACACAGAGAGCGGAGGCTGAGCGCCTGCCCCGCCTGGCACAGGCTGGGCAACTTCTGTGTCCTACAGCTCTCCAGATGGCCCTCGCCGGCTTGGCTCAGTGGATAGAGCGTCGGCCCCCAGACTGAAGGGTCCCAGGCCCTGGTCCAGGTGCGTGCAGGAGGCAGCCAATTGATGTATCTCTCTCACATCAATGTTTCTCTCTGTCTCTCCCTCTCCCTTCCACGCTCTAAAAATCAATGGAAAAATATCCTCAGGTGAGAATTAACAAAAATACAAAACTCTCCAGATGCACTTGCGCCACTTTCCATGACAAGGAGCAGGAAAGTGAGCAAGCCTGTCCAGCAGGGCAGTGATGGCACCCTGGACTCACTTTGCTTCTGACCTTGGTGTATCTGGCAGGCTGCCTTCTTTGTGACCATCTGTTGGTGTATGCTTTTCAATAATCCTCTTTTGATAAGGCTGCTAAAAGGTTCTGGCCAAGGACATGTATAAAATTTTAATGGACCATTTTTAATAATGTTTTAATTTTTTAAAAAATTACTCTCGATACAGGAGTTATGGAATTTCTGACTTGAAAATAAGCAAATACCTTGTTTGTTTCCTAGCACCCTCTGTCTCATAACAGCTCCCTCCTGCCAATAGAAAATGATCACCCAGAACCAAATCCATCCGTCCTCAAGTAACAGACACTGGCAGACGCAGTGCATTCTGAGACTATTTGTCAGACTTTGGCTGATTCACACCGGCTGCTCCAGAGATAAAACAACTCCATAATCACGAAGATGGGCTCTGAGTCCTATCATGTAGACAGACAGACAGAAATGGATGAGAATGGTAGGACAAAGAATGAGAAAAATAGTTCAAAATTCAATGGAAAAAAGAAACACACACCCAGGATATATGTGTATATGTCTTCTCCACTTACTCAAATTACCTTAAATTATCCACTTTTACTACCTCATTCCACAGGTCCAGCAGAAGTATAGAGTTTGACTATTTTTTATAGAACTTTGAAAAACTATTTGTGGAATTTACCCTAATAAATGTCACATATTTAGAAGCAGGAAAAATAATACAAATTTAAACTTTAGAGCTCACAATCCCTTAAATTTATATAATTTCAAATTATTTTATTAGTGTGCTTTCCAATGAGTGTTTTTATTATGAACTAGTCTTAAGATGATAATAAACCACATTTGGGCAAATTAAGAGTATGTCTCTAGATTGCTCGCTGATGATGTGTGAACGGGTTTAATGTTTGTGGTGCAACACACTATACGGGGACATCAGTCCAAATGCATTCGTTTCTTCCTCTCTGTATTAGATCCCCAGGAGTTCAGCTGCCTGTCTATTTTGCCACTTGGTTAGAAGTGGGGAAAAAAAGAATATTCAAAAGCAAAAGAGTTTGAAAGGTATTACATGAAAGGCTACTTCTGTTTATGTGAGACTCTCTGAGACTCGTCTCTTTATTGGTGTCTGATCGTGGTCCATGTCAAGACTGTTTTCAGGATATCTCACCAGCCATTTAGGTTATGGTTAGATTAGGATTTGTAGAACGCTCCATAAAAACATCCTTGACCTAACCCCATATCCAGAGTGTTCATCTTTCGCCATTTCTATCATTTCCACTAAATACAACAGTCACCTCCTCTCAGTACTCCAGGTCTCTGCTCCAGGTCCTGCCTCTTTAGCTGTGGATGATGCTGCACTCCCTCTGCAGCTGTCTCTTCGCTATTAATCCCTGGCCCTCCATGAGAGAGGGCATTTCCTATAGAACCCTAGTGTCCTTTCCTGGCGACCAGAACATCCTGAAGTGAGTCTATGACCTCCTCCTCCCAGGAAATTAATCCTTTCTAAGTTCTAGATGCAGAAATGAGGCCCCACATGTGTTTTTCCCTAGCCAATTTTCTTTTGTGTGTTCTGATGCTTTTGTGTGACTAGGCAGTCATAGGTAGGTAGTTAGTTCCTAACGCTGATCAATTACACTCGTAGACATTCTTACTTTGTCTTCTAGGCAGAGTTTCTGAAATGGCCATGCAGTCAGGACTAGACTATTCTTCTCGTTCTGCATCTACTTTTTCCTCCTCTCACAATACAGCTTCTCTTGCTGCCCCTAAAAGAGTAAGTTCCCTTCTGTGCAACTTGATTTACTTCCTGTTACAGGTTGAATGTTTGTGTCCTCAAAGGTTTGTGATGATATCTGGAGGATTGGAGAGCATTAGGTTTGAATAAGGTCCTGAGGGTGGTCCACACGGTGGGTTAGTGTCCTCATAAAGAGCGGAGGGTCCCTGGCCTCTCTCTCTCTCTCTGTCTCTCTCTCTCTCAGTGCACACAGGGAAGAGGTGATGTGTCCACAAGGGAGATGGCAGCAGCCTGGAGAAGATGCCTCAGAATGGAACTACTTGCTGGCCCTGTGACCTTGTTCTTCCTGACCCCCAGAACTGTGAGAAATAATTTTTTTTCAAGTGCCACTAAATGATAAAATGTTGCCCAAAAGATGGGATGGTTCTGATATAAATTTCCGTTTAAGCCCCTGAGTCGACGGTATTGTTACGGCACCCTGAGCAGACTTGGACACTCCCATCACTCTCCCCACTGAGCACACCCTGAATGCCTGATTCTCTGCCTCAGTACCACTGACAACTGGAGGACCGACTCTCTTTGCCCAGGGAGTTGTGTATTGGAGGACAAGGGAGAGAAGACTGTCTAACATCACCTTTTACCTGTTAGTGAACATTCTAGTTGAACAGTTTTCTCTGCTTTGGTGGATAAATCCTCCCATAGGAAGGTGTGTGGCATTTCATCAGTCCCGTTGTTCTGATTTACACCAACCCAACCTGCAGAGGCCTGTTTCAGTCTCATCTCCTCCAAGGAATGTTCCCCGACGGTTCCGTCCATTTTCTAAACTTTTCTGGCATTACCGTCTGCACCAAACGATTTAGACATTTAACAAGCTTGTATGTTCTCTTCTCCGCCTGCAGTCCTGTGCTCCCTCCTGCACTTTGCACTGAAGTGTTCCTTTCAGTCCGTGGCTAATCTACATGGCCCCTCTGTCATGTTCTTCTATCTTCATGCTGTGCATACATACACATATTCCTACAATCTTCTGTTTCCGGCCACTTCAATTTACCAAAGCTACTTTAATGTCTAAGCATTTCTTTCATTTCCTCAGTACCTTGCCGACCTCAGCAAGCTAAGGGACTTTTGTACCATCCCTTCAACGAGGCTGTTGACTTTGTTTTTACATAGTTTCTCTCTGAGAGAATTAGTAGGATCAGTCCAAGCTTCCCAAGAGACTTTAACATGGTGTCTGATTACCTAAGTTATTTCTCTCTTTTTATTTTTTAAAGAATGAGAATGTGGGAACAAAAAATAGCAAGGGTTCTCTGGAGTGCATCGTGCCTACTCAGAAGTCAGAAAACAAAGAAAGGAAGGATCGTGAGCCAAATACCTCTTGCACCATTGTCCGTGTGCCCTCCCTAGAGCTGGTGCGATGGGTAAACCAGCAGTCGCTATTCCCAGGCCTATTATTCTGACAACTTGTTTCTCCTGAATGTGTGCTTTTGAGTTTACCTGGTCTTCAGGAGTAGCAATAGTTTTCTGAATTGGCTTCAGGAAGGTGGGATGGCAAACCATTACTTGTTTTTATCATCAACATTTATTTTGCTCTGTAAGATCATTTTGCTAGGCTCCAACCTATAATATGAGAATGAGGAAGAGGCATTTCTTCCCTTGAATGTGAAGTCCCGCAGGTGCCAAGTCATACAATAAAATACACACATAAAATCCAACAGATGTCTGTAAAATCTTCATTTGTTAAATACTTTCCATGCATGCGAAGAGACCACCATGCTAATCAGAAAGGGCACACTCGTGCATGAAACAAATAGATGCCCATTACCAGGCTCGGAAGTCTCAGTATCAAGTGTGCACCAATTACTCAGCCATTCATTTCCTAAATGTCTCCTTTATCAAATATATGCTTAACAATTCATACATGAGTTACTATGAATCATAAAAAACACAAGATATGGTCCTCATCCCTAGAAACATTATAAAGAAACTTTATAACCTCACAGAGGGACAAGATATACACGAGTTGTGCTATATAGAAGTAATGTCTGACAAAATTATTATAGAGGGTAAAAATGCAGGACAGAAACAAAGGAATGTCAAGATGTGCTATATTGCCCTCCCAGCTCGGAATTGCATATGGCTGAGGAGGGGAGCAGAGTGAACCTAAGGATGGCTTGTCCTTAGCGTGGGATGCATGCAGTAGAGGATTACCTTAGTGCTTCTCTTTGCCTTTGCTCAACCGAGATTGCATCCCCAAAGCTTGTTTCACTTTCCCATGGGGAGAGGGCATGGAAAACATATCAAGGATCTGAGGAAAGCTAATTAGGCGTTCGACATTAGCTGATGATTTGCTGTTCATAGTTTGCATTTTTATGACACTTTATACATTCACAGGCATTATTGGTCCTCTTAACAACCCTTCAAGGAAGACAATATAGGTATGATTCAAGTTTATAGATCAAGAAAATAAAGGGACAGAGAAATTACCTGACTTGTCCAAGAACCTGAATTTATCCGTTAGGATCCTGACAGGGAACAGCTAGCATAGCTAAAGGATTTGACTGAAGGGCTGGAATAAGAGGCCAACAAGGGACAGGAAAGCACTGAGGGAACATAGGGGAGGAAGCCCACAGCTTTCTCTCGGCCTGAAAAACAGAGAGCAAGGTTCCCAGCTCTGGTGAGAGCCCCCACCGTGGAAGAGGAGCTGCCAGCACTGTGACAAAGTGGGGGAAAGCCAGTGAAACATGCTCTGGTCCTTTCTCTTCTCACCCTCCACTCACACGGCTGGGCAGCCCATTGACCAAAGTAAACCAGAAGCCAGACCATAAAGATCCTTGATGGTGCGATCAAAAGCGGTCACCTTCTTAGGCACAGAACTGGGCAGAGGGGCGTGAGTGGATCTGAGGAGGTGGACAGGAGAAGCATGCTAAGTAAAGAATCCCTAATTTGTGTCTACACATTCAATGCTGCTTTCCCCGTGGGTACTCATCAGATATGCTACCCAGAAGAGTTCACTGCGATGATCTCTTCTTCAGGTCGGGTGAAGCCTCGCATTTCCTGGTGGCTCTCCCGGAAGCCTTTCCACTTGGACAGAAGTCACGCTTTGTGACCTGCCCTCCCTCTTTAGTCCTGGGTACATCTGCAGCTCTCCAAACCAGATGCAACCCCCGGAGGTCAGACTGTTGAGTTTCAGTATAATGCTAAGCTCTACAAAGCCCTATCCAAAGAGCAACAACAACTGAAAAAGATGAGGGAAGTGGCTGGGTGCTGTAGGGGACAAACACTGCCAGAAAAGCAGGTCATGCTTCCAGGGGGCATGCGATCTTACTAGTAACAATTTCCTCTGGGAAGGATCCAATATGAAATCAGACAGAGTGAGGTCCATTTCACATATTACTCAAGAGAAGGATCTTTTTCAGGATTGCAGGAGCAGATTTGGAGCCCAACACTTTGAGTTCTATTGGCCTCCACTGCACAATGTCATTTGCTCAGTTAATCTTTTGCTTAAGTCCCTGCTCATCATTTCCACTCTGGTCTGAGAATCCCTTAAATTGAGCACCATCCTTTCCAAGTATTAGTTAAAAGATCCCTAGAAAGAGTCTAAAAAAAAAAAAAAATCCCTGAGAATCTATCACCTTAATAGGAATTGAGTTTACCTAAGTACTTTCCTCCTTTGATTAGAAAACTTTAAACTATAGAAAGAAAGTACATGAAATGCTTTTAACAGTTAAAAAACAAGTAATTAGCTTGGCCATGGTAGCTCAGTGGTTGAGTGTCAACTGATGAACCAGTAGGTTATGGTTCAATTCCTGGTCAGGGCATATGCCTGGGTTTCGGGCTTGATCCCCAGTAGGGGGTGTGCAGGAGGCAGCCAATCAATGATTCTCTCTCATCATTGATGTTTCTATCTCTCACTCCCTCTCCATTCCTCTCTGAAATCAATGAAAATATATTTTAAAATAAGTAAATAAAAACAAGTAGTTACAATACCATAAGCCTTTGGAAAGAACGTGGAGAAAGACACTCTAGGATTGAGGAAGAGGATGCAGAAGAAGGCGGTGGGGGTGGGGGTGCAGTTATTGAAAATAAATGTTATTATTTACTTCCTAGGGGTGGCCCTTCGTGAGCTGTTCGCTATCCTGGCAGAGCCCACTTCTGACTGACCTCACCCGGCTGGCTGGCATTTGCACCCCACGGAAACCTGGGCGGACGGTCCCCAAGGGGTTCACCTTCCCCACAGAGCATGCTGCCTTCTGTTTCTTGAAGGAATCAATCCAGCTTCTTTAAAAAAGATTTCCTCTGAGATTAAGCGAACTAACTACACTTCCTCCCACTGCTGAAACCCAGGCTTTGGCTTATCCGCTGTCATTTCCTAGTGTTTGTTTTCCTTTTCCCCAGAACAATGAGGGTGACAGTGAGTTCTGGCTGAAGGGCCCCACACCTGAAATACTCTTGGCCAATTACACCACGTGGCAGGCTACAAAGGAGGACAGATGCAGTCTTTCATTAAAAGGAAAATTTAAAGAATAAAGAATATCAAGAGTATCCAGTGAAAACAATTAAGTAATTAAATAATTAAAACTGTTCAACTTTATAATGACTCAGACACAATAATATAATTGGCCTTCTGTGACCTGTTTGCCAATTAGGGCAGGGTCACGGCTCCTGGAACAGAAGAGGGACTTGGTCAGTACCCTCACAAGTGACTTGTTTTTAAGTAGAACAGGATCACGCAGGGCACTTGGCCATAGGCCGCAGGTGGATTTCTCACAGAAAGAGGGCTTTTTTCTTTGGCTTTTCTTCGGCGTGAGTCAGGTTGTCACTGACGTGCAAGATAAAACACTGCAAGCTAGCAACCCAGACATCTTTCTGACTGAACTCTTGGATCCAGTTTTAACCCAGGGAAAATCTTCACGAAACAACTGCTAGTCTATATTTCGGTGAAAGATGAGCTAATTTGGTATAGCCCAGTTTATTCTGTCATGGGGCTCTCCAATTATCCAGCACTCCCTCTCTGTCAGTTCCTCTCCACCTAAGAGGATTTGGCTATCTCAAGATGATGGCAACAACTCTCTTCAGAAATGTTTTTCTGTTTTACAAATAATACAGTTACATTACAGAAAAATCTCACGCTTACTCCTTTAGAAGTACCCAACATGCTTTCTACCTGCATTCTTTCATTCGGTGGGCATTCCATAAAATGTCTTGGTTTTTTACATTTCACTATCAATTAAATAACTCTCAGGTCAGGCACTGTGTTAGGTCCAGTCTCATGTGCTATCTCCTAAATTCATCACAAGCCTGAGTAGGTGTTATCACCTCCCAGAGAACTTGCCGCATACATGGGGGCGGTATTATTAAGATGCAGGCTCATTCTATACAAATACAACTAAATCCAATCAGATATTTAAAAATAACCAATCATTAGCATCATTTAAAAATTTCTTTGCAAGTTTCTTAACCAAATAGTCACAGCTTCACCTTTGCACCATTTTTTTAAAACGTTTTTTTCTGAAAGCCTCTGGTACCTGCATATAGCAAGCAAACGCATTCCAGAGCACACCTGCTCCTGGGGAATGTTGTAAAGTGCGGAGGCTCCTGGAACACTAAAAGGCGTGATGAGATGATTTGGCCCAAACTCATCACCCGTCATGAGAGCAAACTAATAGCCACAGCCCTCTGACACTGAAATGCTGATGTCACCTTTACATATGATGGCCCCGTGTTCTCCACTAACCTCAGAAAGCAGGAGATACATCTGTGTTTTGCCAGTTTTAACAGCGCAAGTGCAAAGGCTATAGATGAGCAGAGTCTAGGATATTTGAAGGTTAAGGGGAGAGGGATTCTCAAGTGCATTTTACAAGCAAAAAAAAAAAAAAGTGAACATCAAAACTGAAATTACAGGATGCACCATGCTAAGGTAGTCAAGGCCACAGATGAAATAAATGGCAGAGGTGAAAATGCATTTTGGTGATGCCACTGCCAGTATTCCCTCCAAGATTTTATCACCTTCCAATCTTCATTGTACAGGGACCAGATCAAACCAGCCACAGTGAAGACTCCATTTAGGTCGACAGCACTGCCAAGTAATTTGGATGACTCACCTGGTTATCTTCTGAGATCTGTCTGGACCATTATATTACTTGGATGTCAGTCATTTTTCATTTAAATTAGAGGAGGTACGATTTGGGTTTTCAGAAATTTGAGAAAAACCCATCCAGGTTATACTCTCCTACTTAAAAGAAAATTGCCTAATTTTTTTTACTATTTCCCTTCCCCAAATGACTTTGTAGGCAGTGAAGGCTTCTGCCTACTTTTCAGGTCTACCTTCTATATGTTTGAAGATCTGGCGTCTTCAGAAACCCCTATAAATAAAGTGTAACTTTTAAGCATTTTGGTTCAAACTTGGGGCAGAATACACTCTAGTCACTCATAAAAGAACAATTTAGACTTTAGCCCGGGATACTTGTGGATATGAGGCCTACAGATTTTGGCAATGCCAGGCATATTCTTCAGTGTCTCTTTAAATCTTCCTTAATGTATAAATGACACTTAAAAGTCCCCTTTTCACTGCAGCTGGCGGAGTACCTAAGACCATAACAAGTTACTTCCCCAGTAAATGTCATGTTCCCTTAACCACAGGGCCGTAATTCAAAAACTGTAGATTTTTAAAAAGAAAAGTCTTAAGAAAAAAATAACTCTGGGAATGAAGCCTAGGATTTCCCATCTATGAAAAAAAGGGGGTTGTAGCAGAGTGGAGGACTGGCCGGTGGCCAGGGGCCTGGAGTTACTGCTTTCGAATGGCTTTCTGACCAGCTATGCCAGAGGAAGGGTCCTGTGAACTCTGCAGGGCGACTTGCAGGAGAGGCAAGCCAAGAGCAGGCAGGGGGCAGGAGCTTAGCACAACGCAGTGGGTAAGAGCTAGAAACCGAGGCTCAAATCCAAGTGCAAATGCTTACTGACTTGGTAATCTTAGGTAAGTTCTTTGTACCTCCGTCCCTATTGTGAAATGTAGGTAACATAACAGGTAGGTGTATTCACTTTCTATTGCTGCGATTTACTACAAACTTAGTTTCTGTGAATATCAACACTGAAATGAGTGGCATAAAACAACACAACTGTGTTAGCTCACGGCCTCCGTGGGTCAGAAGTGCCACGCATTGTGGTGCCTATGCCACGTATGTACTTGCCCCAGATCTCGAAGGGCTGAAATCAAGGTGTCGGCGGGGCACTTCCTCATCTGGGGTCTTGACTCGGGAAAGATCTGCTGCTAAGCTCCTGTGGGTCATTTCCTGGTGACTGTCTGACTGGGGCTCCCCCTTGGCTGGTGACTGTAATGCAGGACATTCTCAGCGTCTGGAGGCTGCCTGCTGCTCCTGCCCCACTGCCCCGTCAGCATGCGGTCTCTCCCTCAAGGCCGGCGGAGAACCCTCTCACACGTGGAGTTTCCTCTCTCAGGCCCCATCCTTTTAGAGGCTCCCCTGATTAGTCAGGCCCATGAGGATAACCTCTCTTTTGATTAGCTCAAAGGGAAATGATTAGGGACGTTAACGAGATCTATGACATTCTTTCACCTTGTAAAGTAAAATGATCACAGAGTGATAGCCTTCATGTGTGTAAGTCCTGTTCACACTCGTGTGTGTGTGTGTGGGGGGGGGAGGGGGACAGATCACGGAGGGTATATACACAAGAGGGCAGGAATCTCGGGGTACGTTTTAGAACGCTAAGACAAGCCTCCAGGATCCTTTGGGAGGATTAAGCAAGCTACATTTAACTGAGTAGACCATTTCATGCCTCACTAGGGGATAAGTGCTATGCACATTTTACCATTAATATGTTCTACAGGTTGGGTTTCGTAGGAGGAGACACTGGGTCTACATGACCTGCCCAATTGCTGTGTTTCTGTGCTGGAAGCTGGGGTTAAATCCAGGCCTCTCCTGATCTGTTGGCGTTTTTCCTATTCCTGCTGCATCCCGGGTGGCATTTGGCCCAGGATAGCCTTCCTGAAGATGCTTCTTCCTACAGCTGTTTCTTCTGCTTCTCACAGCTGTATCAGAACAGAGAGCACCTCCTCACCGTCACCTTAAGTCAACAGGTAGCAAATTCTTCTCTACAGGGCCACTGTGGTGGGTGACTCGGGCATTTAGTCCTGTGCGTGGGGGTGGAAGAAGGGAGTCACACCGATACCCAGGCTGCAGGCTTTGTCTGCATAAATCACTAACGATGCGCAGTGTCCCCTCAGAAGGGCCGGCCACCCACAGCCAGAATCAGATAGTATTTAGAAGAACCTGTAGTTACAAGTCACAGGTTGAGCCTCTAGGCTGGCCAGTTCCCTCAAATAAATGTACAGAGCTCCCGTAGTCAGTCTGGGAAGGAAATTCTCTACCCTGTATCTAGCTATATTCAGGAATGTATTCTGCATGCCGACAGCCGAAATATGCCCAGTGATGTACCAGATCTCTCATGCACATACCTCAGCAGGATGTCTGTAAGTAGAAACTTAAAAATCATCATCATCATCGCTAATCCCTTCTTGCCCCGCTGTTCTCTTCCTCATGGAGTCACGGATACGCTGGAAGACTGATGTGTTATGCACTGATATGGGATGCCAGCCCTGGAATGTCTGAGACCTGGGTGTGTTTTTCAGGTGTAGATTCCCAGCATCAGTGGCATACAACATGCCTGGGGAAGAGGGTGTGGGGCAGTGGATGGCATTCTAGCAGCCTCACGTCTCTGTGGTAAGAGATTTTGAGGTCAGTGCTACTGAGTACCCTCTGCCATGTGTATTAGTTTGCTAGGGCAGCCATAACAGACAGCCACAGACTGGGGGGCTTAAACAACAGACATTCATGTTCCCACAGCTCTGGAGACTAGGAGTCCAAGATCAAGATGTCTGCAGGGTTGGTTTCTTCTGAGGCTTGTAGAAGTCTTGGCTTGTGGATAGCTATTTTTCTCTCTGTCTTCACATGGTCTTCCCTCTGCATGTGTCTGTGTCCTAATGTCCTCTTCTTACAAGAACACCAGCCATACTGAATGAGGGCCCAGCCTGGTGACCTCCTTTACATTCATTACCTCTGTGAAGGTCCTGTCTGCAAGTGCAATCACATTCTGAGGTACTGGGACTTAGTACAAGAGAGCCTCCATCTACCTTTTTTACTCCACCTTTATATTCTACACTAGAGGCCCGATGCACAAAATTCAGGCAAGAGTAGGCCTTCGCAGCCCCAGCTGCCTTGGCCCTTGCAGCCCTGGCTTCGTCCAGAAGGTCATCCGGAAGGTCATCCAGACGGTCATTCCGCTGTTCAGCCGTTTGGCCGATTTGCATATTATGCTTTTATTATTATAGGTTCTTTCCTCCCTGTCTCAGGTCCTGCTGCCAAATAGTCAAGAACAATGAAAACATTTTTCTGTATAAACATTGGGGAATTTTTTTGAAACTAGGAGAAACCAGGAAGATCAGCTAACCCAGTGGTCGGCAAACTCATTAGTCAACAGAGCCAAATATCAACAGTACAACGATTGAAATTTCTTTTGAGAGCCAAATTTTTTAAACTTAAACTTCTTCTAATGCCACTTCTTCAAAATAGACTCGCCCAGGCCGTGGTATTTTATGGAAGAGCCACACTCAAGGGGCCAAAGAGCCACATGTGGCTCGTGAGCTGCAGTTTGCCGACCACGGTGCTAACCTAATCAGCATGCTTATCATGGGGAGAGAAGTCCCAGAGAACCAAAATATACACACAGAGTTGAGTCCTAAATCACTGGGGGTTAGAATTTGAATACATATTGCTAGTCTCCTTGCCAATATGCCAGGTGGCTCCCAATTTTCAGTGATTAATGTTTTCAAGTTGTACACAAGGTGGGGCAAAAAGTAGGCTTACAGTTGTTAATATGGCAAATAGTACAATAATTAATAAGTAATAATACAAGAATAAACTCTGTTTCACATACTCACAACTGTAAACCTACTTTTGCCCCACCTTGTATATTATTTGTATTCTCACATCTACGTAAGATAAATAGCATATATTTTTATCCTTATTTAATAAGTGAGGCTCAATGGGTTTTCATAAGGAATGAAATCCTTATTAGAACTGGGACAAGAAGCCAAGCTTCTAGCTTCCAGTTCAATATTACTTGAGTATTTCATATAAAATCAATATTCTTCCACTAAAAACTTGATGGGCGCTGCATTTGTGAGAGGCCTGGCACAAAACAGATGGCTCCTCACAGAGGGCTTAACAACAAAGAAGTGAATGAAGGGATTTACAGAGCAGCGTTCTGAGTTAAAAGAACCAAAAAGATGGTGAGGCGCCCCGGGACGAGCTCGAGTGAAAGCCTGCACTACGCCCGTCGGAGGGGTGAGTGGTGGAAACGGGATTTGCAGAGCTGCCAACAGTGGAGAAAGAATGGTCTCCTAGGAACAGCCACTGCCAGAAGGTTGAGAAGCAGGGAGGAGGGAGGATGAGGGTAAATACCTTGGACCTCTTTTCCCTCCTGCCCTCCAGTTTCTTGCAGGTGTCTCTCATTAGTCAAATCTACCCAGAAAACAGGGCGTTTCCTGGTGCACAGGAAGAGAGAGACTGGATTGGGGGTGGGGGGTCAGAGAAAAGACCCAGTGCAGGTCGAGGGAGCGTACAGGAACATCAAGAGGAACAAGCATCTTCTTCAATCCGGCTCCCTTTGGAGCTGGTGGTTAACTACTTGATGCTTTCAACGGCCTAAAAACACTTGGAGGGGTGGACAGATTGTCTAGACCTGAGATATGCTAGAATCTTTATAAAGTAACTTTCAAAAGAAAGAAGTAAATATAATGCCTTTTGTTCAAATCACTCTCATCATAAAGACAAACTGTGCTAAGATATTTAATACGTCTCTGTTAACCAATGATCATTTTAAGTTGTGTCAAATATTCCATATCAAAGTTACCCTCCCTTTAATAATTCTCCATCCACTCCTTCTGGTTTCATCAATGTGCCCCTAGCCAGAAACATACAGTTAATGAATATGAGCATTTTCCAACCTTGGGACTGTGACATTTTGAGCCAGGTAATTCTCATTGGGGCGGGGGGGGGGGGGCTGGCCTGTACACTGTAGTTATTTAGCAGCACCCCTGACCTCTTCCCAGGAAATGCCGGTAGCACGGCCGCAGCTGTGACAAGCACACACACCTTCATGTGTTGCCAAGTGTGCCCTACAGGGTGAACTGTCCTTGCCTGGAAACCACCACTATATATTCTGGAGAAAGAAAACACACAGCTCCGATTCAGCTGGTTGCACCCAACCTCTTCCAGCTGCTTTGCAACCATCATAAAGTGTTTAAAGGGGAGAAATGAACTGAACCCTGTTTTGTGTTGTCAGCCAGAAAGAGAAAAACCCACATCCAGGTGCTTGCTTAAGACCAAAAAATAAATTATGTACACCAAACCCCCCAAACTCTAAAATAAGGCTTTATGAGGTGTCAGACTGCGAACGGACATTCCCTAGCTACAAGCCCCACCAAATGGCTTTGTGTAGCTTGTAACTCAAATGTTTAGTCTGAAGGAGTCAAGAAGAACTGAACCCTCACCAGCCTTGAACCAAAGCCTAAAGAGCCAAGTCACCTGGCTGAGGCGTCTGCGCACAGACCGATCCGTGGTCGCAGGGAGGAAGTGAGGGCCTTCAAGGGATTCTTTGGAAGGTGAACGTAGTACAAGGACACTGGTGTTTGCACAGCCTTATGAAGTTCCCCCCTCCAAGGGCATTGTTTTAGTTCCTCTCTGTGGTGTAGGCAAGCTTCCTACCTAGTCCTGGAGATAACTCAGTTCCAAAACATCTTATTTACAAGAGTTTAATTGGACAACATACCCTTGAACAAACCTCAGCCATTCCCATGGGGAAGGGAGAGTTTTTATTCTTGAAGCACCAACCTAAAGATTAGAAAATTCGAGGACGAAGGAACTTTAGAGCGGTATTAGGTTAAACAGTATATTTCTCCAAGTTTTGCTGGTGTAAGAGATCACCTAGAGGTGGCGAGTGTTACAAATGCGATTGCAGGCCACACCACAGCGTTCTGATTCAAGAGGGGCCCGGGGACCCCAGGCATCCACATTTGCACAAGCATTGAACCTGACCCCGGCGGTGAACAAACTGACTAGACACACTAACCTGGTCTCTCTCTGTCATTTCACAAATGAGTAAACTGAGGCCCAGAGAAGGTCCACCAGCAAATTAGACATGGAACCGAAATGCGACTGTGCTGCGGCTGTGAGGGCAGCTCCCCAGCTTTTGCAGGCAACTATCTGCCCTCCGCACGGACACCAGAGGTCAGGAGGAGGCCGGGTAACCAAGGCTTTGCCCTCCAGAAACCCTGTTTGTTAGCTTATGCTCAATCGTGGACAACTTACCTCTTCTCCGGGGTCCCAGCAGATGCTCTGACACCTCTACCTAAGATGTGCTCCACTGAATATTCTCAAAGTCTACTCAGTTGGTATCAGATCAAGTCCCTCACCCCCTTTGCTCATCAGTGCCTTAGTTTACACCCGTAAGTCGGTGTGTTCTTTCTAAAGACTCTACCGGAGCCGGCTCAGGTGTCTGCGAAGAAGTACTGCTATCTCCTCGCAAGTAAATACCCACTGACTCACACAAAGGAAAGAAACGATGCCTAAGACAATAGATTTTCACATTTCAACAGAAACTCTGGTGACTAACACGGGGATGTCATACTGTTCTATTTTTTCAAGTAAAGACATAAAACATGACTGCCTGCTCTAGAAACCATTTCACCCCAGTTAACCGCCATTAATAAAAAGTAATCAAATATTTTAAAAAATTAATCTTCTGAGAAACTCTCTATTATGCCCTACTTTACTACAGATAGCAGGAATTTAATTAACATTTGTGGACCCAACAGGACATGTGGCTATACCGGATAAATGACTTCATAAGAGGATCTCATTGGTCATTCCCAGAACTCCTGATTTGTTTGTTAAGCAGGTGTGCCACAGTTGCCTTATCCAATGACTCCTCAGGATTTGAGATATCTGAGTTGCAGGAAGGTCACCCTTTTTTTCTCTTTTTTTAAGGAAATTAATCTCCTCAGTGTTCTGTTCTCCTTGTTCCTCTGTTCCTGGTCAAGGTACAGAAGGAAAAACAAACATGATGAGTGATACCAGCTGCTGGACAGCATGAACTGTTCTACCTAAGCATTCTCGCTCCGGGCAGAACGTGTGTTTTATTTAGACTTTGAAGAGCATTTATTGGATCGATAGTGTCACAAAACAGAGAAATGAGATGCTTCCAATTTCTCATCAGGTCAATTTTAGTGGAAGTAGCATAGAGATAATGAAAGATGTTGAATACTGGTTGCTTTTCAAACGTGGAAACTGCTGTTGTCCACTGAGAAGTAAGTGTGGTGAGAAAGCTGTTTTCAGTTCATAAATGTGGTTATTATTTCATATTTTTATAGAACCCTAAATGCACAAGGTGCTGACAATATTTGAAGTGGAGCCAAGCAAATCAAATTCCTGGTCCAAAGCACGCAGAGTCCATACACAGACCCGATCCATACCAAACCAATAACTCAAAATAAACATGGTACAGCGCAGGGCCATTGCGAAGGGAGGGCCGTCGGAGAGGAAATGTTTTAAGGTGAAGAAAAGAAGAGATACCCCTAAAGTACAATAAAATAATTTTTAAAAACCCCTTGAATAGGCCCTGGAGTCTCAAAATGAGTTGTCCAAACCAGCATTTTCTTTAAGAAGCCTTTCACCTCCCACTTTCCTGGCAGGAAAAAACACAGCTACACCAGGACAATTAATTAGATGTCAAGTGTGCACATACTAATCCATTTCAGTGTGATGGTATTGCTCCCTAGACATAGAGCTACTCCATCCTCATCAGTTTTTAAACTGAAAGCTGGAAAAAGCTCTTATTTAGAGGCGCAAATAATGACTTTCTCCTTAAGCCAAAGGAAAAATCCCTCTAAATGGGGGCGGTTCTTTGAACCTTGTTAATAAATCAGTCCAAGAACAGAGCACTGTGTTCACAACATGATCAATCAAAAGCCACACAGAATGGAAAAAGGCCTCCAGAGCAGCCCAGAGGCCTTATCACAATTGCTTCCTGCAGGGAGAGTGGATAAACAAGCCCCATCGGAGGCTGGTCCAGGGACGTGCTTCTTGTTGCTCCAGGTATCAAAATAGGAAGTAAACAGCTCCGAAACAGTTCTGAGAATTGCCTGGAGGAAGTGCTGCTTCCTCTCCCTGCACTTGCTTCGTCTGCTTATCGCTCACCCTCTCAGCACAGCCCTTTGCAAGCTGTCTGAGAGCCCTTGACAAAGACCATCTTTTCCCATCTGCCTCTGACCTAGCGCCAGCCACCTGACCCAATACATCCCCTCCCGTCCCCAGCCAACAGAATATGATAAGAAAATGAAGACATAAACTCCACCAACTTCCATGCAATGGATCCCCTAAAAAACTGCACACATCTGGCCTAATGGAAATACCCACAATACTGTGGGAGAAAATGGGCACCGAGACCAGGTAGGTTTCCAGCAGCATCTCAGCATGACTGGACTTCTCATGAGCAACCAACCAATAAACAGTTCTGGAGCTCATTACCTGCCCAGCCTACCGTTGGTGCCCACCAAGAAAACATGTAAGCTTGTTTTACAAGGAGCCCTGGGTTGTGTTACCACCTTTCAAATGATTTTTAACACACCGTCCTCCCTGGCCTGGCCCTGACACTTCCCTGAGGCTTTTCATTCATGTCTGCCCGCAGCGCAGTCATGCACCTGGCTGTCCACGTCCTGTGAGCCAAAGAAAGTTCTTGTGTACGCCTGCTCGCCACAGCTTGGCTTTGCACGTCCCGCTTTTCATTTGTGTAAAGGTGTTCATAATGTCAGGTCTAGGTCACCCGAGTTCCATTCAACCTGAGGATTTTAATATGAAACACGCATGCTTTCAACTGGAGGTAACTAGTAATTCAGGATTGTCTTGGAGAAATGGGCCAGCTCCCTGAGATAAGTGTAAAACCCATTTTGGTTTCTAACTTGGCCTAGAGTTCTCCAACTTCTACACAATGTTTGATACTGGATTGTCTTTCAAATGACTAAATGTTTTTATACACACATGCTTTAAAAACCACAGAAAATCTGGGGTTTTGAAAGATACAAATTTGCTGGGTTTTTATTAGCATAGAGGGCAAATTGCTGGATATCATAGTTATTTTATAATTTCTGTACAATCTGACTAAATAAATAATTCTTTAACAAAATTTACCAAATGATCAACCTTATGACAAAGAAGCTGAGACCAACATGATTTCTGTAGATCTCTTCAAAGGCACAGATGTAAAGCATGTGCATTGCTTTCTATAGAGCACTCGTATAACTGGGCAGTGTCTGGGGTATTACCTTTACAGTGTTGATCATATAAATATTATTTTTCTGTGGGTTTGCAGTGAACTAATCATATCTAACATCATATTAAGGAAGTCATTTTAGTAGCAGCTTTATTTATGGAGAAAATTTCAGCCAAAGTGTACATAGAAAAATTATTAATATTATGATTTGGTTGGAGAAGCAAAAAACACATGCTAAATGAAGTCTGAATTTCATAAATGCTACTCTATGGGGGAACAAGAAAATTCACTTGGACTGAATATTTAATTTTCCACATTGAACTGTTTGGAATTCATTCTTTTTTCTTCACCTATTGCATTAACAGAAAAATATAGGAGCCCTCCAGTGAACAAACTCTATATCCTCTTGGAGGAAAATGGAACTAAATGGGAGTGAAATGACTGAGCAGGAATAAATAAGAGTCTCAAATGAGAACCACCACTGAAGTCTGGATGAATGCAGGTGTCCGCCGCAGGTCAGCCGAACGCCTGCAGGTGAGCAGTGACCACTCTTAGGCCAGTGCTAAACATACACATGATTAATTCGTAAACTACGTCTCCATGTTTCTCTTCTTCAACTCTTTCTTACTCTTCTCTCCATCAATAAAACAAAACCCATTTCATCAGTCAGGGTCCAACCAAGGAACTGCAATGTGGGGATACAGTAGAGGGCATTTTGTTACAGAGGTTGAAAGGACTGAGAATCCAAACAGGGGACTATCCGGTAACCAGGGGTTAACAAAAGCAAGATGCTGGCACCACCCTAAGCCGGATGATCAAGTAGAGAACTACAACTCAGCAACCGGATTGATTCATTAATACCTGCTCTCAATTACCTAATGGAATCTATGTAGCTGTAATTGTCCATTCCACATATCACTCCTCTACATCCCTTCCTCTCGGGTGACTATTTCATCATTTAAAGAGGATAGTGAGTTTGGATAGTGAGTGACTTATTAAATGGTAGTACTTTATCCTTAACGAACTCAAACCCTCTAATCCTTGAAAGCATGACGCCCCCAGAAGGACGCCGTGGCTGTCTCCATCAGTGGTCCCTTCTGAAGCCTCACTAAGACAAGCCGAGGAAAGGAGCGTGTGCTTTCACTATTTTCACTCGGTTAAAATACAGAGCAAAGGTTTACCCATCTTCAACATTTCTTCCAGGGCTTCAGAACTTCAGACCATCGCGACAAGTTTCTTTTACCTTGGGAAGAAATAATTTCAATCTTTCAATCTCTAAATTAACTATGTTGGCCCTTCTTCCAAGCTGTTATCCAATTTGCTGTGACTCCACACCAAAAGCAATTACCTTGTCTCTTTAACAGCACAATAGGACCCATCAACATTACAGACATGTCAATACTCAGTATGTCAACACTCTGGTCAGCTGAAGGAGACCTTGGACAGTCAAGACATTTTTTTTTATTGTTGACAGTGTTACAGATGCTTTTCCCCCCTCCCCATTTCCTCCCTTTTTGCTCTCCTCCACCCAGCCCCTGACCCACCCCAGGCCTTCCCTACACCACTGTGTCCATAGGCTATGCATATCTGCATATATGTTCTTTGATTAATCTCTTCCCTTCCCATTTCCCCCAAACCCTCCCCTCTGACATCTGTCCGTCTGTTCCATGCATCCATGCCTCTGGATCTATTTTGTTTGTCAGTTTATTTTGTTCATTGGAATCTATATATAAGTGAGATCATGGATATTTGTCTTTCTCTGACTGGCTTATTTCATTTACCATATTTTAGCATTCAATTTTAGTGTGTAAATTAAACCTGTAAGGGGTTATTCCATTGCAATGCAGTTGAACAGCATGATGTTAACAACTGGATTCCAGTGAATCCAATCGGGATTTCTGCATGGTCTCCGCCCTGGAAAACCAACTTGAATTCCTGTCCTCAGGCCATATTCCAAGAGACATCATAATTAGATCCCAAAAGAATACATTGCAGCTGAAGAGGATGTCCCTGGAAAATTATATGGGGGAAAGGCTGGCCAAAGCAATGTGCACATTCATGCAATTATCCAGCTAATTGCACAAGGTGCAATTATTCTGGCTAAAGTTATGCTAGGATTAGTCAGTCTTTTTTTAAAAAAAGTGTATTTTGAGAAAGAAAACATAAAGCTGGGACAGACTATCAACACACCATGTTCCATTTTCTTTTGCAACACTTGAGTGAAAGTTCATCGAAACAAAGGTTTTAGCAGATTTCAAAGCATAATGGGGAAAGTGATTAAGCATAGGGCATGACACATTTTGAACAACTGCACTATACCTCCCATTGGCCCTTATGTGAAAGACTTATTCGTGGACATTCAATTATAATCACTTACAGTTTAACGAACTAGGATCTCTGTTGTCATGTTTACCAATAACCCTGAGGTTTTAAATAAAGGAACTAAACAGGGGACTATTGTAGTAAGATTATGAAGCACATAAAACATTTGGGGGATAGGAGTTGAGCAAGAAATTCACCTTTAGCTTAGTTGGTGTGGCTCAGTGGTTGAGCACTGACCTGTGAACCAGGAGGTCATGGATTTAATTCCTGGTCAGGCCACATGCCTGGGTTGTAGGCTCAATCATCAACAACATTTAATCACAGCCTGATAATATAGAAAGCATTTCAACATTTTGCAGTGTCCCATAGTAAGTATTAGAAACAACCATTTTAAGTGCAAAACAAAGAAGTACCAATCAATAGAAACTATTGCCCAATAAAAAGTCAGAAAACTAAGCGGTCATTATTTGCACTGCTGAATATTTTAACTGCAAAACCAAGTTAAAGGAATTTTAATAGTTTATATTCTTACCCTGTAAGATTTTTTTAGTGGGTATGAAAACTACTCTAGTTAAATAGCTATAATTACTTAATTATGTAAACTCCCAAAAAACTTGTTCAATAAAATACTAAATATATGGCTTATTTTATTCTGCAAGGTTGTAAACTCTTTCCGTGTAAAGTGAAAAGAGTTCATTTTTCTATATCTCCCCACAAAATCCAACTCAGATCTGGGAAAATAGTAACTGGGTAATAAATAAGTGACAAGGAAACAGTAGCCAAAAAAGAAAGCTTAAAAAACGAAGTGTCAAACTGATTTTAATCAGAATCTATTGTCATATGCCACAAAATACATTTTCCACAGTATGGATGAATCACTTTCTACCTCTCTCACAGAAAGTTGCCTTTGAGAAACGTAGCTCTGAGAAATAGTTCTAATTTGTCAACATTGAATGCCTCTATAATCCTAACAAACATGACTGGGACTTAAAATATAAATGACCTGGTTATTATCAGCATTAGCAAAAAAAAAAAATTTAATACTACCCTATAAAATAGGGAAGATAGCATTTTCCCCATTTTATTATTCCTACTTGCTTAGAATATAAAGAGATTAAATAAAATCTCAAGGTGTCAAGGTAATTTAAAGAAACCTGGATTCCAGCCCTAAGTTTATTTTTTTAAAATATATTTTTTTATTGATTTCAGAGAGGAAGGGAGAGAGAGAAACATCAATAATGAAAGAATCATTGATCAGCTGCCTCCTTCATGCCCCCTACTGGGGTACTAGCCCACAACCCGGGCATGTGCCCTTGTCTGGAATCGAATCTGGGACCTTTCAGTCCACAGTCCAATGTTTTATCCATTGAGCCAAATCAGCAAGGGCCCTAGGTTTACTTTTGATTTCCCCGTCAAGGCCAAAACTTGTTCTAATGTCACAGCAAAAAAAAAAAATAAATTGATGCTTCCAACTCCCAGGAATAGTTATGCTGTGCTCAATGACTTTTCCATTTGATATAAATCTAGTTCAGCTTACCTTCCTTATACCTGATGTAACTATCAAATAAAGAGGCTAACATTTAGTGTCTGCCTAATGAAACTCGGCCTCCTTGTTTCATAATAACATCAAAGACATGGACATGAGTTACAACAGAATGAAAACAGTATTTCCTTCAAAATCATCCAAACTTTGAATATGAGTGTTGTCTCAACACTGTAACAGGCTCATTCCAGAGTTGCTGGTTGATGAGTAGCTGTGACAAGAAGCACCAAAGGGTTTCTTAGTCCTGATTCTCATGTGAGTATGTGTAAAGCCTAAATTTATTTCTGAGCACATAACACAACAAAGAGGTCATAACTTTTAATAGTTGGCTCTAGATACCTCTTGAGTAATTGTGAGAACTTTCACCCTTACTTCCTTCTCGGGAATTTTACTGGGGTTTATGTAGCAGTGAGATTTTTTTTCTTTTTCAATTATAGTTGACAATCAATATTATTTTATGTTAGTTTCATGGGTACAGCATAGTGGTTAGACATTTACATAATTTATGAAGGGATCCCCCCACTGATAAGTCTAGTAACCACCCAGCACTATACATCGTTATTACAATATTATCTACACTAATAAAAGAGAAAGATGCAAATTGACCATACCTCCGTGACGCCCACCAGCCAATCAGGAGTATGCAAATTAACCCAAGAAAATGTCGGGTTAATTTGCATACACAGGCATGGAGCAAAGACTGAAGGCTCCACTGCGGCCGGAGCCAAGCCTGAAGGCTGAAGGCTGAAGGCTGAAGGCTTGGCTCCACTGGGGCCCAGGGCCTGGGTGCCAGAGGAAAACTGGTGCCGGCAGCCAGGGGAAGGAAGGCCTATTGCACGAATCTTCATGCAACGGGCCTCTAGTCTATATATATAAAAGCCTAAGCAACAGAATGACAGAATGACCGAACAACTGAACGACCAAATGACCAGTCGCTATGATGCACACTGACCACCAAGGGGCAGATGCTCAATACAGGAGCTGACCCCTGGTGGTCAGTGCACTCCCACAGCTGGAGTGCCACTCAACTGACTGACCCGTCCCAGCAGCCCACCAGCCGGGTGGCAGCCACTCACTCCCTCAGTAGTCCTGCAGGTCCAATCTCCGGAGAATGGGCCAGGCACTAACAGACCAGCGCTGCTGGCACAATTCCAACAGCACCGCCGGCCTCCTAGAAGTTGGCCTTCAATATTGTGGCCACTTACCCTCCCTAGATGCTCCACAAGTAAGAAATGATATAAAAGCAGCCTCCAGGTGGCTCCCGACAACCAGCACAATCATCAGTGGGATGGATACAGATCCCAGGCCAGCAAGGTCATTCCACCACCCGCCTGGAGAGTCGATTGCATCCCAGCCCCCCCGACACCCTCTTCGGAACGGGCGATCAGGACTAACTGCGTGTGAGCCTGCAGCAGGCACAGCAGGGCCAGGATGAGCGGGGGCGGCAGGCAGGAGTGGCAGGTGGCATTGGACTGCTGGTTTCGGCCCAATCCCTGCAGGCCACGCCAAGGGACCCCACCCATGCACGAATTCATGCACCGGGCCTCTAGGTGACTATATTCCCCATTCTGTACTTTAACTCCCTGTGACTATTTCGTAACTGCCAAATTTTGTACTTCTTTTTTTATATATATATATTTTTTATTGATTTCAGAGAGGAAGGGAGAGGGAAAGGCTGATAGAAACATCAATGATGAGAGAGAATCATTGATTGGCTGCCTCCTGCACACCCCCTACTGGGGATCAAGCCTGCAACCTGCGTATATGCCCTTGACCGGGATTGAACCCAGGACCCTTCAGTTTGAAGGCCGATGCTCTATCCACTGAGCCAAACCAACTAGGGTTGTACTTCTTAATTCTTTTACTTTTTCATTCAGTCCCCTAAATCTCTCCCATCTGGCATGTAGCAATAGAAATTTTTTAAACCAACTTTAATCTCTTTGCTCATAGGAATTTCCAGTCCCTCCTTGCCACAACTACCCAGTCTAATAAGGGGCCAGATGTAAGTAGAAATGATTAAATTCAGTGTAAAAGTCCTTCTCTCAACAAAAATTTAAAATTTATTTCTCAAGTTCTTTTAATGTTCATGCCTACCAAGAACACAATATAACGCCCCAAAAAAGCACTTAAATATATCCAGTGAAATTATTTCAGAATTAAGACTTGAATTCTTTGATGCTAAACTTAGTTAACCTGATCGTCTTGGGTGCTGGGTTTTTTTATTTTTATTGATTCAACCACAGAATTTCTTTGAATCTTCCCAAACTACAGCTTAATACAATTTTAAAAGGAGACTTTAAAAAATGGGAAAATATGGCACTACGCATTACAAAAACTGAGTGAAGCTTCAATGGAAAGACTTGGTAGGATGGTAATAATCAATGAAAGGAAAACTGTTTTCAGAAATTCCATTATCTGCTCTCTGGGTATTAGTGGACATCACCAACTCTAGGGAACCGTGAAACGGATCCCCAGAACTTAATCTAGTGAAATGGATCGTACTGATGCATCTGTCTGGAATAGTTGAGAATGAGGGTTATATTAAATTGCCTTTTTCACTTACTTCTTCTTTAACCTCGTTTTTTAAAAAATTCAAATTTAAGCATTCACAAAATATCCCAATATAAATATATTAATTTTCCCATGAAATATATTACTAATTTTCATTTAATTTCTGAGCAAAGTAAAAAATGGCACCTATTTACTTAAATTAGTAAACTAAAGTTAGAAGATGTTAGTAGAGCCTTTTATACGAGTTTTAAATGATTTTCTAAATGCTAAATTGTTCAGAAAACTAGTGAGCAAAATTAAACAGTTGAGATTATAGCAGATCTAGGAGCAGATACATAAGTAATATGTTGCAGTGTTTTAGTTCCTTTATTCATTCATCAGCATTACTGTTATTATAATTGAGCATCAACTATATGTGCTGTATGTACTAGTTTAGGTGCTGGAGATAGAACAGTAAGCTAAACAGTTTATGATGCAGTTTACAAATCTATTCTCAAAGGTAAGTTACTCTTGGAAGGCATAGGTAAGAATGGATGCAATAATCTCTCTCCAAGTGGAATCATAGACTATCGGTATACAGAGTTTAAAAACCAGGTGGTATAATGATTAGTACAAGAATTTAAGATCTCAAGTTAAAAATCAAGAAGCACTGGTTTATTTTTCTTACTAGTATTTTATTTTTAAATAAACCTTGATGACATAACTCATATAATCTTTAGTTTTGGTAACCTTGAAAAGTTAAAAAGAGCATCGCACTAGGATAGAGATTAAAACCTAGCACAATAAAATAAATATTTAGGGAAGACACGAGAACCAGTAGAAACATAAGTAAAGCAAGCACTAAACTACTTCTCCAATTAATTCCCATTTATATTTTCATTGTCTAGTGGAAATTAAAATGTTAAAAGCCTACTTCCCCAGGAAGCTAAATGTGTCTCGCCATTTAAATGGCATTTAAAAATGTCCTCTGGAGGCAAGGTGCCCATTATTTCACTTAATAGGCAAAGAGGAAAAGGGACAAAATGGTCTTAAAATAAATTTTAGACTTAAAAGGTCAGCTCCTGATATTCATTTTTAACTGAAGCATAACATATAGGCAAGTGCACAAATTTAAATATACAAAATGATGAACTTTTACATATGTATATACTCATGAAAACACCACCCAGATCAAGATATAGAACTTTATCATCACTCCAGCAAGCCCTTATATCCCCTCTCAAATACTTCCCTCTAAATGTAATCAACATTCCAAAGATCAACTATTTTTATAAGTTTAGAAAGTTCTAGAATAAATGTAGAAAGACCTGAGTCTAAATCCAAGTTTTATAACTAACTAAAGTGTGATAAATTCTACGTGACCTCTGCCAAGAAAGAAATGATGAATTTTATTGTGTACTACACTGTGCTAAGTAGTTATTACATATATTAAACATAGTAACAATGAAATCAGATTGGTAGCCAGGGGAAGACTTTAGAGACGAGGTGATGTTAAAGCTGATTTTTAAAGGACTCTTAAGGAAGAGTTGGCGAGAAGAAGCTAGAAGAGGAAGATGTATGGGAGGGGAATGTGAATGAAAGAAGATAACGGCGTGTATAATAAAATGGAGACATGGGACAGCATCACATACTCAGGAAATGCTATTTGTGCAGCTAGAGCACAGCATTCAGGTGGGGAAGTACTGAGAGACAAGCTGCAGAGATAGGAAAGAGACAGGGCAAGAGGGCCACAGGTATTAAAATAAAAATTAAACTTCATTTTGGACATTAATAAGGAATGACAGTCTGGGCCCAGGGAGTCAAGAAGGGAGGTGGCATCGCCAGGCACCTGCTATTCCGTTATTGGAGACGTGGGGAGATTGAAGGCAAAGGAAAGCAGTGACGGCAGTAATCTGGGCCCAAAGGGGAGGGCAGTTGTGGATTTAAGTGGCCTGTGGCAGGGAACATGGAAATAAAGGAATTAACTAGAAAAATGTTGAAGAGGTAAAATCTAAAGGACATATCGACCCACTGGAAACAGGAGGGGAGTGATTGGTGGGTTCTGGATTGGACAATGGTGGCCCCCTGCGCTGACACAAGGCATACTTTTCATTATATTTGGAGAAATGATGATGTGTTCAATTTTAGACATGGTAAATTCCAAATGCCTATTGGATGAATTGAGATGTCTAGAAAGCATTTGGATAATATCAACTAAAACTTCTTGAATAGCTATTGTATGCCCAGTTCCTACTAAAGAATCACACGATATACCTGAAACTAATATAATATTGTAGTCAACTGGAATAAAAAAATTTAAAAAAAAAGAAAGAAAAAACATGGGAAATGCAGAAAGAAAACAAGGGCTGATGTTCTGAAAATCTAGAGTTAGTTCAAACTGACACTTGGTAACGGGGTGGTTTTAGGTAGCCTCAGTTGATAGAATTCATGTTTGCATTTTGAAAATGAAGGATCCCTTTCCTTTCAGCAGCCCACGATGCAAGGTGGCAAGATGGCGGTGCAAATTTCCAAGAAGAAGAAAGCAAAATAAATAATTAAATAAATAAAAGAAAATGAAGGATCCAAGAAAGCTATCTTAAACTTACTAAAGTACAACAGACTTCCTTAATAAAGACAAATTTGACTGTTTCTGTGCTAGCACTGTAGAGAATAATATCTTAACCTTAGTGTGTAATGGAAAAACAAGAACTAGACTATAAAAATGTGCTGACCTAACAAGATACTCTAATGAACAGATGATAGCCATGTATAGCCAGAGTTGAGGACTTTTTTTTTTTAAAGGAATATTCATAGCAGAGAGCAGAAAATGAAATTTAATTTTAGAAGAAGGGGGTTTGGGATTTGGGGGTCATTTATTCATCTAACAAATAGAGATTGAGCTTCTACATACTAGAGACTCTGTGTACTAGACACCATACTCTTACACTAACCTTCATAAAGTCAGAAATCTTGTTCTCCTCTAAACCCATATTACACTTTTTTTTCCTCTAAGTTTTTTCTAGTATTGGGGTGCTTTCTTTATATAATACTAAATCCTAACAGATTTTAAGATATATTTCAAGTCCAAATGCCTCCCTAAGACATCTCCTGATAAATAGAAAGTATATTGCCCCTTCTTTTTATCTACCTAGTGTTAGTGTAATCAGTCAATGTTGGGTCAGCCTTCCCTCATCAAAGAACTTGATATTTCATTGGTTGTAAAAGTAAGCGCTAAACATCCAATCCTAGTATAAGTCCAGAGGAAGAAAAAATTTTTTTACCAAGTGATAAAAGTTTCAATACAGCATTCCTTTCAATAGTGGTTTATTCTTGCATTCCATATGTTAGCATATAGATATACTGTATTCTCTCATTGAGTTTCCTGGAGAGAAAGAAGTATTTGTGAAATTAAAAGTTTTAACTTTATTAACAGCCATGCTATAGTCTTACTAAGGAGACATTTATAAGGCAGCTTTTATTTTAATAAAACAAATGGTAAATGTTATGAAGGAAATACCATTCAATGAGAGTGTATAACAATGGAATCTGACCTAAATGGTCAAGAAAAACAGATCCAAAGTAGTTATGTACAATTATTTGCAGCAACTAGAACCATTCATTTTCAGCTCAAGTCTTCAGAGAACTGGCATGTGTTACTCATAGCTAAATATTTGTTTCTCAAAATATAATGAAAAAATAGAAAAATATACCCGAGTAAACATGAGATTATTCTGTACTCCTCATGAGTAATCACAATTTTCATAATGCCAAGGCTCAGATTTGTTTTAAGAAACATTTAAGTGAATTCTTATTTTTGTTTAGTTTCAGGTCTCTCTTCCAGACTTTTTCTGAACTCTAGCAGACTAACTGGCTTTAGCAAGGCAAGGATGATGGGTTCATTGTTCCCATTACTTCAAAAGTTTTCTCGTACAGAGTGCTGAAAAGTTAATACCTCTAGAGAAAACTAATCAGAAGCACAGCTGTTCAATAGGAATGAGAGGCTATGGAAAGCAGAGACCTAGGAATGACAGCGGCCAGACAATTATGGATGATTTTCCAATAGAGCACTGCTTGAAAACGAGGCCAAGAACTTTGGTGTACTGGTCAAGTGAATGTCTCGTGTCACTTATGACACCAGATCCCCAGGATGATGTAACTACAATGGTGAGGACTTAGGACTCAGTCTTGTAGGTACCAGTGTGTCATTGTGGAACTAAGTATTGATTAAAAAGTAGAGCTAGATGTCATGCTATTTGATACCTGTCATTTGTAACCAACAAGTGACAAGGATACTGGAGACTTACTAAGAGCAAAATCTTTACGCTAACAATGTTCTCCATTTTCTTCTCCCAGTCCAAATCAGAGGATTGTGGCCCACACATCATTGGGCATTATGGGAGGAGCCTGGGAGAGGGACCCCATGGGACAATCTGGCCAAACACAGCTGCAAAAAACAAGACTCACATCTGGAGAAAGGCTGTGATAGACAGAGAATTGGAAGGGCTTCCGAGAGAAATGGTGAATTCCTCACTAGAAACACTTGCTACAGGCAGAGCACACAGCAGGGGCCACTCCAACACGAGGCAGGGTCTAGCCGACTTTTCCAGGGATGATGATGCAGCTTGTCCTCTAGGACTGCTCTCCCACATCACAGTGGGTAACATGAGCCATGAGAGTCATATAATTATTTCCATGGATGTATCTTTGTACATTTTTTTTGTAAATTAAAATTTTTGACACAAAATTGGCCCCACCTAGCTCCTGTGAATGTCAACACAATTCAAAGACTGGAAAGTGGGGAATAATCAGTATAAGCCAATTCTGTTGCTTAAATCCATCCCTGTCCTCAGTTAACATCAGTCAGCATCAAATGATCTATAATTCCCTTTCCAGACCAACCACTAGTCTTTTTTTTTTTTTTACTAACTTCAAGTAGAGGTAAAAAGTAAAGAGAGCCCAGTGGCATGGCCCAGTGGTTGAGCATTGACCTATGAACCAGGAGGTCATGGTTTGATTCCCGGTCAGGGCACATGCCCAGGTTGTGGGCTCGATCCTCAGTGTGGTGTGTGTAAGAGGCAGCTGATTGATTCTCTCTCATCATTGATGTTTCTATATCTCTCTCCTTCTCCCTTCCTCTCTGAAATCAATAAAAATACATTTTTTTTAAAAATAAAGACAACTAAAAACAAAAATTTCATCATCTCCCTAGCCAAGAACAAGAGTGAAAAATACGATACAGTCATTCAAAAGTCTTTGCGGGAAGCCTTGAGTGTCTATTCCTTACATTGGTGCTTCAAGAAATGAAAACATATAACAAAGACCATTTGTGAAGACAAAGGCATACTCTTCTTTGTCAAGATTTTGTTTGGGTGGGGGTTATTCCAAGATGGTGGCAAAGGAAGATCCTGAAATCACCTCCTCCCAAGGACACACCCAATCTACAGCTTTATGTGGAACAATTTCCTCTGAAAAAGACCAGAACATTAGCTGAACAGCTCCTTCACAACAAACGATAAAAGTGCCACATCAAAGGGGGTAGAAGAAGCAGAGCTGTGGTCATGCCCAAAACTCCATCCCCAGGGCGGGGCGGGGGGGCGGGGAGGAGCTGGGGGGACAGACCACAGTCAGGAGAAATCGCACAAATCCAGAGCTTCTTCCCCAGGAGCAACAGGTTCAAGCCCCAATAAGGTACCCAAAGTTTGGGACCTGCACTGGAGAGATGGACCTTACAAGAATATTAAAGGGACTTTGCTAAGCCAAAAAGAAAGGGTATTACTCAATAGCAAGAAAAAATATAAAATATAAATCTCACTGGTCAAGGTAAATATATAGTATAGATAGTGGATTAATCTATAATAATAAAAGGGTAATATGCTAATTAGACTAGACATTCCTCCAGACGTCCTTCCGGATGAAGCTGTGGTGGCGGGGGCCGAGGCAGAGGCGGCAGAGGCCACCGGCTGCTGCCGCGGCGGGAGCCGAGCCCCTTGCACGAATTTCATGCATCGGGCCTCTAGTCACTTATAAAGCTAGTATGAAGGTAAAAGACAAAAGTAGTAAAACAACCACAATTATTAAATAAGGAATATACAAACTAAAGAATGTAAAAGTAAAAACAAAACATCCATTCTCATATATCATATCCTAAGCAGGCTGAAGATGGAGAATCAAGCAATGAATTAAAGATCCAAGGATTGGATTCCAAATCATACATCATTCCCATAGAAATGGGGCGTGCCAGTTAGCACTGCTTCTTCCATTTGCAAATACAAACCAGCCTTTCACAAAAGTTCTTGAGTAGGTATAATTGGATCACGTTCATACCTAGCACTGAACCCCCTTGTTCCCAACAGCTGGAGAGGTGAGCCTGAGGAAACGGTGATGGTGGTGACATCTAACTGTCATCAAACGGCAAGGAGGACTCAGAAAGAAAGAAAGTCAAAATCCACGGCTGAAATGCCATCTGAGTGCTGTGGTTTGAATGGCCCACAATGAGAGCCTCAAGTACTCAGTCCACACATGAATCATATGGTCATTTTTTCAAAACAACCAACAGCCACAAATAAACACAAGCATCATCTTGTCTTATTTTCTTTGAAACATTTGACCTTTTTCTCAAGATAAAATATTTAAAATAAATTAATATATTCTATTGCATTGCCCTGTCCAGCACAGTGCCTGCAACGGCGTAGCGTATGCTGAATGCCACACACTTCAGCTGCTAAGTGGATACCAGTGGCATTCCCCACCCCAGAGTTCCTCTAACATTTACAGTTTATGTCTCACAACCAAGGACCTAACAATTCAATGTCTGAGGTGATCAAAAATCCCACAGTCTTGCACCAGCTGCTTATCCTGCCACCCTACGAACCCAGTTCCTGTGCTCAGAGAACAGGAGGGGGTAGGAAAAAGACCCAATGGCTGCTGAATGCAGAGAATCCTGAGGCTACAAAGCTGTACAAAGAAAACATCAAAAACTGCACCAGGAATTCTGCACAGATGAGAACTATGAGACTTCATTCTTGCTACTATTTGATGTGAAAGGCAATAAATTCAACATAAAAACCACAACCTGTACTCTCTCGTCAGATATCCTCAAAAATATGTGCAGAAAAGATTGCTAAGATGCTTCCAGGCTTGCCTGCAAAGAAAAAAAAATACGTGTTTGGATCCTGTTCAAATCTATCATTGAACACACTTGTTCCCAACACCTGGAAAGGTGAGCCTGAGGACAGCTGTCATCAAACCACGAGAACTCAGAAAGAAAAGAGTCAGAATCCACGGCTGAAATGCTGTCTGGACGCTATGTTTGCAGTGGCCTCAGGAGAGCCTGGGTGATATCAACTGATTCCCAGGGCTGAGAACTTGGGTGTTAATTATAAACTCATACGGGAGAGATCCCGGAGGCCTGCCTGCATACAATTCCTAACCATACAGTGAGAAAGGGAGAGTGGGAGAATGAAAGAGAGAGGACGACGGGACGCCCGGGCAAATAAGACAAGTATGTGGCTGCCTATCAGGGAACTGACATGATTTCCCAAATGGAAAGGATTCCCTAAGTCTGGCCAGGTTTGTAAACTAGAGCCAAAATTTCTCCAACTTCCTATTTTAGGCAGACAAGACATGGTCCTAAACAGACACAGCCACGCTCTCCCTGCCACTGCCCCAGCCCTGGAGTTTCCTTTGCCCACCAGTGGCTGGCTTCGTGGTGTGGGCCTCTCTCTGTGTCCAGTGCACAGGCAGATGGACACTCGGAGAGAACTTGTAGAAGACCCCTGGGTACCGCTCAACTTTCCCAAGAGGGACAGGGCTTGCGAAGAAAATCAGTATGGACTCACTTTTCTATGCCCACATCTCTGTTATTCTGATGAAATGAAGTTTGATTAAAATGAACATCATGAACAATGATTAAATTTTAAATGATGCAATAAAAGGGCAGCTTGACAGTGAAATGAGAGGAATTCTATCTCTTTTAGCATGGAATGGTGGGATTGTGGACTAGTTATGTCCATGTAACTGTAGGTCTTTTTGTACATCTTCTGGCAGGATGTCATCCTCCTCCCCATCACCCAACCCCTAAGTCACTTCCCTTCCACTAACACACAAAGACTAAACAAGAAGGTTCAGGGAAATGCCCTGACTATCTAGAGAGAGCCCTGATTATAGGACCCAGAAACAGTACCACTAAGGAGTGAATCCTGAAGCAGATTCTAATGAAAATGACCTAGTACTCTAGTTTACAATCAAGCATGCTGAAGTTCCAGTGGTAATCACCATGGGGATTTTCATTCTCTGTGGCCAATTAGCTTAGTTTAGAGAGTTCCAGTGAGACCGCGGTCACGGCTTCAGTGCTTTCTAAACTGAATCTGGATTTGATTAATTCTATGTCTACAGATTATACTAGCAATTTCAAAAATTGTACAAAAGGCAATGGGCAAACTCACGTAGGTCAGTTCTCCCAAACAGAAAACAGTTGAACAGGCCTAGAATTGCGGTCAGAAGTCTTAGGTTGAGATTCTGGTTTCTGGGTTCTTGCTATGTGACCTTGGACAAATGACTTAATTTTTCTGAGGTTCAGTGGCCTCACCTGTGAAATGAATATTTAAAATATCTCTTTTACAGGACTGTCATGAAGATCAAGAAAGTCATGTATGTGAAAACACTTGGTAAAATGTGCTCAATTATCAAATAGCTGGTATGTAAAAATTATTATTATTGAGGAACTGGCTCACTTACCATTAGAGTGAAAAATAGCACATTGTAAACTTGCATAATATGCCACTGTAATTATATAAATATTTGTTGAATTAAAGAAAGAATAAAGGAATAAAGTGCCATTTTTGTACTTTCAAGCAGAGAATTCCTTTGCGAGTCAGCTTATTAGCCCAGTGGTTTCCAAGAGGTCTTATTGCAGAAGCCCAGGGACCTCTGAAGGGGCAGCTGCTCGGAGCAGAGGGAGACAGAGCTCCAGAACGCTCCCCTGACTTCAGAGCATCTCCTGGCATAAGCAGGGTTTTCAGACTTGCGAAGATCTACAACCAACAAACTCAGCTCACCCGGAGCTGCTTTGTGTGTCTCTGTACTCGGGCCCTGGCAGGTGGCTCTCTGCTGCGGCCTAGCATTGCTTTGGCATCCCTCTCTGCATCGATGTTGTCGTTCACCAAACATTCTAGATCTCAGGCAGGTCTCAATCTGGTCATCAGAGTGAAGACGAAATATTCTGATGTCTCTGAAGACTTATTTGGATTTAATGGTGGAAGCCGAATGTTCTGACAGGCTCTGGGAGGACAAATGGAAGGGCTGTAACTATTTTTGACTTTTCCAGGCACCTCCTTGTCTACGGGCATCCACGGCCAGTGAGCTGTCTCGGGAGGCCGACTGAAATACTGGGAAGAACACCTACACTGGGAGTCAAGAGATGAAATCTGTCACAGTTCCGGGACCGACTCCCGATGCGGTCTTTGCTAAAACTCGAGACCTCCAGATCCTCCTGAAACAATGAGCGGAGGATCGCCTCACCTCCTCTGATTGCAGAAGCACTGTGACCTATGAATTAGTGACGTCATGTGAGGGGATCACCTGACAAGAGCCCCTGGAGGAGCATGCCTGCTGCCAGGTTAACTCCACCCCATACACTGCAGGAGAGGAAATACGCCAAGCCTTCACGGACAACAGGGAAACACTCGGTGACCGGCTCCAGGACTTGCCATCGTGCTGCAGCGTCCTGTGCTCCCACAACTGTCCTGGGAATGTGGAACACAGTTTATCCTTTCTCACTGAGTTGTTAAGAACAGTTTTGTTTCTTGAAGGAAAAACTGGTTCCATTAAAATAAATTGTAGGATAGTGTCCTGCTAGTCATGTTTTTCATGTACAAAATAGGGGGCCCAGCTGGCATGGCTCAGTGGTTAAGCGTGGACCTATGAACCAGAAGGTCATGGTTCAATCCCGGTCAGGGCACATGCCCAGGTCGCAGGTTTGATCCTCAGTAGGAAGCATGCAGGAGGCAGCCTATTAATGATTCTCTCTCCTCATTGATGTTTCTATCTCTCTCGCCTTCTCCTTTCCTCTCTGAAATCAATATATATATATGTAAGTAGAGGGCCCTAGCTGGTTTGGCTCAGTGGATAGAGCATCGGCCCATGGACTGAAGGGTCCTGGGTTCGATTCCGGTCACGGGCACATACCTTGGTTGCAGGTTCCCTGGCTCTGATCAGGGTGCATGCAGGAGGCAACCAATTGATATCTCTCACATCGATCTTTCTCTCTGTCTCTCCCTCTCCCTTCCACTCTCTCTAAAAATCAATGGAAAAATATCCTCAGGTGAGGATTAACAAAACAAAAAAACTAACACACAAAAAAGAAATAGGGGATTATGAAGACTCCAGAACATTGTTTCTCTTTAAATTGATACATAAGCTTTCATTAAAAATAAAATTTAACATGGAAGTTATGTGCAAATTACACAGGTTTACTTTTTCTTCTCAAGAACAATGAGTCCAGGCCAAATGCAATAATCATTATAAATAAAGATTCTGCTTTGCTACGTGCTTTATCTTGGCCCTAAAGAAAACGATCTATTTATATTCAGTCTGCTCCTATCACTCTGTTTATTAGACTTAGATACAACAGGCCTTCGCCTGCTCGTCACTACCATTGCTCACACGTCCCCTTACGAAGCCAAACTGACCTCAGAAACTCAAACCTCATCCATTCATTAATCTTTTGGCGCCACATCCTGGGAGGTCAGTATCTGGCCATGGTCTTCAGTTTCATACGCTATGCAGTATTTGTATCACGTGAATGTGAGCTAAATAACTCAGTCTTGGAAATCAGCCTGAAAATGTCATTTGGCTTACAGAAATACTACTTGGCCTGCAGACTATACACAGGGCCAGCGCGCAGGAACTCAGCCTGCCCTTTGCTTACCCTTCCTCCCAGTCCCCAAGAGTTGAGACCATAGAAGGAAGAAATAAGCTGCATTATCTCTGAAGCATGTTTCAGGTACTGACTTTTTACTCCAAAAGAACATTCTTTCTTCACTGCTTGTCACTATTCTGTTCTATTTCGTATTCTTTTGTGTCTCAAAGGTCTTAGGCTCTTCAGAAATTTCCCTTTAAAATTCAGGTGCCTGGAGACAGAGGTGAGGTCTGGGGGAAGGTGGGTCATTGTAACAGCTTGAGTTGAAGAATTGAAGAATCTAAGAAAAAGACATGCTCAGGGCCCAGTCAGCATGGCTCAGTGGTTGAGCATGGACCTATGAACCATGAGGTCACGGTTGGATTCCCGGTCAGGGCACATGCCCGGGTTGTGGGTTCCATCCCCAGTGTGGGATGTGCAAGAGGCAGCCAATCAATGATTCTCCCTCATCATTGATGTTTCTAGCTCTCTCTCCCTCTCCCTTCCTCTCTGAAATCAATAAAAGAAAGAAAAGAAAAAAAGACATGCTGAGGGAGGAAGTGAAAAATCAACATTGCCTATCTCATAATTTTACCTCCTCATATTATTTATCAAAAATGCAAACCCATTTGCCTTCAGGAAACACTAAATTTCTATCTTCAAAAAATAAACAAAACATCTCCAAATGATTAGAGACACCTCACGTCTTATTTCTTCCTACCAAATTAGCAATTTTCTGAGACATCAATGAGAAGCATTGTATCTGGCCATCTTTGGGGTTTTCCTCTAAACTGGAACAATTAACAATAATTAAGAAAACGAGAATGGTGGCAGCTTGTGATCATCCCGTCCTGATCCAGTTTACCAGGGTGTTTCATTCAACGCCCTGGTCCATTCATGCAGGCGTGCTCAAATGTCTTTACAGAAAATTGCGTTTCCGAGTCCTCGTTTCCAGGCATTCACTCTACAAAAGCAGATCTGCTAGAGTATGTGCCTTCAGTGCTCTTTTGCAATCTCCTTCTCCCTCTTTAAGAAATGACAGGCAAACCTTTCACCATCTACTTCTTACGTGATTCATGACCCATGAATGTCAAAACTTCTGGGACTGCAAACAAAGAAAAGTTTCCAAATATCTTCATGGGTGCTGAGAAAATAAATTATTCTAAAGATAATATAACAAATTATTTTGCAAACCAGGTGGTTTTAAATTCTTTGCTTTTAGGAAGAACTCTTACCATTTGCAGCAGCATGGAGAGACCTGGAGAGTGTTACACTAAGTGAAATAAGCCAGTCAGAGAAAGGTAAGTGCCATATGACCTCACTCATATGTGGAATCTAATGAACAAAATAAACTGATGAACAAAATAGATCCAGAGACATAGAAGCATGGAACAGACTGACAAATTTCAAAGGGAAGGACGGGGTGGGAGAGTGGGTGGTGAGTGATTAACCGGGGAACTTATATGCATGTCATGAAAATACAACATAGTTTACACAGGGTGTTCCCCGAAAATAAAAAGTTAAATAAAGAAAAAAATTTTTCTCAATTTATTCACTTAATGCATCTTTAATGAACAGTGGAAAATATGACAGAACAAGTCTCTACCCTTATGAAGCTTATATCCTAGTGGGAAAAGAGAAACCATCAATATGTAAACAAAAAGAAGGTATTTCCATTCAGATAGTGACATGGTGTGGTAACATACAAAGGTTTAGGGAAAGAATCTAACAGAGACTGAATAATAAGTTCAAAAGCCATGAACCAAGAATATATCAGTGTGTCCAAATCATGGAGAAAGAGGCAGTGTGGCTGAAGTTCCAAGAGAGAACAACGAAAAATGAAGTCATTGAACAGGCCTGAGCCAGGTCAAGTAGACCTTGTAGGCTGAGGTATAGAGTTGGACTTTTATTTTTATTTTAAGTGTATTTAGAAGTCACTGGGAGGTTTTAAGCAAGGGAGTGATAATTTGGTTTATGTTTTTATATGGTCATTCTGACAGATGTGTTGATATGGAAACTGAAGGTAATCTGATCGATATGTCCTGAATAAAAGAACAAAACAGGTTGAGGGCAAAATGGGAGAGAGGCTGGAGCAAGGGGTGACACCAAGAGAAACGGCTCAGAGATAGAATACAGTGCCATCCAAGAACAGTCTATCCTGAGAAAAGGATCTTCCGTCCTTACGCCTTTCTCCCCACTACTCTAAACTCCTTAGTACCCACGGGCCTCATCTGCCCCTCGCTGTTCAAATGCCCTCATTACTCATGCCCAAGGTGCCAAGTTAATCAACAATTTATTCTATGAACCCCATGAAAAAAAGTGTATTTCCTCAATAAGGTTCACTTAGCTCTGTGTTCAAAGGGAAGCAACCTGATTCTACTAACACTAAAATGACAGTCTTCTAACAAGTCCAAGTATATATGCATTTTAAAAACTTTTTAGAAAACATGAATAGCAACTGAGAAAGTTTACATAACTATGCAATGAATTTTAGATAACATGGGAGAATGGCGGGAGTAGGCAAGAGTACTCTCCCTATATAATTCATCTCTGTAGCATCAAGCATAATGTCTGGTATACAGATATTTAGAAAAGTATGAATTAATACATTTTATACAATGGAGTGCATTTTTGCCTTTCTTTGAAAAATAAGATCACTTGTTCTCCTTATAATGTGATCATTTCTATATATTTCTTTACCTTTAGTCCCAGAAAACAGATAACAGAAAGGTGTAATGAAAAAAATTAACTGTTCTACCAAAAAAGAAAGCTACCACTGTCGGAGTATCTCACCTAAGATAAAGCTAGTTCAACAAACACTACTCTAACTCATCGATCGCAAAGCCTAGTGACTCGATAGATCATACGTTTAAAATGTGACACAAGTTTTAATGCTACTACATTTAAGAAATAAAGAGATGAATAAGGAGAGGGCTTTAGATAGAAAACAAATATTTAATTAAATCAGCACAGTGATCTCTAACGTGCAAGGAACTGTGGGGAAAGCAGAAGATACTCCAAATTCACTTGGAGATTAACTGTATATTTAGACACCCCTGATCATCTTGCAATGACCTAATCAGGCAGCACTTACAGTCTGAGAGACACACGGATTCACAAAACTATTTATCAGCCAATTCCTTTCATAATTATAGACTCAGACCAGACACTTGCTCTCCCTACCGAGCTGCTTTAAGGTGTCACATGGTGCAAATCAATAGGGGCCATTACCTCACATTTGGAAATGTTTCCAGAGATAGTCACTCCTCACTTGTTCAGTCTCATCTGGGAGTAAGGAAAGCCACATAAATAAATGTTGACGTACCTAAAACATGTTTACACGCTGAAACATGTCTTACTTATTTCCTAAGATATTGAAACATGTGACTGCTCTCCAGCAGAGGACATGGCTACTAGTATAACTGGCACTGTTCTGGATTCAAATCACTTCACTGCGATACCCTCCGTGATGAAATGGTAATTGCTCCTGTACTCGTTACCCTGCGAGTCGCTTTCCCCTTCATTTGACAGTAGCTATAAGAGCAGGTCTTCCTTTTTACCACCATATAATTTGCTGCTTCTAGTCACCAATAAACTAAGAAATCATGCTGCCACTGATCATTTTTATGAGAAAATTGATCATGAATTCACAGCAGTATTTCCAACTCAAATATATAACTACAGAGCTTTAATTCTTTGGTTTTATATTTTTATCTCTTTCTCTCATATTGAAAATATTACTTAGTAATGACATAAATATACCTGTTTATTAGTATTATCTTACTACATATTATACACACATATGTATATAATAGGTTGATTAAAAATAACAGCACTGGACGTCAGGATCAGGGTGGTGAGAAGTGTCGCATCTACAACTAGTGTCACATCTGTAACCCAACAAAGTTCCTGTGCTCAACACACGGGCAGGCCCGGGATCCACACACCAGTCCATATGAACGGCGAGGCAGGACAGGAGGGGGAAAGGGACAGTGCTCACAATACCCCAGCTGCTCACTGAGCCCAGGACCCCGCTAACACGGAGTGGTAGACCAGGGGTGCATCCCCCACACTATGGCCCAGAGGAGGGTAAGAGGGACAGAAACAACATCTGCACCTGAGAATCAAACTCCTCCCCTCAAGGGTTTTTGGAGGAGCCCAGGAGCAGCAACAGAGGGGCCTGTACAGCCTCCCAGCTGTAGCACCTGGCACCAGTCACCAGTACCACAGGGATCCAGGCAGTAGAGCGGTAGGCTCTGGAACCTTCCCGCTGGCCACAACCCACCACCACAATGGGAGTACCGTAATCGCCAAGACCACAGCAAAGCACCCCCCCCCCCCCCACACACACACACACACACACACTCTAGAGGTGAAAGTACTGCAGGTAAGAAAACACAAAAACTTGCACTGCAGCACCATCTACTGGAAAGCCTGAAAAACAAGGAACTCTCCATGGCTCTGTAAGAGAAAGGATGACAAGGAGCAAACCACAGCCCCCAAGACTGGGGAGAGGAGCAGGTGAAAAGTTATGGCTCCCTATAGTTCCCCCAAGGGGAACCAGGGCAGGAAGCCCCGAACTGTAATTGTGGATGACTCTGAGAGTTAAAAACTCCACGAACCCTGCCCTAACTGGTTTGGCTCAGTGGATAGAGCATTGGCCTGCAGATTCAAGGGTCCCAGGTTTGATTCCGGTCAAGGGCATGTACCTTGGTTGCGGGCACATCCCCAGTAGGTGTGCAGAAGGCAGCTAATTGATGTTTCTCTCTCATCAATGTTTCTAATTCTCTATCCCTCTCCCTTCCACTCTGTAAAAAATCAATTAAAAAAAACACAACAACTCCATGAACCCTTAACAAAATGAACTCAAATGGAACCTAGACCTAAATGCAACATGCACATCTATCAAACTCCCAGAAGGTTATACAGGAGAAAATCTAGATGACCTTGAGTGTGATGATGCCCGTTTAGATACAACTCCAAAGACAAGATTCATAGAAAAATAATTGATAAGTTGGACTGCTTTAAAATTAAAAACTTCTCTGGGAAAGACAATATCAAGAGAATTACAAGACAAGCCACAGACTGGGAGAAAACATTTTCAAGACACATCTGATGAAAGACTGTTATCTAAATATACAAAGAACTCTTAAAACTCAACCATAAGCAGCCTTATTAAAAAATGGGCCCAATAGCTCACCAGAGGTATACCGATGTCAAATAAGCATATTCGTATTTCCCTGATGACATATAAAGCTCCAGGTCATATGTCATCAGGGAAATGCAAAGTCAAGCAACACTGAGAGACCACTACACAACTATTAGACTCGCCAAAATCCAAAACACTGACACCACCAAATGCTGGCAAGGATGTGGAGCAACAGGAACTCTTGTTCACTGCTGGTGGGAATGCAACATGGTACAGCCAGTTTGGATGACAGTTTGGCAGTTTCTTACAAAACTAAACATATTCTTACCCTATGATCCAGCAATCATGTTCTTTGGTATTTAACCAAAGAAGTTGAAAACTATGTCCACCCAAAAATCTGCACAGGGTTGTTTACAGAAGCTTTATGAACTGCAATTATGAATAAATGGATGAATAAATGTGGGACATCCACATGATAAAATATTATTCAGCATTAAAAAGAAATGAGCTATCAAGCCATGAAAGACACGGGATAAACTTAAATGTATATCACTAAGGGAAAAACCCTAATCTGAGAAGGCTGCATACTGTATGATTTTAACTATATGACATTCTGGGAAAGGCAAAACTATGGAGATAATAAAAAGATTAGGTTGCAGAGCACAAGGGATTTTTAGGGCAGTGAAAATACTCTGGTGATATCATAATGATAAATATAGGCCATTACACATTTGTCCACACTCATAGAATATACAATACCAAGAGTGAACCCGGATGTAAACTATGGACTTTGGGTGGTTATGATGTATCTCAAGGTAGGTTCCTCCTTGTCAAAAAAAATGTATCATTCTATTGAGTGATATCAGCAATGGGGGAGGCTATGAAGGGAGAGAGGCAGGAGTTATATGGGAAATCTGTATACCTCCATCTCATTTTTATTGTAAACCTAAAGCTGCTCTAAAAATATATCTTTAAAAGTTAACTGCAAATGTGAGGAAGAGAGGAGACCTGTTTAACATAGTTCCTTTTTTAAAAAAATGTTTTTATTGATTTCAGAGAGAGGAAGGAAGAGGGAGATAGAAATAGAAACATCAATGATGAGAAAGAATCATTGATCGGCCGTGTCCTGCATGCCCCTGTCATTTGGTGTTAGTAGAATCAGGTTGCTTCCCTTTGAACTCAGAGCTGAAGTGAACCTTATTGAGGAAATAAACATTCCGAGATAAGCCACAACAATGTAGAAGGGGACTTTGAAACCTACGGGGGAAGGGTATAAACCCCTTGAGCCCCTACCAGGAGGTGCGCTCAGACTTAATTGAGTTGCCCACTTGGAAATTCACTTGCTGTGCTTCAACACTGCTTTCTGTCACTCATCTGAATTCCTTCTTTAGAGACTGACAAGAACCGAGGATGGGAGAATCCCCCTCTGACTCAGGGGTCTGTCTGGAAACACATTGGCAATGACTAATTAAGAAGTTTAAAATAGAAAATCAAATAAATTATATTCTAACTCTCTTACTATCCAAAATAGCCAGGTCTTCCAATAAAGGAAAACTCAATAAATTACATTTACAAAGAGCAGCTAAATCAACCAAGCAGCTCCCGG
The DNA here is from genome assembly GCF_951640355.1 of Cnephaeus nilssonii. Classification (NCBI taxonomy): domain Eukaryota; kingdom Metazoa; phylum Chordata; class Mammalia; order Chiroptera; family Vespertilionidae; genus Cnephaeus; species Cnephaeus nilssonii. Next base: position 111,250,130 of record NC_137073.1, on the reverse strand, counting down.
CTGCCACAGAAAGATCAGAGAAAGTTATTATTAGAAACTTGGGAAAGACATATTAGAAACCACAGCAAAGGCCTTGGATATTTAAAAACTCAAGTAGTTTCCATGTGGGTTTAAAGTCAGAGCCAAATTTGTCCAAACATTGAATACACTGAATACACAGAGACAAATCAGATTCAAAATTCATAAGTAAGAGATGCATGGAAAAGGAAACCCTTAGAAAATGAATATGAAGACACTGAGGAACTAAAGGGGTGGGTGCGGGGGGTGGGAGATACAGAGGGCATTTTTGCTAGGGAATATGCACAGGTCACTTTTTCTGCACTATAACACAAGGTCTCCATTTCACACAAAAATTAAAGAACTTTGCTAGCAGATACAGGTTATAGGAAAATGTTTTATTTCACCATAAATATTTATATTTCAAGACACACTCTAGACCCCATAACAAAAGATTCTTTAAAAGGCGGGCCCTAACGGAAATCTGTGTAAGCTCCCCCTTAAAACTCACAAGGGACATTTCAAACAAGCAGTTGTGGACACATGCCCACAGGGCCACAGGACTTTGTCAGAGCCTCTGGATGGCCCTGTATCCCTCCTCACGGCCTCACCCCACTTCCATGTCACATGGCCCCAGCCCCGAAGCTCTCTTCCAGGACAGCGTCTCCCCGAAGGTCACAATTCCCACTTCTTCTGAGACACACAACAAGCACATTCACTGAAAAGTGCCCATTGAGAAGCCCAGCACATAGTCTGTCCTCAGCAAAACCTTGCAGAATGAATGAACAAACTTGCTGAGGTAAATGGAGGTATTGTGCTCAGTGCCCTTTCCTTTCATTTCTTTTTTTTTTAATTCTTTGTTGTTGAAAGTATTACATATGCCCCCCTTCTCCTCCCCCCCCCCATTGTCCTCTCCCAGCCTGCCCTCTCCCCCCAGCCCCTTTTAATAAATTTAAAACTCTTCAGATACAAATAGTTTGGAATTCAAATTAGGTCCTCCAGCACAGTACAATTTGATCCAAACCCTAGAATATCTCTATTAGCACATCTTTAAAATTACCTCGTGAAATCATTCGAAATAGAAATCATTCAAATACAGAAATTCTACTATGTTCTCAACATTATTCCTTCAATTTGATACCAATGCCATAATCACAGCCTCCTAGCAAGTTCCCGATGCCTTAACATGGTGTTAGTGTACTTGTAACATCTGCACACTGCTTCAAGCTATTTTTCCCTTTAGAGGTGATGAATTTCCCTTGGGTTATCCACACACTTCTCCCCATCTGGGCTCCTGTTGGGATCAATAAGAGAACTTTTGAATTTATCTGGTCCTTATTAAAGTTGTAGTCATGGCCACGATTGTACTTTTCCTCTAACCCAGTGGTCGGCAAACTCATTAGTCAACAGAGCCAAATATCAACAGTACAACGATTGAAATTTCTTTTGAGAGCCGAAAACCGACTTCTGCGCATGGACCATGAAGTTTCAATCGCACTGTACTTGCGCGCCCGCACGTGGTATTTTGTGGAAGAGCCATACTCAAGGGGCCAAAGAGCCGCATGTGGCTCGCGAGCCGCAGTTTGCCGACCACTGCTCTAACCAATATAACCAACCTTTACAGAGTGTCTAACACTTTATTAAATGTACAAATAGGTCGTCAAGCCTCAGTCACTCCTGTAGTAACAGCATATCGTTAGATAAAAGATTCTCTTTCCATATACGAGTGTCCTCCCTCTCCTATCTCAACCACCCGTACCCCGTAATAAACTTCCATCAAAACCAAGGCTGCAAGGGAAAGATGAGCTAGACAGAGCACGTGAAATTCTTTTTGTAGGCCAGTGATGGCGAACCTATGACACGCGTGTCAGCACTGACACGCGTAGCCATTTCTGATGACACGCGGCCGCACGCCGAGGATGAAACATTTGCTGCTCCTGAGGATGAAACATTTGCGACTAGAGTCTTGGAGTTAGTTTTTTCCTCAAAGTGACACACTACCCGAGTTATGCTCAGTTTTTTGGCGAAGTTTGACACACCAAGCTCAAACGGTTGCCCATCACTGTTGTAGGCTAACAGCCTGGTTTCCATTATCTTCACACGCATTTCTTTTAGGGCCTGGCTGTTTTTAAATGTTTTGTTATGAGGTTTGGAATGTGTCTTACGATATAAATATTTATGATAAAGGAAAACAAAGTCATACAGTTTTACAGTCAAGCCCCTCCCTGGACATTATACGCGTATTTATTGCAGCGGAGATCCCCAGGGTGGGGGAGAAGCAGGGGCTGAGGTGTATCACTGACACGTCTAAGGGTAAATCTACATTATATTTAAATGTAATGCTACCTGCATTGCTGCACAGGGAACTTGATGCCCCAGGGCAGTTGGCTAATGATCTTCCGATCTTAACTTTTTCAAAACTCTTTAAGTCCCCAAATTATAACAGAGTCCCACATTAGCTGAGACGATGAAAAGCGTGAGTGATTGCATTACAACCAGACTCCAGGAGCGCACCCCCTTCCTTCACTGTCCCTCTTTAAGGCACGCTAACCACTGCCTGCAGCCGGCCACGGCCAAACCCTGTTCACCAAGCAGCTGGTCTGGACCACTGTGTCCTGCTCTGCCTCAGAGCCTCGGCTCCCAGCAGAGCCTGCTAACTATTAGGCTATCCTATAGCTCACCAGGGGCCACGTCCAGGCTGCACGCGATGCAAAGCCAGTCTCCTGGGAGGAGCTGTGGACAACAGAGAGCAAACTGGCTCGAGGCCAAGAAAAAAAGAACAGAAAACAAGGGCTACTAAAGGCAGAGTGGTCACATTCATGTATCATGTTTGCAGTTCTCAGCCTGTGCTCTCAAAATTGTAAAAAACACACACATACAACACACAACAAAAAGCTTATTTTAACCCATCCAAGCCGCAATTCTCTTGATTTGTTCCTTTAGAACCCAGCTCCACACATTCAGAAACTGCGACATGGTCATGAAATGCAAGGTGTGTGAAGCACATACTTTAAAAATCCCAAACACATTTTAAGAGATCCCAGAGGCCAGCGACACACTGCACCATGTGTGTTAGGCAAAAACATCTCCAGCATGGAGAATGTCAAGTCCATTGCTGAGCTCCCCTGAGCCACGGCCAAACACAAGTCGCAATGTGCTGGAAAGCATCAGTGTCTCCTCTTATTGAAAAGACGCAGATACTATCCAGCTGTAGAACTGAAACTCCAAACATGTAGTTACGCTTGGAGAATGGAAAGAACTGGAAGTCCCAGGTACCTGGTAGAAACATCTCGATTATTACCTGAATTTCTTATCTCATTCTTTCCTCTCACTCATCATTTTCTGTCCATCACCATTAAACCCTCTGCTAGAAAACAATTACTATGTTTGACTAGCTTGTGTGGTCCCAAGTTTATGCCACAAACTTTTCAGATGTTTTCTCTTAGAGAAGAACTTTCCTTTTTGGACCATCTCTTTGTCTAACATCTGAGTTAAAGATAATTTTATTTATTTATCTTATTTTTATTTATTTTAAAAGAGCTGAGAAGATGAAAAGTGTGAGTGATGTTAATGATGAAGGCAACTGGGTGAGGAATATGTGAGAATTCACTGCACTACCTTTGCAACTGTTCTGTGAGTCTAAAATTATTCCAAAATAAGAAGGTATTAAAGAAAAGATCGACCTTTTTGGCCAAGCAGACATGGAATCAAAGGCTGTGATGAGAAGCAGATTGCTTCCATTTTCTTTAACTGCATTTATCTTATATTGACATTGAGAAATATCCATTTCCAAAATAATTGTGAAACATTATCATATTTTCTTTGTTGTGGAGCAATTTGTAATAGCAATTTGTAATAATAGGTTATTACAAGCATGCATTACCTAATAATTTTTAAAGTCCAATGAAGTATCCTATCTAATAAAGATGGTATATGCAAATTGACCGTTGCTCCATGACAAAGATGGTAGCACCCACAGCCAATAAGGAGGGAATATGTAAATTGATGTGACAAAGATAGTGGCAGCTGGGCCGGGACGCTTGCATCATTGCCATGGCGACACAGGCATTCCGCCCCTGCCCCAGCCACTCCAGGCCTCTGGGCAGTGCGCGCGGGGCAGGACACCTGCTATGAAGGGGGGTGGGGTGGGGAGTGGAGGGAGCTACAGGAGGGTGGCAGGGCCAGAGTGAAGGCAGAAGGCGGCGGCCAGAGCAAAGGCCCGGGTCCCGGGTGCCCGAGGGAAGCCGATGCCAGCAGCCAGGGGAAGGAAGGCCTATTCTTGCACAAATCTTCGTGCATCGGGCCTCTAGTTAATAGATAATAATATCAAGTACACACTATAGTCAGTACATTTAATTGCCTTAACTAACCTCTCCAGGCCTTCAAGCAAAGCCAGAGTGGCAAGCAGTGACAAAGAATTAGATTGACCAGAAAATCCTCATGTCCCAATAAAGAACGCTAGGCTTAATATTTCCATTTCAAACCACTCATCACTCCATCTGACAGACAGGTTCCCAGCCTGCAAGCAGGAGAAGCTGATAGCAAGCAGCGCCCCTTTATCCTAGTGTCTGGCTGGTACCACACTGGTTCTCTGGACCCTGGTGCTAGCTCTCTAGGTCCCCCCCAACCCTGTCATACTAGAGTTGGGTCCCATTATCACTAAGGTCCCCATAGGCAGTAACATCCTATGGCAGGCAATGCCTGTGCTTCCTAGGCTCTCTCTGTCATAATCTCCGTTATGGCCAGGGCAAGTCATCTCAGTGATCAAAGAAAAGCAATGAAGTGAGTTAGGTCACTAGATGGAACAAAATTTTCTTAATGTTGAGAAATAAGCAGTTTTGCTCACTACCTTATTTTTAGCTTCTATTTGGGAAGATGATATCCTACTCAATGCCTACTCATTCTTCAAATCTTAGCCGAAGCATCTCTATTTGAAGGCAGTCTTCTTCATCTTCCATGAATAGGTTAGATCCCTCTTACATACATTCTCGTGGTCCAGTACCTCTCCTATGTAGCCTTTATCAATCATAGTAACAATTTTACATTTATTTACATGACTATTCCATTGATGTTTCTCTCTCTCTAAACTCTAAGCTCCATGAGAGCAAATACTATGACTTTTTTAACTATCTTATTCCCAGTTATAAATTTAAAATATTAAAATCTTTAAAATCATGTTAACCCTTTCCATGTTAAGAAAAACATTATAATTTTTCTCTCAAAGAAATAAACAAACCAAAAAGCATACCTAAGAATGGATTGATAAATATGTACAATATCTTTTAAAAAAAAAAAAAATATATATATATATATATATATATATATATATATATATATATGTATGTATTTTAATTTCAGAGTGAGGGAGAGAGAGGGAGAGAGACATAGAAACGTCAGTGATGAGAGAGAATCATAGATCGGCTGCCTCCTGCATGCCCCCTACCGGGGATCAAGCCCACAACCTCTGGTTCATGGGTTGACGCTCAACCATTGAGCTACACTGGCCGGGCTATGTACAATACCTGAATGGAGTTTTGTGTAAAGAAACCCCAAGGAGGGATTCCAAACTTGGTTTCAGGTTGCAGTTCCACCACTAACTAGCAATATCCAAGGGTCAGTACTAGAAAGTATAAAGCTTTAGAGTCAGATAGAACTGGTTTTATCTGACAAGTTAGTTGGGTGACTTTGAACAAATCACTCAATCTCTTTGAGCCTCGGATTTCTTCTCAGTAAAATAGGGTAAGTGAAAATAGATTAGTTATAGTTGCAGCAGGAAAGAAAAGAAACACCCAAATGGGGTAAATAAGGAGAATTTAATGGAGGGACTATTAACAAAGGTGTGGGCAAAGTAAGGGACATAAATTAGCACTGGCTGAGCACCCCAGTGCTGCCAAAGCAGGGAGCCATAACTGCCTCTGCCCTCCTCCCTCCCTGATGCTAGAAGGAGAGAAGGGGGTCCTGACACCAGAGAATTATGGGCAATGCTGTAGCACAGCAAAGGGCCTTCAATAGAGTAACACAGCCCAGTCAACGTGCTGCCTGCACAGGAAGCATCAAATAGAATAAAGAGCACTCCCTCTCCCTGCTCCACTCTCTGATCTCCAGCGTGTGCCTCCCATTGGCAAAGGATTCTGGTTCATGAGGGTGCACAGAAGGTGGGAAGAGAGTGCAGAGCAGGCATTAGGGCAAACAGAGAAGATGTGGCCCAAGTCCTTGCCAATACGTCACAAAATGGTAGAGCTAATGAAATAAGACGAAACACATAAGGGTGCCCAGCATAATGCCTGTCCCACAGAAAACACTCTGTATGTGTAAATTCCCATTCCACCACAGCTCTGAACTCACGAAAAACTCATTAGTTCTTTCAAACTCTAATTTCTACAGCTATGCCCCAACTCCTCTTAGTTCTACAAAATAAAGCCCTCATTTCGAGAAAGTTCTTCCTTATGGCTAAACAGAAATCTTCATTTTGCTGTTTAGGAACATTTGAGAAAAACTCCAACGGAGCCCTCTAGACCTAACAGAGAGTTTTCCTTTAGAAAGCAAGGGTGGGATATGAGGAGAGTGGCAGGTATGCAGACAACTCAGCAAAGATATCTCGGCTGGAAGCTACTGCCTATAAAACGGCGTTCCCTGCTCCAGCCACGCCTGCCTCTCCCCTGGCAATGTGCTTTGACTCTAATGCACCAATAGAAGTTGAACAGCACAGTAACTGAGCCTAAATGACATCCTAATTGCATGGATATGCATCTAGGAAAAACGTGATTGGATTTATTCTATTCAAACAATTTGAGACAAGAAAATTAAAAGAGAAAGTAGTCCAAATGCTCCAGGGTAGGATAGAGGGCAGAAGACAAAAATGGGGTAGGTTTTATCATGAGTTTTGATCAGAGAGGTGTTAGCCCAGTGAAAACCAGTGTTCCCCTCCTCTGTACATCTGTACTTGCTTGTTAACTGTTTTCCATGGTCTCTGGAGCCAGGATGCTTGCTCCGACAGTTTACTATATCAACAAGCATGCTTCTTTGCAATTGCTGTTCTCTCAGGGGAATGCTCTCTTCAACACCCCACCCCTGCCACTCCCCAAAATATCCACAAATGTATCTCCCTCTCCCTTGCTTCACATCTGTGCTCAAGCCTCACCTTATCAGATAGGTCTTTCCTGAGCACCTTATCCAAACACTAGCTCCACCCATCACTCTTTCTCCCTGACCTTAATTTTTCTCCACAGCACTTATTGCTCCCAAACAATATTATGCTGTACTTTTGCAATATATGCAATTATTTGCCCCAAGACATTACACACACACACACACACACACACACACACACACACACACACACACACACACAAACACACTCTAGAGACCCGGTACATGAAAATTCATGCACTGGATTGGGGGGTCTCTCAGCCTGGCCTTCCCCCTCACAGTCCAGGAGCCCTCAGGGGCAGGAGGCGACCTGGTGATCAGGGGAAGGTGACACCCCTATCACACCTCTTCTGCTGCCACTGCCAGCAGCACAAGCCTCGGCCGGCCCTGATAACCTGAGCCTCGGGTGGCCCCGGGAGTCTGGGCAGCTGCCATCTGAGGCTTGCCTGTGCCTTGGGCCGGCCCTGGGAGGCTGGGGGGCTGAGGGGACTGGGGGACTCTGGAGGAAGGCTCTGTGCGCCTGCCGCCCCAGTGGGGCTGAGGGGAGTGGGCGCCGTCATCTGTGAAGGCATGGCAGTCAATTAGCATATTCCCTCCTTATTGGCTATGGGCGCCATCATCTTTGTGAGGGTGTGATGGTCAATTAGCATATTACCTCTTTATTATATAGGATATAATTTTTGTCTATCTCTACATATTTAAGTTCCATGAAATCAGAGACTGTGTCTGTTTTGTTCCCCAGAGTCTATACCAGTCCCATTAAATAATGAATAATCAAAAAGTATTTGTTCTTTTATTAAAATTTTTATTGATTTCAAAGAGGAAGGAAGAAGGAAAGATAGAAACATCAATTATGAGAGAGAATCATCAATTGGCTGCCTCCTGCACACCCCCCACTGGGGATAGAGCCCGCAATCTGGGCATGTGCCCTTGACGAGCCCAGGGCCCTTCAGTCCACAGGCTGACACTCTATCCACTGAGCCAAACCAGCTAGGGCAAAAAGTATTTGTTCTTGGCTGAAGATATTCAAAGTGTACTAAGGGAAAGGATTCTGTGCGTTTGGTTTCAGTAGACAAAGTATGACTATAAGACATGTGATTTACTTTATTTTTAACACACATACCCCCTAAAACCTACACATTGAAAGGTGCACTGTCCTGTTTAAGGTCTTTGACTTTGGTAGCTATACAGTCTCATTAAGTACCATTACTTAAGATTTTTCAGAGTTTTGTTTTATTATAGACATCAGATCAAAGTCTTTAGAATAGTCTCAGTTGTAGCAAAAATTCATTCTCTGAGCATGGATTTGATTTTCTTAAATAGCCCACAATCACGCAGAGTGAGGGCTGGCGAGTGATGTGACTAAGCAGGTTGGTGATGCTAGTTGTATCACATATTAAGGGTAATGATGAAGTAATAAGAGCTCAATTATCCAGAAGCTAGATCTGAAGGCAATTATCCCCCAATGGAGCTTTTTATATCCTGTGGCCATTTGCAGCCAAGGAAGCACACTGGGGGGAAACTACCATTTTAATGCAAATATTCTAATGATGATTTTGAAAATCATCTCCCTACACATCCTCCTATAAAGGAGTGCCAGTTCTTTCTCCTGCGAAGAGTTAAATGATGGTTTAAAACAAACATTTCCATGAATTTCACTTCCCTTGAACTCTTAGAGGACATGTTTTAAAGTACACATCCTCACACTGTTTTCCATTTATGGGACGTGATTTTCCTTCTCCCTAGAAATCTAAGGCTATGTCAGGGGCCTCATGATGAGGTCCTGCAGTGAGAACCATCACGGGAGTATGTCCAGTGAAGTGATCTCTTGTGTTTATAGCCATTCACAGTTTACACAGGAACTTGTAAAATGAACCCAAAAATATGTTTCCTGACTCTATGAGGTGTCTGAGAAATATCAGCCCTTGGTATGAACAAAGCCAAAACAGGGCATCTCAGCTGGTCACACACACAGGCTATGTTTGGCCACAAAGCTGAGACAACGCCTTAAATAGCCCCACACTTGAAAAGTCCATTAGCTAATGAAATAAAAAAATTTGGCTTGGTTATTAAATACGGCATGGACATCCAAAAATGTTTACAGCTAGTAGACCCATGAGATTAACTGATCACTTGGCCTTTTTTCCTCAAATTTACTATTATATGTAAACAATTTATGGTAGGTGTGGCCCTAAAGACATCAGGAAATGCTTTAAAAAATAGACCTTTTGAATTTTGTGAATCCAGGGACCTATGGAGCGCTTCAATTTGGCATTTTATGCTGCTATAAAAACACTGGGAAATACCAGGGAGAGAGCTCTGGTTTTCATTTTATCCATGAACATAAAGAGGCTGACAAGGCACCACGAAAAGCATGTGTTCTTTTGCTTTATCTCAAAGTCTTATGCAACAAAACATTCCCTGGTAATGACACTTTGTATTCAACATCAAGACAAGTAAGTATAAAAATGCATAGTTAGGTGATGAAGAAAGAGTGCATGCCAAGACCTAAAGCAGGCCTCTGGGGAAATGACTGACCACTTACAAAATACATTCCTTTATGTTTCCACGAGCAAAGTTAGTCTCTCCATCTTGCTTGCACCTTCCCCATGTTAAGAATCTGAAGTCCTTTCTCTACCTTTCATCTGTCACTAAAAGTAAAATGAAGAGGAGAGGGGTGATACAAAACATCTGTTGGTAAAGGAGGCCTACTACCTATGTCTGAGCAGTTAATGTGTATGTATGTTTGAGGTGGGGGCGGGGGGAGGAGGAGGGGAGAGTTAACAGTTAGTGGTTAATAAGTACTGTTCTGTTTGCCTCCAAGAGACTGCAAATGAGTCACATAATCAAAGGACTTGGCCTTGAAGAGAATCTTTGAGACCATTTAATTCAACTTTTTGTTTCAGAGATGAAAAAGAGATGGCAGAGATCACACTGCTGAGTGGTGGCAGAGCCAGAGCTAAAATTCCAATTCTGACCCATTCTAACCCTTCCTCTCTCTCTAAATCAGTAATATATATACAATATGCAAATTAGGCTGGGATGCCGTAACAGTCACGACCAGCTCACTCAGGAGGAGGGGCCAGGCCCAGGCCCAGAGCTGGAGAGAACAACACACAGGGCATCCCACGCCCGGCCCCGGAGCAGAGACCCAAACCCGCAGGGCGGCCCAGCCCCCAGCAGCCCCATGGCCATGGCACTGGGCTGCTGGGGGCCGGAGCGGAGACACAAACCCTCAGGGGGGCAGCTCCATGGCCACGGCGAGCCAGCAGTCCTGCCTCTGCTCAGGAGCTGCAGAGGAAACACCTTTTCTGACTGCTCATTGGCTAAGCTTGTGGTACGCCACTTGCTTGGGTAATAAGAATCCAAGAAGGTGATCTAGGGTTTTTCCACCTCACTCCTGGAGGAAAAAACGAAGGTCTGCTGCTGGAGGTGCTAAGAAATGTCATATCCTGCCCTAGCCGGTTTGGCTCAGTGAATAGAGCCTCGGCCTGCGGACCGCAGGGTCCAGGTTCGATTCTGATCAAGGGCATGTACCTAGGTTGCAGGCTCCTCCCTGGCCGGGGCCCAGGTCAGGGCTCATGCAGGAGGCAACCAATCGAAGTGTGCCTCTCACATTGATGTTTCTGTCTTTCCCTCTCTCTTCCACGCTCTCTAAAAATCAATGGAAAAATATCCTCATGTGAGGATAAAAAAGAAAGAAAGAAATGTCATAGCCTATGAAAGAGACATCTTGAAAATGCCTAAAGAAAGTTGTCATTTTTTTCGTGGTGAAGGGACTGGAGTCCGTGTTGATGAAAACACCTTGGCAACTGTGGCGGCCGGCAGTGGCAGCAATAGCGGGGTGATGGGGGTGGCACCTTCACCTGACCAGCCTGGTTACCTCCTGCAGAGGGAGGCCAGACTGCGGTTTACGCCCGCTCCCCATGGGGAGTGGGCTTAAGCCGTCAATAGGACATCCCCTGAGGGTTCCTGAACTGTGAGAGGGGGCAGGCTGGGCTGAGGGACCGCCCCGCCCCCCCCCCCCCCGTGCATGAATTTCGTGCACTGGGCCTCTAGTTTTTAAATAAAAGAACATCACGTGTCTGGGATAGGGGGCAGGGATGGCCTAGAAGGGTTCAATGGGGGGGGGGGGGGAGGGGCCAGGGCTGGGGGAAACAGACATATGTAATACTTTCAACAACAAGAATTTTTCAAAAAAGAACATCACCTCTGCTGCCTATTTGTTATTATTATTCCATTCTTCCCTGGATTTTCATTTGAGAAAAAGCTACATTGCCCAGCCTGTGTGGTTCAGTATCGACCTATGAACCAGAAAAGGTCATGGTTCAATTCCAGGTCAGGGCACAAGCCTGGGTTGCCGGCTCTATCCCCAGTGTGGGGCATGCAAGAGGCAGCTGATCAGTGATTCTCTCTCATCATTGATGTTTCTATCTCTCTCTCTCCCTCTCCTTCTCTCTCTGAAATCAATAAAAATATATTTTTTTAAAAAAGAAAAAGGCCCTGGCTGATTTTGCTCAGTGAATAGAGCGTTGGCCTGTGGACTGAAGGGTCCTGGGTTCGATTCCAGTCAAGGGCATATGCCCAGGTTGTGGGCTCAATCCCCAGTAGGGGGCATGCAGGAGGCAGCTGATCAATGATTCTCTCTCATCATTGATGTTTCTATCTCTCTCCCTCTCCCTTCCCCTCTAAAATCAATAAAAATATATTTTTAAAAAAGAAAAAGAAAAGGCTACATTATCACTCTGCTCACTTAATCTAATACCAGCTCTGCTACTAACTTGTAATTAAGTTTTGTTTTTAACTTTTTTCAGACCTCCATAAAATGAGTGAAATAGAATTGTTCTGAGATAAAGTAAAATGCTATAGCTACTAACACTGGAAAAGTTGTTTAAAAAGTACTTGAGGCACTTTCTGTTTCCAGCCCAGCATATAAGGAACTTGGAAGTCATCACTCCCATCCACACGAGGAAAAGGCTGAACAAACTGAAAGTCACCAACTCCTCTTGGGACCACAGGGAATCCAGATCACTGGCCCCAAATTTTGAGAGGCAGACAGCAGGTACGGAGAATCACAACTTATCGGGCAGGAACCTCTGTGGGAACCAGTACCAGAGTGGGAAAGCCTAGCTGTCACTGATGAACTGTGTGCGTGTGTTATAATGCTCAGTTTGAAAGGTGATAGAGAGTAGATGAAAGTCGGAAGCACAGAATGCTAGGTGGTTTGTGTCTGTCACACGCCCATGGAGGACGTCTCAGGAGCGCCGCACTTGGTATGGCAGAGCCGCAGGACAGAGCTGGCTTCTCTGCGACTCCAGAAGCCTTGGCATCCCCGCCCACCGTGACTGCCTCCCCTCTGTCCTCACAGCACTCGTTGTTCAGACCTCGCACTGGCAGTTAACGGAGTGCCTCGCAACTGTTCCTGCGCTGCTATTTCGCCTTTCACATGTGTGCTGTCTTCCAGTTTATGGCTTGGCACACAGTATCCCCTTGATATACATTTATTCATAAGAATCGGTACAGAGTCTACGTGTGAATCCCACATCAGAACAGGTCATGTGAAAGCAATCTTCCAATATTCAGCATCATCTTCGCTCAAACACTTTTCTCAAGTCCAGCTGTGACAGTCAGACATAAAGGCTCATGCCCTTCCTCCCTCGGTCAGGAAACTCTCCTTCTCTTTCTGCAAACCCAAAGCCTGTTGGCAGTCTGTAACACGTGTTACCCAATTGCATGGCAGCTCCTTTTAGGACTCATAAGGACTTGAGGCTTAAAAATTGCTAACTCCTTGTAGTGGGAGGTGGGGGGAAGCAATCCCTTGGGTGGTAGTCTGACACAGAGTGAGGGTACAGTTTCCTTATTGGCACTATCCTGTGAGGCTGGACTTCATTCTGACCATGAACTGCTTTCCTAATATGAATTATTTTGCAATTTCCATTCAAAGCACAAAACTCAATTCTTTCAACAAATATTTAAGTGTCTACTACATGCATTTTGCCATGCCAAGACATGATGGTATGACATCCTGAATTTTCTTTTTTCTCTCTGCCAAGCATAATCTCACTTATTGATAGTGATTATCAAGAGAGAAGTACACAATTCCTTAATTAAAAAGTAGCACTTCCCTTTGTAACAGGATGTATAATAGCTATTATACTCCAGGGTGACGTGCCAGAATATTACACAGCAATAAAAACAAATAAACAAAGATGCAAGTTTTCCAAGGTGGTCGTTGAGAAAAATGGTCCCAAAAGTCTGGAGTCCCCAACTTACGTTCAGAACACAAAAGGGGTGGGGGGAGAACAGGGCGTGGGGAGAAGATTTCCTCAGAGATGCACCTTCTCCTACCGCTGTTCCCATGAAGACATGGTGGAGAAAGACTAGCTCCTGAGATCAAGTCTAGAGAAGGCTTCAAGGACATCACGTAGGAGCATTTCTAGAAAGATCTCTGTGGAGGAAAGTGTTGGCATTCTGAGTCCCCCCCTTTCCAAGGGGGAGTCAGCTCTTCCTTCCTGACTCCAGTCAAGAGGCACAGACGACAGAGAGAGCACTCGGAGAACTCACCATTCATTTCCCCTGTGCGCGAGGAGCCTGGGAACTGAAGAGGAGGGCGAGGCTGCTGGCTGGCACTCTGGCAGCGGGAGAGAAGCTGCTGCTGTGGCTCCTGATTCCCGAGGCCGAGCTGCAGGAGGGATTCCATCAGCTAGACCAGGCGTCCTCAAACTACGGCCCGCGGGCCACATGCGGGTGTTTTTGCCGTTTTGTGTTTTTACTTCAAAATAAGATATGTGCAGTGTGCATAGGAATTTGTTCATAGGTTTTTTTAAACTATAGTCCGGCCCTCCAACGATCTGAGGGACAGTGAACTGGCCCCCTGTTTAAAAAGTTTGAGGACCCCTGAGCCAGACGGAGACATGGGTTGGTGAGAGTGAGCAGATCAGGTCTGCTCGCAAAGAGCCACCTGGAGGACACTGAAGACAAATCCCAGGTGGTTTACTCATCTGTCCCCTGCTTCTGCCCTAGACCCCTTCAGTGTACTTCACCACAGAAGTCAAATAATTCTGTTAAAATCTAAGTCAGATCAAGTCATTCCCCTGCTCAAAACCCTCCAGCGGCTTCCCATGTCCCGTGGGGTAGAAGCCCGAGCCTTCACTAGACCTGGAGGCCCTGCGCTCCCCTCAGCTCTGGATGCCAGCATGGGCATCCTGTTCCTCACGCTCCCAGGCCTCTGCACTGCCAGGCCCTCCTCCTGGGGCACTTCGATGCCTCAGAGTCCTTATTCCAGGCACCAGAAACACAACTTCCACAGAGGCTGAGCTTTTTGTGTTTTGTTCACTGTTCCACGCTCAGAACCTAGAACAGGGCCTGGAACAGAGGCATCGCTCCATACATATTTGTTGACTGGATGAACCATTTTCCTAACATCTCTGTGAATGGCCATAGTTCCTGGGTTGCTGTTCCCAGAGGAGGCCCAGGGAGATGAAACTTCCTTCTCCCATTTGCTGGCCACGGAGGCGTGAGCTCTTTGTTCCTCCTCGTTCCCATGCCCAGTGCAGATTTCAGTCAGCAGTGGTTATGATCCTGTTTTTGCCCCCTGCCGGGAACCGATTCCAGCATGTCCTAATTACAAAAGTTTCACCAAAAGGTTGGTGAAGCTTGGGCTGCTCAACAAGTGTGAGCCACATATATAATTTACCTGTTGGAAACAGCTAAGGCACTTCCCCCAAACCTGAATAGGATTATTGTCTGCTGCCAGACAGCTCAGGGCATTTTATTGCCTCCTGTTGGCCAAACACCTGAACAGCTGTAGGCTATTCCCCAAACTGACAATCTCTGTACCCTACCCTTTGATACGGTACCCTTTGAAGTGTATATTTCCACCTTGCCTTGGGACAAATTGTGTTGAATAAAAGCAGGGTCCTGAGTGAAGGTGGAGAGTCTTCAGTTCCCTTTAGCTGAAGCTCCTCTGACCCCCAATGCCTTTCAAAAATACCTTTCGTCATCTCTGGACTTCTTAATCATCTATGTGGAGCCCCTTTCTCCAGAATGCTGACCCCTTTGTAAGGCTGGGAAAAGAACCCCGGCATTATGGTGCCCTAACGAGGGACACCAACAATTATGGCGCCCTAACGAGGGGCACCAACATTTATGATGACCTAACGAGGGACACCAACAGCCCCCACTGCTCCCCTTTTGTTCTTGGTGTTTAATAAAGAAATCTGCAGCTCCAGTGTGCGAGCAGCCTGGACCACCCTCGGTGCGCAGTCCGCCCGGGCAGCGCTGCTGGGAACCTCCTGGCTGGATGAGAACTCAAGCAACCCCGGGAATGTTGATTCAGCCACCAAAGCAAAAGGGGGAATTCTAGGCCGTGAATCATGTGGGACTCCATGTCCCTGATGCTAAGTATGATAACTATCATAATTTCTAAGCAGTGTCGAGAATACACATCTTTCTTTGACTCCGCATTTTCTAGAAATATGTTCCTGCCTTTAAAAATCCTGATTTCCAGAATTCCAGTGTTCTAGGAAGCAAAGTTACCCAGTGGCAAAGGAGTAAAGAGCAGTAAGAGTGTCATGTTGAAGTGGCCTTCTTACCTCCTGTTCAGCATGACGTAAAACCCCAAGGTTTTCAGATAAAAGGAGTATAGGATATTAGAATTAGCTGAATAATGTATAAACAGTATCTCAGATCCAAATAAACTGCTTAAAACGCACACATGAACATACATGTGTTCGCAAGCAGACACACAAGCATATTCTGAGGGCTCCTCATTCCAACAGGTCACAAGAAAACCACAGCCTTATCTCTCTCAGACTCTCCCAAATGCCATGCCTATTATCCACAGGAGTCCATTCACTCTACCCTGTGCCCGCTCTCAACCACATTTCTGCACAGTGAGGCCAGCAGAAAAGTGAAGTTACATTTGAATATGCTGGAGTATTACTGAAAGCCAGAGAAAGTCTCAAGTACAACTACAGCAATGACAGTAGTGGGAGCAATAATAGCAGTGGTTACGAGCAGCAAAGTGGTGCCCTGACCGGTGTGGCTTAACTGGGGGTCGTCCAATGCAATGAAATGTTGCTGGTTTGACTCCTGGTCAGGGCACATGCCTGGGATGCAGGATCCAGGTGTGTAGGAGGCTGCTGATTGACATTTCTCTCTCTCTCATGCCCACCCCTTTCTCCACCCCTTTCCTCCCCAATGTGTGCTCTCTCCTCTCTCTCTCTCTCTCTCTCTCTCTCTCTCTCTCTCTCTCTGCCACACCTTTCTCCCTCTTCTTCCTTCAAGGATCCTGCCTTTGCTTTCTCTCTCTCTCCTAAGCTCCAAGGGCCCTTCTTTTGCCTCTGCAACTTGTTTCCTGAGGCCACGTAGCCCAGCTGGCTCACTTTTTTCTAACTCTGTGACTTTCTAAATAAACTTTCACTGTAAAAGAAAAAAGAGTAGCAAAGTAGTAAATATTGAGCATTAATGCAGATTAGTGCTTCTAATGCATTATGTCATTTAAATCTTCACATGCCCTTAAAATAGATTATAGGGCTTAAAATATGTATTTCATAAGAAATCACTATCTAGTGTGGTTTTAAATTGTGAGCTCTAACAATTAGCAAATTAAAGGAATGAAAGAAGATAAAAAAGAAATGCTCTTTAAAATTCAGTCACAAAATGTTGTTGTTATTTTAATGACGTCATAAACCTTCCCTGCATATCAGTTAGAATGAACTGCAAGAAGGTAAAAGGACCTCACTGCAAATTGTTAGCAGTAAATTAGGGGAAAAGGCTACAATGTCCCTGGACACATATTTACCTACACAGTGTAGGCCATCTTAAGTGCTTGATGAATGCATAAATGAGTGAACAAATAAAGGAGTGAATGAACAAACAAACCAAGTAACCAGCACTCCTCTCTGAGAAACATTAAGACCCTTTATTGCTCTTGAGTAACTTCTCTTGCTGGATCTTGTCTCTCTCCATATGCAGCAAGATCTCCAGGGTTTTCTGGATGGTAACAAACACTCCGGAGTCTTCTGACTCAGAAATAGCCAGATTCTATCCCTTCCATTCCATTCCCAATGCCACACCATGCATTCAAATTCAAACCCGTATCACAAAAGCATCCGCCTTCACACTGCACTGTCATCCACCTCCCACAGTGTCTCAGGTGAAGCTGCCTCTTAGACCGCTTTGCTTACACCATTCTTCTCAAATGGCGCTACACTGCCTACACAAAGCGCAGCCTCTCTACTCTGACATTCAAGGCTGTCAGCAGCCTGACACCGACCCACATTTTCCCAGCCATTTCACAATACATATTTAGATCCAATCATTTTTTGACAGTTCATAATTTCCCAGAACCTACTGTACTTTCCCTCTGTTCATGTCTTTATCTATGCCATCCCTTTCACCCATAAATGTCTCCACTCAGCTTCAGCTATGAAAATTCTATCCATTCATCAGATTCTAGTTCTGATTCTCCTCCTTCAATATGCATTCCATAATGGACTCAGTGGGAGAGGTCCCGCCCTCCTGTTATCCCCAAATCAAGCCTCTGAGCTCAAAGAACACAGTCCTTTTGCATAACTGCAGAGTCCATTGTTATCCAGTTCAATGTCTCAGTACCTGTGCACCAACGGACCACGTCTTCTGACCCTTCAAAAAGCCCTAACCCAGACCAAACCAATACAAAACCATCAGGAAAAACAGACCCCTGGCCAGAAGCTCGGGAGACTTACAGCACATATTAGCATATCAGAGGCTCTGAGAATCCTGCAGTGACTAAATGTGATTAACTTGGCTTAACCCAGTGTTTCCTAAATATATTTGACTAAATTTTCCACTTTTTACTTACTAATAAATCTTCTCAGAAAGCTAGTTTTTCATAAAACCCAGGTTAGGAAACACTGATGCAATGTCATACAACTCTCCAGGGAAGAGCTGAAGACAGTGCGATCTAGAGACGTGAAGTGACTGAATCCAGCCCACGAGCTAGTGTGTGGAAGAGCCAGTTGAGCACCCTAGGTCTCATGCTCCTTCATCATGTTACTGTAATTAACTTGCATTACAGTACCAAAGTGCAGGCTTAGAATTTTTATTTTATACTCACCCAACTTCTTAGACATTGAAATTGTTTGAGCAGTACTTCACTTTGGGAAGACTTTATTATAGGCAGAAGATAAAGCCATTTTTAGCCCAAATAAAGGATATCTACAGATACAGACACACACATGAAATTAATCAGGGAAGCTAATATCCGAACAGTCCCCAAGGATTAGAGTTCATATTAACACGTTGAATTTACAAGAGGAATATAAAATTCTGTGATACCCTATGGACAAGGTAGTTAAGAAAGACAAAGTCAGTGTCATTCTACACATAGTATGTAAGTAAGTCTTTCCCAGGGTCCACTACACAGAATTGGTTCCCTTATCACAGCCTTGGAGTAAAAACAACAAAAGCAAACGTATTATTTTTGCCTAGTGAGATCTCCAGCTGATGTTATCATTTGTGACAGATACTATTGGTCACCTCATAAGTAACCCCCCCTCTGTTTTGTTTTTCCTTCCTGATTTGGTGAAAAGGGGTAGCCATTTGTTCAGGAAGGGTGAGTTCCTTCCCATTTCTAAAAGGTAATCTATGATTGGTTAAGGCTAACCGTGACCATCCTCACTGTATTTGCCAATGGACTTAAAAGTGGGGACATGGTCAATATATGAGGAAAGTATATGGGGTTTCTGGAGATTTTTACCACCAACAGGAGAGAGAGGGTAGTTCAGGGCACTTTTTGTACTTTCCTGTATTCCTGTGTTTGTGTGCAGTTGTAATGAGGAAGTGATGTCTGGAACCACAGAACCCATTCTGGCACCATAAGAAATAAGCCTAGAACAAAACCTAATACATCGAGGCTGACAGAACAGAAGGGTGTCAGAACAGTAAGGTGTGTTGCCCTCACACAGAACTTTCTGCTTTCTCCCTTCCCTTTTCCTTCTCTTCCTCCAGATCACAGACTCCAAATCAACCTCTCCCCGGCTTCTCTCTGTTTCTGCCTTCACTTCTAGGAACCAAAAGTTCCTCGCAAGTGTCCACATTGTCACCTCAGTGCAAACATTTAAACACTAAAGATCTCACATTTCCTGCTTTAGATACATGATCTATTAAATTTACACACTATTAATCAATCAATAGTGTAATTGACTAAGTTATTGTGTAGTAATATATGGCACTCATTTAGGTCAAATCCTATCTAATAAAGAGGGAATATGCTAATTGACTGCCCCGCCCTCAAAGATGGCAGCGCCCACAGCCAATAAGGAGGGAATATGCTAATTGACTGTCCCGCCCTCAAAATGGCAGTGCCCACAGCCAATAAGGAGGGAATATGCTAATTGACTGTCACGCCCTCAAAGATGGCAGTGCCCACAGCCACAAGATGGCAGCGCCCAGTCCCCTCAGCCCCACTGGGGCGCCTGCCTCTAGAGTTCCCCAGTCCCCTCAGCCCCCAAGCCACCCAGGACTGGCTCAAGGCACAGGCAAGCCTCAGATGGTGGCTGCCCAGCCACCCAGGGCTACCTGAGGCTCAGGTAACCAGGACCGGCCGAGGCTTGCGCTGCCGGAAATGGCAGCAGCAGAGGTGTGATGGGGGCATCGCCTTCCCCTGATCGCCGGGTTTCCTCCTGCCCCTGAGGGCTCCCAGACTGTGAGAGGGGGCAGGCCAGGCTGAGGGACCCCCCTCCAGTGCATGAATTTTTATGCTCCGGGCCTCTAGTGTTACATAAAGAACTAAACAGCCCGGCCAGTGTGGTTGGCTCAGTGGTTGAGTGTTGACCTATGAACCAGGAAGTTATGGTTTGATTCCTGGTCAGGGCACATGCCTGGGTTTCAGGCTCCATCCCAGCATGGGGTGTGCAGGAGGCAGCTGATCAATGATTCTCTCTCATCATTGATATTTCTATCTCTCTCTCCCTCTCCCTTCCTCTCTGAAAGCAACAAAAATATATTTAATTAAAAAAAGAACTAAACAGGCTGAAATGGTTACTTCCCTCATGTTGTTTGTATTTCATTTGAAAAAAACAATAAAACATTTTGTAAAAAAAAGAAATCTCACATTTGCTACATATACCAGCATCCACCACTACTTTCCAACCTCTAGGCTGGACTTCTCTCTCCTTCCCACACAGCAGTGCCTTTAGGAAAGAATATTCCAATAAAAGCAACAAAAACAAATTCACAGTTTTACCCAAGGCCAGACTTCCTCCCTAAGACCTCTTGGTGATAGAGTATCTTAGATCTCTTTGTATCCATGAAGTACTTAGCTGCACATTAAACAGTGCTCAGCAACTACTTTCTGAATTATTTACCCAAAAAATATAGTTCCAATTAATTTATTCCAAAGGAAAAAAAAGTTTTTAAAAAAACCAACCCAGCCATTTGATTAATTGAAAGGAATCACCTAAATAAAATGACATAGGAAAAGTTCTATGGTCCAAGCACATTTCAACAATGATTTCAGGACTGACACATTTTGACTACAGGCACCTTAGTTACATCTCATATTTGTATAGTGTTTTATGACCTACAAACAGCCTTGTGTCTATTACCTCATCCGAGCATTCCCCATATGATAGATCATTTTTAGGTATAACGGAGTTGTATAACATTGGCAAACAATTGAGAGACAGCATGTGGTCAGAGGTCACTCACACATATTTCAATTATAAGTTGATTTGAAGCTTAAAGGAAGAAATGACATGAGAATAAATTCTCCAGAACTGAGTCCAATGTATTCGTCAGCAGACCTGGGACTCTGTTTATTTCTGAATGATGTACTGTAAGAGGGACTCTGTCAAAGCAACGTATCCAAGACAAAGGCAACCAAGAGGATGTCTGGAAATTATCTCAAATGGAGACTGAGAGAACTGGGAATGTTTAGCCTACTAAACACCCATAACATTTCAGGGATGACATCAGAGACAACTTTAAATTCAAAGGCTGTCAAGTGAAAGGTGGCAAGATTCTTTTGATCGGCTTCTGATGGCAGAGTGAGCGCCAGTGTGAACAAATACAAAGGCAAAGTGATCTGCGTAAGACAGAGGGTTTCCTGACACCCACCTCCACTGCTCTCCAGCTTCCAGGCTGTTCCACAGAAGGAAGAAATTCTTAAATATAAAGTTGTCTATTAATAGACTGGACTCTCTGAAAATTAGATTTCTAGTGTCCCCCCTCAGGAATCTGTGAGAGAGGTTCCTGTGTGGACAGGTCAGGCCAGATAACCTCCAGAAACTTGCCAGCTTCAAGACTCAGTGATTCCGTGTTCTGAGGGCAGCAGGAGGTATCCCTGTCAAGCCCCACTCAACTCACTTGTGCAGTCAATCTTACCTTTCAAGCACTGAGACAACTAGATACATAACTTGCAAAAGATGGGTCGGCATATGAAATCGAACCAACAGTGGTCACCACGGAGCATCCCCAGCACCTAGAACGATACAAGCCCAGAGCAGGGGCTCAGAAATACGTGAGATTTAACAATGGTGTAACTCTCTAAATGGTAGGTAGTTCCAACAGGTTTCCAAACATGTTAATCACATTAGCTTTTGAGCTTTGCACAACAGCCCTGTGCAATAAGCTGGGCAGGTTGGTATGCACCTTTCACACATTGTATTTGTGGTCCTCCACCCAGAATCTCTTCAGTTAACATTATTATGGCTTTATGTTTCATTAAAGGTTATTTTTTAAAAATCCATCACAAGAGCATCTTCTGTGAAACCATGGTTGAAACTATTACTGCTCATCATGCTCCTCTTATGAGAAACATCTTGATAAACTCCTCCTGCAATTAATGCCCTCCCCTCCCCGAAAGCTGCCTTGCCATACAAGGCATGCAAGTGTGTCTGCTCTGCTTGCCTTTCCTTGATTCCTTCCTTCCTCCCTCTCTCCCTTTTCTTTCCTAAATAAGACAATGGAGACTTACACAAATATGGTTGCTCTGTTCCTCAGAAGTTGCCAGGAAGTGCAGTCAACTTTGTGGTTCTAACTTTGACATGCCAAGTTCTTAACATAAATCTCCCCAAT
Organism: Cnephaeus nilssonii; assembly: GCF_951640355.1. Classification (NCBI taxonomy): domain Eukaryota; kingdom Metazoa; phylum Chordata; class Mammalia; order Chiroptera; family Vespertilionidae; genus Cnephaeus; species Cnephaeus nilssonii. Next base: position 111,227,921 of record NC_137073.1, on the reverse strand, counting down.
ATTATAACAAATCAGGACTCAGAAACTTTCTTTGGGGTGTGTGTGTTGTGTGTTTGTGTGTGTGTGTGTGTGTGTGTGTGTGTGTGTGTGTGTGTGTAAAGCAATGGACTCTTTGGTTTGAAAAAAAAATTACTTGGAAACCTGATACATAAAATAGATACAAGAACAGCCATTGAGCCAGAGGTCTGAGATCTCCCAACTAAGCCTCCGTCAAAGAGCCACTCCCTCCCCGCAGTGGCCCTAGACCCCTTAGTGCTCCTGTGGTCATCATTTGAAAACCACTGCTCTAGAGCAGCAGTCGCCAACCAGTGGACCACTGGTGGTCCATGAGGTCCGAAAGGTTGGCGACTGCTGCTCTATAGTATATTCTATAAGTATTTTATCTGCCTTGTTTTGTGCCTTTTTTTCATTGACCACATGAAATGTCACAGTATTAGGCACATGAAAAGTATGTGTATATCCATATATGATTACACATGAAATGGAAACATTAGAAATTAAAAATATGTAGCAAGCGAACAGAGCCAAGATTATAACTCAAAACGGACGTTAAACTCAAACAATATCGGTTTGAGTCTCAGCCTCTCACTGTGTAAAGTTGAGAGAGTTACTTAACCTCTCTTAGCTATGATTTGCATATATAAAAAGGGTTACAATATTTTCTATCTTAAAACATTGCTTCAGGCTTAAATGAAATAATGTGTATAAATAACTCAATATGGTACTTCTCACAATAAGTCCTTATTATCATTTTCATTACTTTTTGACTCTCACTCAGGTCTGGTCAATATATTATGCCAATAGGATATTTTTTAAGGAGACACTAAGTGTAGAACCTCAGTAGGGACAATTGACAGCACTGAAAAGCAGGAAGAGCATGGCCAAGAGGCGTTAGCCTGGTATTCATCAATCATGTCAGAGAAAGGATAATTGTCCAACTTTGCAGACAAAAGAAACTGGGTCATCATAAAAGGCTGAAAATGAGGCACAGACTGAGACTAAAAGAAGCAACTCAAGATGTTGCCACTAACCTAACACCATCAAACCCATAGTTTGATGTCCTTGACCCATGTCCCAGCCATTCTGCTTTCAAGAAAACACAGTAGATTGCTTGTATGTGAGGAATTACAGCCTCAACAAAGCCACTGGGAAGACCATCGCCGAGCATGTATTGGCCCAGCCCAGCACAGCCGTCCTCCAGGTCCTCGGCCGGAGCCCTCCAACAACAAATCTCTAAGAGCCACGTTTCGCTCTGCACTGACATCTCCCTATAAGCTAATGTGGTGTTTGGCACGGGAGGTTGTTTATTTAGGTGTGTGAAGGTTCTGGCTGTTAACTTGGAAAGAAAAGTTATTTCACTACCTCCCTTCAGAGACCATCCAAGTACTTGTTTGACAGAGTGAACACCCATTTCACACAAAAGAGGGACTGGGCCAGAATTCTGCAAAACCGAGTAGGTGGACTGTCTCTGACACCTCCTTCCCACCTCTTTAGGCTGTGAGCCCCACCCCCGCCCTCCAGCTGTCCCATTACTAAACCCAGGTGTCCACCCTGGGCCTTTGTGCCAGGATTTTGTTATAATTTCATTGTCGACTCCCTCTGTCTCCTTCCCCTATCCTTTCAAGCAGGTATGAGCTGATAAGAGTTCCCAGGGACATTTAAATTTTAATTGGCACTTAAGAGTGTTGAAAGGTCTTCAGAATGAAGGGAATGCAACCCAACTGAGTGAATTTGAAGTTCCATGAGGCTCACACAAGTTAATCAATGATCCCATTAAAGTGGCCATCTACTTCCCCCACATTCAAGGCTGACCTGAAAGGAGATAGTCGTTTCCTTAGAGACATGTAGGAGAAGGAAATTATATACTATACTGGAGGCCTGGTGCACGGTGCACCGGTGGGTCCCTCAGCCTGGCCTGCGAGGATTTGGCTGAAACCAGCTCTCCAACATCTTCCAAGGGGTCCCAGATTGTGAGAGGGTGGTTCTCAGGTGATGCACCCCAGAATTGGGCTCCCTCCTCTCTGGTTTCAGATGCATCACCTAAGAACCACAGCTACCAAGTCACAGCAGCTCGGCAGCTCCTACATTGAGCGTCTGTCCCCTGGTGGTCATTGCACATCATGGCTACCAGTCGGACGGTCGAACAGTCGGACGGTTGCTTAGGCTTTTATATACATATAGATATGGATACATATTTATACATATTTATATATTTATGCATATATAATTATATACACCTATATAGTATATCTACACATATATCATATGGATTTCATATATAGCATAGATAACATACATAGATAGCATATATAGTATATACACATATATGTAACTAGAGGCCCAGTGCATGAAATTTGTGCACGGGTAGGTTCCCTAGGCCTGGCCAGCAATCAGGGCTGATCTGTGGGGTGACCGGTGGGGTGATGAGGGCTCTGCTCGCACCCACCTTGGCTGGCCTGGCACGGCCTGCTTGCCAGCCCTGCCCCCCTGCTGCCGCCTCTGGTTGAGCATCTGCCCCCAGGTGGTCAGTGCACATCATAGCGACTGGTCGTTCCACTGTTCGGTCAATTTGCATATTTATATAGATAGCTATTACTACATGTATACTAGACTGTATACATATACTAGTACATGATTGATAGAGTGTATATATAAATTTCATGCACACCCAATCCCTGTAAGTTTTTAAAATATAAGTAGGGGATTTACTTTGTAAGTCATACAACATACAAATGTTTCCATCCTCACATCTTGGCTGGCTGCAGGGACGCTGCATCATTAATGAAGGGAGCTTCTGCACCAACAGCTCCTTTCCAACAGGAATTTCCCAGAGTCGTGTAGCTAGGCAGCCAGGTGCTTTCCAGAGAGCCGGCTCCTAAGGTCCCATGAATACAGTCCTGAAGGCTGGGCTGCCAGAAACAGCAAGTCAGACTCCATGCCCCCACCCTTGTCTTTATCCTGAAGAGGGTAGGGCACCCCACAGGTGCAGACACAGGCCAAATACCCCAGGGACAATGCCAACCCTGCCCACAAGTTCAGATCATTCAAATCGAGCAAAGTAGGCGCCTTGCTGTGGAAAGACCTGAGACCCTGAGGAGAGCTGGGAGGAACAAAGGCAGACCAAGAAGAGGAAAGTGTGTCAGGCACTTTAAAGAACAGAAAAATCCAGGTGGGATCCAAATTCTTCATGTGTAACAATCACACAAAGGTGACGGTGGGTATTTTCTAAAAGCTTTAAAGTGGAGCCTCTCAGGCCAAAACATCTGCGGCACTGGAAAGAAAGGCCCGTCACCCCGGGCCTCCTGGTTGCCAGCATCTCCATCCGCTCCCCTCCCTCCTCAGCACAGCAACGAGCAATACATCCAAAAGGTGTGTGTTCTGTCGGGAAATGTGATGGATGTTTTTCTCTGCTGTAAAAGCCTGCTATGCGCTGGAACAAAAGCAAATGCTTTCCTCATAAGCAGATCTGGGTGGAACTTGTACATTATTTTAACACGTGTCAAGGGACAGCCTTGTCTCTCCGTGGAAAACGGGAAAGCAGTTGATGTCTACAAAAAGCCTGTGCGCCTTTCAGTGTCCCCCTTTCTCTCCAGAGCCCCCTGGAATCACACTTCGACTAGAAAAGCTCACAGAGGAAAATCAATACAAATGATCTATCTACTGACAGGACCGGCCTGGGAGGAAGGAAGAGGAAAGCCTGGGCTATCTGAGAACCGAGCTCCGTGGGATGGGAACAGAGCTGGGTGGAGCTCATCGGTCCAGAATAAATGGGGCTGAACTCAGCACTCTGTTTTTCCATCCGTCAAGCTGAAGTCCCAGTCGCCAGGGCAGAAATGATCATTCATTACCGAACTAGGAAAAGCCTGGAGCCACATGCCAGAAACTCGGATCAGGTGTCCTTTCATTTAGTGTGAACCGCAGATGGCCAAGTGATTACTATTAAGTAGTTACAGCACTTCTCACTTAAAGTAAAAGGTCACACCTCAGTCTGTTACTTTGCCAGGAATAGAACTGTCAGAAAATGCCTTTTCTCTTAGAAAAGACAAAAGGGCCAGATATAATTATAAATAGCTGTGTAACGTAAATTCTGAATTCAGGTTTACATTCTAGAACTCTATATTATCCTCCAAATCCACTGATAAAACAGATATTTTTAAGGGCCAAAGTTTAAGATAAAGGATCATAATTAAATCTAAGGAACATATCCCAAAGGGTTTTTGCCAACATGGAAGTCATTATTTCCAATTCATATGGTACCGTTTATAGTTAATTCAACGGTAATTTTGTTTGTTTGTTTTTCAGAGTCCCTGCGAGGTCAGATTGCATGGGATAATAAGGAAGGGGGAGGGGGTGTTACATTGGCTTGCTATAATTTGGTTTATTACTTTACTCTTAAAATGGAAATTGGATATAAGGAAGCTCTTACCTGGAGATTTTCTGGGGCAGGCAAAATTTATGACTATGGTGCCATTTTAGTGATGGTTCTGTGTTTAGGGAACCAAGAAACATCTGGAAGAAATGTGAGTGATGGGTAAGACCCTCAAGGGATCTGTGTGTCCTATGACCTGAATGACTCTCAGGACTTGGGTTTATTTCCATTAGAGGTACATGATGAGTGATTTTTATGGGTGAAACACCACCAATATTCTCACTGAGTCAGAATGGTAAGCAGGACGCGTTTCTTCACTTTTCAAACTGAAAACATTCTCTCACACATGCATTACTCCTTTTCACACATAGGAAGATGCTGTTGCATGTAATAAAAATAATAGCTATTCTCCACTATGGATTTTCTTAATTAGCAGACAGTAAAAGTGAAACTAGTAGTGTGTGTGTGTGTGTGTGTGTGTGTGTGTGTGTGTGTGTAGGGGGATGCCATAACATTTTGACATTTTAAAAATGGTCCTTGAACTCACAAAGAGTTCAAATGATTGTCACGTGATTTATAGCACAACTTTGGACACAGTTGCTGTTGTGTACTGTGCCATCATGCACAATGTCAGCTATCTGCATTCTGATGAGCCACCAGCACACGAATAAGCCAACAAAATATGGAAATGCTGCGACCCAAGCAAATATCAAAAAACATTTACATGTATGAGAATGCTCCTGGGTTCTCTTTTGAAGTATTACACGAATTGTAAGATGCTGGAACAGACTAGGTACGGAGACTGTGACACAATCTCTTCCACTGGAAATTTAATAAGAGAACAGAGGAGAGGCCAGGCGGGGCGGAGCACAGGCAGGCAGGCCTGGTGCTTTTGCATGTGCTAGATGGTGTTTCAAGGTCACTTACAGCCAAAGGTTACTACAAGCATGTCAGTCATCCCTTTTTCTCCATGGCCTGTTAGTGTCACACTTAACTCGAAACTTTATTAAGCTGTATGAGAAGTTCAAATAAAGATTGTAATGAGAAACTTTCGATTTCTGGGGGCGGGGGGGGGGGGGGGGGAGAGAAATGACATGCTGTGTTCCAGAGTGGAGAAAATATTGGCATAAAAATTGTAACAGCTTCTTGGCACTGATTATTCAAAGCAAGAAGAGCATCAGAGACCTTCTCAAAAGAAGGTTCAATGTTGATGGGGTGAAGTTTATTTTAGGGACCCGATAGCTTTATGTGGAAGAGTTTGTAGTCATTAAAAAGCTATAACAAACAAACTTTAAACAATGGATTCTCCGTCCTATCTTGAGCACAAATGAAGGTGTCTACAGATGCTGAGGCAGGGGAAGGTCTGAGAGCCAGAAGACGGCCAGGGCTGTCTATTTGAATCCATGTAGTTCACTAGATCAGTGGTCGGCAAACGGCGGCTCTTGAGCCACATGCGGCTCTTTGGCCCCTTGAGTTTTTAGCAAAGGCCAGCTTAGGAGTACCCTAATTAAGTTAATAACAATGTACCTACATACATAGTTTAAGTTTAAAAAATGTGGCTCTAAAAAGAAATTTCAATCGTTGTACTGTTGATATTTGGCTCTGTTGACTAATGAGTTTGCCGACCACTGTACTAGATCAATCCTTTCTCATTTACGAAAGCTCAATGGCAGCCCATCATACAAGTGCTAGTCACGGTCACCCTTTAAACTCACGGTCTCCCATGCTCCTTCTGGTGCGGGGATGGATGCAGGAGCCAGCATGGTAAAGAAGAGATTCATGTCCACAGGTCAGCTCTCTCTCCTACAGCAACTGGGAGCCATCTTCTGCTGTGAATGGAGCTTAGTGAGGGGAACACGTGACCATAATCAAAGACGTGCATGGACTCTTAATGGACTTCGCTGTCAGTGCCCTCGGCGTCCTGGCTCTCTCCTGCTTCCCCGGTGTTTGGACGGAACAGACCCAGGGATGCCCCTTTTTCCAGCCCAGACCTCTCCTGTGTCTCACCCAGTCCCCACCTGCAGAGCCACCTGGAGACCAGCCCACACACAGGGTTTCCCACCTTCAGTCCTCACTGCTCAGCAGCCACGAGCTCCCAAATGGGTCCGCATTACCCCGCCTAGGTGGAGGTTGGGTTACCGCCTGGCCCCGCCTCTGCGGGCCCCCATCCACCTCTCGGGGCGGCCCTGGGGGCGGGGGCGCTACTTCCTCAACTTGGAGGTGACGCTGGAAGGTTCTGAGCGGCTCTCAGGGCAAAAGCAGCCGTGGCCGCCTTCTCCGCAGGCCGAGCTCAGCCTCCCTGGGGGATGGGGCCTCGGAGAGGGGCTGACCAGGCCCGCTCGGAGGTGCAGGCCCTAGTTCTCCTGCACAGGCCCTCCGAGCTGTGACTTCCGGCAGAACCACTTCCGGGGCGAGCAGGTGACCCTCATCAAGGAGAGGGGCCCACCTGCCTCACCCCACAGGCTGCAGCCCCAGGCTGGGCTGGGCGAGCATCTCTTCGAAAGGCGCCCCTCAAGTGAACCAGGAGCCCTCGGAGCCCAGAGGCCTTTGAGGGGCCCCTTGCATCCCCTGGGGTCTGGCTTCTACCCGAGCCTCTCCCCAAACTACTGCCCTTCTTCTGACCACCTGAGCCCTCCCCCAGGCATCGGACCAAATGCAACAGTAAAGCTTTTTGCAGAGAAAAATAAAGACTAAAATGGACATAAAAAGTGAAACGTGTGTCATTGTATGGTAACTACTTCTCTAGACACTTTTTTCATAATCAAGACAATCTTATAGCCTGTCCTCTAGTCTTCAAATCACGTGGACTTTCCCAGATTATATGTCCTAAGGCAGTGGTCGGCAAACTCATTAGTCAACAGAGCCAAATATCAACAGTACAACGATTGAAATTTCTTTTGAGAGCCAAATTTTTTAAACTTAAACTTCTTCTAATGCCACTTCTTCAAAATAGACTCACCCAGGCCGTGGTATTTTGTGGAAGAGCCACACTCAAGGGGCCAAAGAGCCGCATGTGGCTCGTGAGCCGCAGTTTGCCAACCACGGTCCTAAGGGATTTTTCAGTGTCTAGAGAAGTAGTTTCCAAACCAGCCAACAGAATGTTTGCTATCTCATATCAGGACAAAATCAAAGTAGTGGTTAACAACACTGTATTCTACTAAATTCTTTTTTGGAGCAATAAAATATTCAGAGAAGTTGGAAGAGATGAATAAGGGAGACTAGCATGCTATTCCCTTGCTAAAAGATTTGTAAGAAAACAAATATAATGGATCATAATAGTTAATATTTATTAAGAGCTGCATTAGTCCTAGCTGGTTTGGCTCAGTGGATAGAGCGTCGGCCTGTAGACTGAAGGGACCCAGGTTCGATTCCACTGAAGGGCACATGCCCTGGTTGCGAGCTCAATCCCCAGTGTGGGGTGTGCAGGAGGCAGCTGATCAATGTTTCTCTCTCATCATTGATGTTTCTATCTCTCTCTCCCTCTCCTTTCCTCTCTGAACTCAATAAAATATACATATATTTTAAAAAAGAGCTGCATTATTTCACTTAATCCTCACATTAATACTATCACCCAGGTACCACTATTCAAATTTTACAGGTAAAGACATTAAGATTTATAGAGAACTTGCTCAAGATCCTATTGCAAAGAAATAGCATAGCTCTGTCTACTTCCAAAACCTGTGCATTTCAACATTGCTCAAAAATGCTTCCAGGTGGCTTGTTGGTGCTTCTTTGCGGCAGTATTACATGAGCTTGAACATCATTCTCAGGTCCAATTTAATACTATGCTCAGTATGAAGGGTACAGAACACAAAATGCATGGCTGAACTGAATGTGTAAAATGAGACAATGAGCAAAAAATGAAGTCCATAATTAACACTCTTCCCTCATCCCTACATGAAGGTCAAGAAAACAGGAGTTTTTTTTTCTATTTCTTTGCCGTGTATTTTTTTATTGACAGACTCTTTCATTTGTAACACTTGCCATCATTATTCTGACTTCACCACCCAACACAGTGCCTGGCATGCTGAATGAGTGAATATTCATCCATCTGGTTGAGCTGAAGTCAAGCCCTGACCTACAGATACGTGGAAATGTTCTGAATGATAGCCATCACATATTTCCATAGTTTCAGTGGCAAGCCAATCATCATCAGATCTACCCTTGCACCATATTGCTTCTTTCCCATATTTCTCACCAAATATATATAATAATAAAAGTGTAATATGCTAATTAGACCGGACGTCCTTCCGGATGACCTTCTGGACGAAGCCGGGTCTGTGAGGGAAGCCCGGGTCCCGGGTGTCTGCCCGCGGCTGAAGGGAAGCCCAGATCCTGGGTGCCAGAGGGAAGCCAGTGCCGGCAGCTGAGGGAAGGAAGGCCTACTCTTGCACGAATTTCATGTATTGGGCCTCCAGTCTATATATATAAAAGCCTAAGCAACCAAACAACTGAATGACCCAATGACTGGTCGACCTGGTCACTATGATGTGCACTGACCTCCAGGGGGCAGACACTCAATGCAGGAGCTGCCCCTGGTGATCACTGAGCTCCCACCGCGGGAGTGCCGCTCAGTGAGCTTACCAAGCAGTGGTGACAGGTGCAGTGGTGCCGGGATGAGCGGGAGTGGCTTGGCACCTGGCCTGGGCTCAGGCTCCTCCCTGGCCACCTGCTGCTTTGTGCACTACTACACCCCTGGGGGATGTCAGACTGCCGGTTTCAGCCTGATCCCCGGCAGTCCGACATCCCCCGAGGGGTTCTGGATTGTGAGAGGGTGCAGTCCAGGCTGAGGGACCCCACCGGTGCACGAATCCACGCACCGGGCCTCTAGTATATGATAACAGGATAGGTTTGCACCTTGAAACAGCAAAAATATATTTCAACTATCCAGACTCCCTCTTAAGTAAAATTGGAGAAAAGCAAAGAGGAGTTGCCTCTCTCACTTTCATTGTCACGTTTCTCTGATGCAGAGTGGAGACTGAATATCCTTAGCCACCTGGGACGTGAATCTCAAGTTTGCCATCGACCTACGGAGTGCTCTATGGTTTCATTATGCCTGTGACCGGGCCCTGCTGCAATTAAACTTTTGCTCATGCACATTAAGCAACAGTTTAAATTTCTGGTTGCTTACACCATAACCCAGGATTATTTATTTTAGGGGGCGAGGGGTCTAGTTAAAAAGAAGGTAAAAAATCCCTTAAAACATATAATCGGGGAAGGTTCACATTATTTGAAGACTAGAGGCCAGGATAGAAGACTGACTTGATTATGAAAAAAGGTTTAAACAAATGAATTTATCTACATGTAAATAAAACAGCGGGCCAAGTGCAGAGTAGCTATGCATGCCCTCATGTTGAACTGCCGGTGCGCGTGACAGCAAGCAGGAGGAAAAGGACATGTTTCCACTAATGTCAATAGTGTTTATGACCCTATTCATAAGCCTTTAAAGACAGTTGTTAGCACTGGGCACCAAGTCGTGTTCTAGCCAGGGCCTGGCAGTGGAATAAATCCACCGGTTCATAACGTGCACAGTGAGAACAGGATAGGAATTGATGCCTCCTGAGAATTACTGTATTCACAAATGACCATGCCAGCTCAGCAGGTGTAAGCCACACCTGGGAAAGAGACTAGCCTGAACCAGTAAGAAGGACCATATGTCACCTTCAGGTCACTGCCAGAATAAAGTCCTTTCTTAGGAAAGCAGGAGGAACTTTAAAACCTTATAGTTTTAGGTTGTCACATAAAATACATGAAATAAATAAACCCAACAGAACATATGGATGAGAAAATTTTACTTATTCATGAATGAGAACAATATAAACTCCTATCTTCTTTTGAGTACCTGGAGGTGAGAGGAAGGTCAAGAACCACAAGGTTTTTACATTTCCTTGAAGTGCATTTACTTCTGGGTGGATTCTGTCAGGTATAGTCCCTAAGAATTCGTAAAATCCAGGGCTGTTCACTAAAAGGTAAAAATGACAAATGTTTTTTTATACCAATTAGGGCTGCAAAATACAGAACTGCTCTCACCTGATGTCTTGGAGAGCCAAAAGCAGGTCACCTGACAATCATCACCTCACCCCTACAGTTAGCTGTCGCCCAATCCACTGGTGAGCACAGACCGAAGGCCACCTTGAGCCCAGTGCTGTGCTGGGCGCCATGAGACCCAGAGAAGCAACTGCATGCATTCTATGTGATCTCTGCCCTCAAATAACGTATAACAGCTGGAAATACACCAGTAGTGCATGAAAAACAATTTGGTAGCAAAGTAAGGTAGTGAATAATTATTTTTAAAGATAGTGAATAATTAAGTCCTCAAAGAAGTAGTACAGAATAAAGAGTGTGAAATTTCAGAGGAAGCTGATTAGGGCCTGGGACAAGGAAATATTTTGTTCAAATAAAAATGACAAAAATCATAGCTGTATCTTATTAAGCATTTATTAGATAAGCCCATTGGTATTAGTTCACTTAATCCTCACAGCACAGCACAGCACAGGATACAGTCATACCTGTTTGGCATCTGAAGAAACGGAGATGCATGGGGGTTAAGTAATGCATTGCAGTATTCCTTCTGTCATAATCACTGAAGTGAGTCTGCTTTGGAGTCTCTCCAGTTCTATTCATCTGCTATGTGTCCATGCTTACACTGGTATCAAACTGTTAAAATTTTTATAACTTTATTCAACTTTATACACCAAAAAGCATCTAAGCCAGCATTCCACAAAAGACAGACTGGCCCTACAATCTCCTTTCTGAATAGCTTTAATATGTAGCATTTGAGAAAAGGGAGAATTTGAAAAGATAAAGGAAAAAAGAGTAAGTCTTATGAGCAAAGTATGTTTTGCCCATGAAATCCTAGGATCAACCTGCCCTGCCGTCTTTTACTTTTGTAGCCATCACTTGTAACTTTTGACCGGTTTCTTCCTACTCTGGACTCCTGAGGAATACAAAAGTGTCCTAGCTTTCCGAATTTTTCCTGAACATAGATTATTGCCTTCAAATTATGAGGGACATTGTCTCAAATCTAGAATTCTATAGCTGGATGTAAACCTAGAATACATTTCCAGACATATATATTTTTTTAAATTTTACTTTGTATGCACCTTCTCAGAAGGCTACTGGAGGATGTGATCCAGCACAACAAAAAGTAAGTCAAGAAAAAGGACCACGTGGATCTAGAAACTAGGAGAGTAAACCCAGTAGAGAAGTCCCGGGAGGACAGTGTGTGGCAGTGCTAGCGGGCAACCAAGGCCAGAAGGAGCTACAGGACCTAGGAGGAACACCTCCAAGAAACACAGACATTTATCTATTTTCATTGAATTACTAAGAGTTCAGGGATGAGCTTGGGTGATAATAAATACAAGAATAAACTGAAATAAGAAGGTAGAAAAATAACCAAGCAATAAGTGGAGATTTATTGACTCCAGGAAAAATAAAAAGTTGTAAAATAGGCAACAGACACACTACTTGACTCAGGACTGAATATTCTTTACATGCACATAGTAAGCACTAAGTATTGTGCTATTGAAAAGATGGAAGGAGTAAGAAAACAGAATCCTCACCTTCTTGCTGTTCCCTGGAAGGTTGCACAGAATATGTCTAATTAAGAAAAGCAATATAAGCGTGTCATTTAGGAATATGGAAGTAAATAATAGAAACATCTAGAAGATTGGAAAACAGTTGTCACTAGGAAGGAGGAGCCAGAGGTGAAGAGGGGTGTAGCAGAGGACTACTTATTTTATTTTTTTAATTTTATTTTATTATTTAAAGTATTACAAATAGTAGTACATATGTCTCCTTTTTTCCCATTGACCTTCCCCCAGCTTCCCCTACCCCCCAGCACATGCCCTCACCCCACAGGACTACTGATTTTAATTATAAACCTTATCAAATTGTTTCACCTGTAGTTTTTAAATTTCATTTTTTAATTATAATTGACATTAAATATTATTTTATATTAGTTTCAGGTATTCATCATAGTGATTAGAGAATTATTTCACTCTTAAAATGATTCATCTGATCCATAATTTCATAATGGGTTTGATATAAGTTAATTTTAAAACTATAAAAACAAAGGCAAGATTAGTACCCATAAAACAAGAATGAGAATTAGGCACAAATAAAATATAAAAAGTATTGTCATCAAAATAAAAAGAGTCAATATATGAGCTAATTAGTAGACTAAGTACAACTGAAAGGAAATTTAAAGTATTGAAAAAATAAAATAGCCTTGCCTGTGTGGCTCATTGGTTGAGCATTCACCTATGAACCAGGAAGGAGTTCATGCTTTGATTCCAGTGTGGGGTATGCAGGAGGCAGCCATCAATGATTATCTCTCATTATTGATGTTTCTACCTCTCTCTCCCTCTTCATTAGCCATGTGACCTTGACCAAGTCCCTGTCAATTCTCCGGAACTTTAGTTTTTTCACTTAAAGTGCAGGAAACAATACACCTCCCATTTCGCAAGCTTAGGAGGATCAAATACACACGCCCACTTGCAGTGCCACAAGCACTGGGTTAAATGCTCGGTGCACAATCTCCTTGGAAATTCACAGCTCTATAAGGTAGTACCTTTATCTGTCTCATTTTATAAATGAAGAAGTAGAGGCCTGATGCTTTAAATAACTTGCACATGAAAATTACTAATATTAAGTTACCTGAATTTCTCTCTCTAGTAATTCACCCTGCATATGAGAGTGCCTATTCAGAGTGAGAAATTCAAATATCTTAATATTTTCCTCCATTCAAAAAAATTAGGATAATCCAGGTATGAAAATGAGCACATAACCTCACGTTTTCTAAGGAAAGTTAAGATTAACTTTAAAAAAAATCTGCAAAATATATGAATCCCTCCTAAAGAAACTGAAAACAAGCCCCCATCATCACATGAACACCCATCAGCCAGGGAGTGCTGACGAACACATGATGTGAGAGGCTGTGTGCAACATGCCCTTCAGGACTGTTTTGACTCGGGGTGGAGGGAGACCTGAACGTTCATGGAAATGTTTGCTAACAAATGTCTCACCCCGGAGTGTGGGCCCGCAGAGCTCTCTTCACACAATGGCTGTGTGAGCAGTTTTTGTTTTTTTTTAACTGACTTACGATCAAGCTGGCACTAGGGAAAAGCAATAATCACGAACTGACGTCTCAAGAATACCTTCCCAGGCAAAGGCCGACATGGCGATTTCCACGTTTCATCGCTGTGATTCATAGCTTCCAAAGACCTCAGGCTTCTCCACAGCACAATGCAGTTAGGGTCACGGGTCCCTGCGGGGATACAGAGAGTTCAGTGCTTATAAACCTTAGAAATCCAGGCAGCAGCTTGGAGCCGATGAGAAATAAAGACAAGTTGGCGCTTAAGCAGAACAGGTGAGAAAGAGCTGGCTGCAAGCCTGCCGTGCATGAGCAGAAGAAGCCTTTATTTATTTATTTTTAATATATTCTATTGATTTGTGTGTGTTTTTTTTACAGAGAGGAAGCAAGAGGGATAGAGAGTCAGAAACATTCATGAGAGAGAAACATCCATCAGCTGCCTCCTGCACACCCTCTACTGGGGATGTGCCCGCAACCAAGGTACATGCCCTTGACTGGAATCGAACCCGGGACCCCTCAGGCGGCAGGCCAACGCTCTATCCACTGAGCCAAACCGGTCAGGGCTCAGAAAAAACCTCTATAAATTGATTTTTGCAAGAAAGCATTGCAAAACGTACAATATGATTAGTCAACCATTTAACCGAGTGCAAGGCTTTTAAAGTCAACTGCTTCCAATAGGCTCGGCAGCATAACGATTATTTTGATCAATGCTAGGTTAACATGAGCCAATAAAAAGCAGAAATTATTATGCGTTCAGAGATCATAAAACTTTGGTCTAGTTTTCCTGAAAAATAACTTGCTTTCAGGTTTGTTGGTTTGTTTATTTGTTTTGACCAAGCAATTATCACACATCACCTCTTACTCGAAATTAAGGTAATTTGGGGGTGTATAAATGGACGGAAGACCCTCTCTCATTTCAGCCTGAGTACAGCATAGTATCTACAACCACCAAAGCTACATGTCCCACTTTCTCAGCCTTTCTCTTAACTTAGCTCTGCAGGCTCCCGTCTCTCTCAGGGGTTCTGTCTCTGACTTTTTCTGTGCTTCTCTCTCCACTGGCTTCATGTTCTCCCATCCTTCCAGTCCCAGGGAGAGATAAGATGCTCCCCTCACCCCCTCCATTGTCCAGGCTCGTGGAGAAGGCCAAGTCCGTGGGGCTGACAGGTAGCCAATGAACTAGCCAAGGGCAGAGACTGAAATCCAGAGAACAGGAAAGCATCCTCAGCCAGCATCAGTGAGAACAGTGGGGACCTCCAGAAATAAAGGGAATTTGCCTGGTTGACGAAGATACTGAATATTAGGTAAAATAAGAAGTGCCTTTTTATAATAAGTATCAGATGGTCCCAACTTTAGATTTTAGGACTAAACTCTCCAAGCCACTGTATTATTATAAAGCCAAATGGAAATATGCCCCAAGGTAAAGATGCACAAGTTAAACATAGCAAATGCCTTTGCTTAATTTAGCATGTTAATTCTAGTTATCGCTTATGGACCACACCCTCTTGATTGTAGGTGTTATTTATTAGATAGGGAAATGACTTGTTTGTAATAAATGCAGTCTGGTTTGTTTTCTGTGTAGGTTTTGAGATTTTAGAAAATGTTTTTAAAAGTGAGAGAAGAGCAATTGTAATCTATTAAAAGGGACTTAAGAGACACAGCAGCCAAATGCCATGTGTAAGCTTTGTTTGCATCTTGATTCAAACATACCAGTTATTAAAAAATATTTTTAGCCTGGCTGGCGTGGCTCAGTGGTTGAGCGTTGACCTATGAACCAGAAGGTCACAGTTCGATTCCCGGGCAGGGCACATGCCCGGGGTTGCGGCTTGACCCCCAGTGTGGGGCATGCAGGAGGCAGCCTATCAATGATTCTCTCTCATCATTGATGTTTCTATCTCTCTCCCTTCCTCTCTAAAACCAATAAAAATATATATTTTTTAAAAAACAGGGTTTAAGGCAATGAAAAAGATCTATATATAGACCAGGTGTTAAATGATAAAAGAAGTCATCATTAATTTTATTAGATTGATGGCACTGTAATTATTTTAAAAATCCTTATCAATTGGACACACATAATGAACTATTTACAGATGCAAGTGTATAATGTTTGAGAATTTGCTTTAAAATACTCTTGCCAAAATAAAAGGGGATCAGGGGAGATGGGAGAAGTGAGATTGACACGATGTTGATAAAACTGTTGAAGTTCAGTAATAGATACATGGAACCCATTACACTATTTTCACTACTTTTATGGATGTGTGAAATTTCCCTAATAAGAAAATTAGCTTTAAAATGTGCTTTTAACCATAGCATTCATGGGGAAATAATAAAATAGAGACTCTATGTGGAAAATGTTAGAAACTGCTCCCTGATCATTTGGCACAGAGAATGTGTGAATCAGGAGCTTAAAGAAAAGAAAGACCAGCAGTGTGAAATGGAGGAAGATTTCACTGAGGAGGTCAAACTTCAAGCAGAACTTGAGAAATCATATTTAAAAAATAAGATAAGTAGTGTTTTGATTAAGGGAGAGATTTTATTTTATTTTTTATAAACTTGGATTTTTCTTTGCTGTAATAGAGCTATCTCTATTACAAAAAGTAAATAAATAAAAGTCTCTCTATAAATCCAAATTGATGATCGAGAGAGATTTTCTTTAATGAAGATAGGAATAACACCAACTCCCAGATTATGGTGTTGGAGACCGAAATTAATTTTTATGGAAAAATAATAATAAATGTATCAATATTAATCATGATGATGATGGTGATGCAAAAACTAGCAGCAACTGAGTGCTTACCGCTTACCAGCCACTCTGCAGAGCACTTTCTACACGTTCTCAGCGAAGCCTCTCAGCAATCCCATGAAGTGTGGGCTATTAGCACCCAACTCTCACCCCTTCCACACGCGAAGAAACTGAGCCCAGAGAGGCACACAGCTGCCTGCAGTTACTTGCTGGTAAAAGTTAGAAGATGGGACTCCCGTACAGGCCTTTTGAAATCCAAATCACCAGTCCTGAAACTCCCTGTGACTTTATTCCCTTATGACATTGTAACTTTCTCTCCATATAAGAACCAGAGAAACGTGGGGCATTAGTGATTCCCTGTTGTTTCCTGGAGTGTTTGAGGAATGATCCCATAAAGAACTTGGAGAATCCACAGAACTGTATTCTGATCACATCCATAACCACACATCCAGACGCCACAGAGTCCTATAGAGGCACCTGCCTGTACCATGAAAACATGGCTCACAGAAGTGGTGCACAGCTTTTCAAATTTCAATGAAAAGGAAAAAGGTAGTAAGCTGGCTACTTTATATACAGAAGTAACACATTAAAAGCAGGTCTGTGCCAAAGCCAGTTTGGCTCAGTGGATAGAGCGTCGTTCTGCAGACTGGGAGGTCCCAGGTTCGATTCCGGTCAAGGGCATGTACATTGGTTGTGGGCACATCCCCCGGTGGGGGGTGTGCAGGAGGCAGCTGGTCGATGTCTCTCTCTCATCGATGTTTCTAGCTCTCTATCCCTCTCCCTTCCTCTCTGTGAAAAATCAATAAAATATATTAAAAAAAAAAAAAAAGCAGGTCTGGCCCGGCCCATGTGGCTCAGTTGGCTGAGCTTCGTCCCATGCACCAAGAGGTCACCAGTTCGATCCCTGGTCAGGGCACATGCCTGGGTTCCAGGCTCTATCCCCAGTAGGGGATGTGCAGGAGGCAGCTGATTAATCTTTTTACCATTCTCTCCCTCTCCCTTCCTCTTCAAAAATCAATAAAAAATATGCATTTAAAAAAAAAAAAAAAAGAACTTGGAGAATCCCTCCAGGAAAGTGTGGCAAACAAGTACGTGATGCAAGAACAGAAGTGCCGCACCTCAGCCAAATGCCCGTCTCAGGAGGAAAGAGAAAAGGGCCGTCACACCCAGAGGGGAGGACACACCGAAAGGACCAGCACAGGAAAACAGAAGTACGCACGCCAGGTCACACCCTCCCCCTGGGAGCCATGTCTGCCCTAGAGGCAGCCCATCTATTCCAGGTTTCCAGAGTTTTCCATGCTCTCCTCCATGAACCACTGTTCTCAGGCAACCAACGCCTAGCTAGGACGGTCCACTTGAATAGACGCCCCTATTCAGATGAAACAGGATAGCTGTCTAGCCTCCCTCGATATTTACCTTTTAAGCTTGAACACATTCCCACCAACCCAGCAGCAATCCAAACAACCTCCATCGTTCCTTCAAGCGGGGAAGGCCTGTGAACTGGAGAGCCACGCACTCCCCTGGCCCCCGGAGTGTGCACAGCCCTCGTGGTGTGGGGTGAGGGACGGCACACTTGAAGGGAGCTGGAGGACCCCGGCTCAGACTTCCCGGCTTCTGCTATGAACCTGCTCTGCTATCTTTGGCAAACCATTTCATCTCTCTGAGCTTCGGATTCCTTATTTGCAATGAGCTGGGCTATAATAAAGGATTTTACCACTTATTTCTAGCTGCAGAACCCTTTCATCAAAAGAGAACGTGTAACAGACAGAAAGTAAAACTACTCTAGGGGGGTGGGGATGGTGGTCAGGGGTACCCCTCCCCATGTCCCATTATCACATATCATGTTAAGGTGTGTTTCAGCTTCGCCGTTCTGTGATTGTAAGTAAACTCCCCGCGACCTGAGGAGGAGGCAGGGTCCCCGTGGGCCGCTGTACCGGGGGATCCTCGGGCCCAGACGGCTGCTCCCCTTTATCAGTGAGCCTCTTCCTAAAGCAAATAAGCAAAGAAAGAAATCCCACAGAAAGAGAGTTGGACGTGAGGACTCGGGCGGCCAACAGAATGCTCCACTGCATCCAGGCAAACTAAAACACACTCCCAGGAAGAGATAAGGTTTATGAGAAGGAAACCAACACAATCACTTAAAAGCATTTCAACATGAAACCGCTCAGGCCAGGCAGCCAGGCCACCAGGAGGCTGCAAAATATCCGAGGCTGGCCCCAAAGAAAAGACCTCCCGGGCCCTGCCGGGATTTTCCTCCTTTGTTTCTCACTGCCCCGGGGTCGACCTCTTTCGGGTTCACACGTGGGAAGTGGCCGTGCACTGGACACAGCACACGTTTCTCCTGGCCGCGAGTCCCGCAGGATGTCCGCGCTTGGGAAAAAGGGGTTATAAGGGGACTGACTACAAATGAGAAACCTGGAGTTTTCCATTCATCAACAAAATAGCCAACTCAGTAGGGTCACCAGATGAAAAACACAAAACGTGTTTTGAAATTTCAGATAAACAACAAATTTCAGATACATTTGAATTTCAGATAAGCAACAAAGGATTTTTTATTTCAAGTACTGCATACTGCCCAGCTGGTTTGGCTCAGTGGAGAGAGCATCAGCCTGTGGACCCAAGGGTCACAGGTTCAATTCTGGTCAAGGGCACATGCCTGGGTTGTGGGCTCGGTCCAGCGTGCAGGAGGCAGCCAATCAATGATTCCCTCTCATCATTGATGTTTCTATCTCTCTCTTCCTCTCCCTTCCTCTCTGAAGTAAATAAAAATATATTTTAAAAAAATAAAGTACTGCATACTTTTGAAAAAGTACTTGTTATTTATCTGAAATTCAAATGGAACTGAGCATCCTGTATTTTTATTTGCTAAATCTGGCAACCCTAACCCTCAAGATGAAAACATATTCCAGACACACTCCAACATCCAAATGATTGTTTTAAGCTCTTCCTTGGGAATGGCCTTTACAATACGAGGAATGTTTCCCCCGCCAGCCTCTGTGGAGTTAAAGCTTCAGCCTCAGAGACTGGAGTAAAGTTCTGAAAACTGACAAACACTATTCATAAGGTCTGATGAATGAGAACGATCAAGCAAGAAGACTCCATTGGGGCCAAAACATGAGGTGTTCTGTGTTAAGAAACTAATTGCCTTGGCACTCATTGTCCTTCCTCACTCCCACTGCCTACAGAGTAAGTTCTCAGTGTTGTCATATTGCGTACCCGGGATCAGCCCAATCTACCTCTCCAGCCTGTTTTCACCCTCGTCCAGGGCCCCACAGGGCTACTTGTTGATAGGTCCTTTCACATTACTTTTCATCTTGTCGCCTCTACCAAGAAAGTCCTTTCTGGCCCTGCCTAAGTGATTGACAATTGCATGTCTTTCAAGACTCAACTCAAATGTTACTTTTCCAACTCAAATGTTACTTTTCCAACTTAAATCCTTTCTGAGATATACAAAAGGAAGGATGAATGAATGGTGGATGGATAGATGAACTAATAAAACTTTTCTATAAAATTTTCTTACCCCTATTCTCACCCCCAAGCAGTGGTTAAAAACGGGGATTTTGGAGTTAGGCAGAGCCAAAGTCTAATTCCAGTTCTATTGTTGAGTAGATACATGATTTTACACAAGACATTTAACATCAAAGAACTGCAATGCCCTTATTTGTAAAAATGGGATAATATAGCACATCCCGCAAAGGTTTGTGGGGATGATGAAATAAGATAAAGTGCAAAAAGCACTTAGTGTAGTGCCTAACATGGAGTAAAAATTTAATAAATTGTAGCTATTATATCTTACTAGTATTACTCTTCTCTTCATGTCCTCCCAGTAACCCCATATAACAGAACTCAAACCATTTTATTGCATTTAACTATTTACTAGTACATAGCTCCTAGACATGGATCACTTCTTACTTTCTTACTTTTTTTAAGGTCATCAGCTTCTACCAGAGTTCCTAGTGGCATAGAAGAACCAGAGAACTTCGGGGTCTTACTCAGCATCTAGAAGGGTTCAAGAATCTGGAGAAGGGCTGTGAGTAAATTAATAAAGAGGCCAGACATGAAATATAAATTTGGAAGGCATTTTGGGGAGCCAGAGGAGACCTAGCTTCAGTAACAAAGTTCTCCTTGAATCTCTGGACCCCAAGCTTTTTATTAACACAAATTGCCCTAAAGCAAAGCAGAAATACATATCAAAGGTAAGGTTTGGTATACAGTAGGCATTGTCAGGTTGGGGGAACTGCCTTCAGCTGTTCCAGTAGCAGGCAATAATATATGCAGATTTTCAGGTTTGGGGAAATGCTTTCAGCTATTCCAGTAGGCAGTCACGTGTAGCTATTCGGCCCTGCTGAATAAGCCCCACGTTCCATCAACCTTTTGATGAACTTCTTGCATTTATGACCTGCTGGAATTAGCTTCCAGCAGAGAACTAAAAGGCAGGATCTAATAATAGTTGAACCTAACTATACAACTGTGTGGTAGGCCCATGCAAGTAATTTCCTTCAGTAATGACATGCTCTCTATTTCCCATTAGAGCAAGGAAATCCACCAGCCTCTCCCTGGCATCCCTTTGCTACTTACATAAGAAGGGGGTGGCCAAATATAAGGTAAGAAGGTGGGGCAGGGAAGAAGCTGGGGTGATTTTACTTTATTTCCCTGCAACTCCATGACCCCATTCTTGTGCATAAGAAACAAAATAGAAAGATGCTCCCATAGGCTCCCCTTCTAAAGCTCTCCTCTTCAGGGATGGGAGGGTTTTAGATTAAAAGAGACTTATCAGACAGAACAATCCAACAAAATGAGTAGAGCTTTTTTTTTTTTGGGGGGGGGGGGGGAGCTCTAACTGGAAAAGGAACAAAAATATAAGTTTTAAGACAATTAAGAAATCTGAAGACAGAAGAATCTGAATATGGACCTAGTAGTAAACAATAAGTAGTCAAGAATTATTGTTAATTTTTATAAGGTGAGACATGGCATTGTAGTTAGATAAAAATCTGTTCCTTTTTTTTAGATGCATCTTGGAGTATTTAAGGGTGAAATGTCATGATGTGTACTTATGAGAGCATGTTTGAAATTTTTCACCATAGTTTTAAGGGAGAGAAGTAAAAAGGAATATGGTAAAGTGTTGATGATTTTGAAAATAGGTGATGACTTCATGGAGGTTCAGTGAACTTCTGACTTTTGTGCATGTTTAGAAATTTCCACACAAAAAAAGTTTAATTTGAAACTTTTGAAATATAACCGATTACTAGACCTAACCACACACGTTTCACATTTCATATTTCCCCTTCCATTGATTTACCACCGCAGCGACTGGCCGCAGAGTTTAATGGTTACGTTGCAGGCTCTAGAGCTACAATGTCTGGACCCAAAACCTAGCATTGTCCACTTATGAGAACTGTGATCTTATGGGAGTGAGTTAATTTCTAAATCTCCCCATCTGTAAAATGGAGATAATAGCACTTAACTTACTGGACTGTTCTGAAGGTACATTAATAAGTGTATTTAGAATAGTGCCTGATTTATAGAAAGCACTCATTAAATCTTAGTTATTATCACTGTCAGTTAAGAATAACTTCTAAAAGCAGAAAGGTGCTCCAGACATCATCTAGAGACTAATTCCTTTGTTTAATAAAAACAAATTTTAAGGTCAAAAAGTTGTGGGTTTTTTATTTTAAAAGCTGTCTGAAGACACAAAGCTGGATAAAGGCCGAGCAGATTAGAATTCAGCTTTTCTAGGATCCAGGCCAAAGTCCTTTCACCTGCACTTATGCTTTAATTCAACATTGAATCTATATTAAAGTGAATAAATTAAATCTATGTTCTCTGCTTATTACTAAGTAAAAGACTAGAGCTTTTTTCTTAATAATATACCACGCAGTAGAAAAACAATAATAATACTAGGTTTTGTATAGTAACTTTCAGTTTTCTAAATGGTTCTAACAATAAGAGAGAACTTAGGTAAGGGACATGAGAGAACTTTCTGGGATGCTAGAAATCTACGTGTATTTCCCTGGCTTCTCACCAGTTAACTACAGCAAATATATATATCTTGAGAGCTGAGAAAATTGGAAGTTCTAAAAGGCCATGTGTTAAGATATACAGAAAAGCTAACGCTAGAAGTAGGCCTCTTGATTCCTGGTCCAATGTAACTTCAAATTCAAGAGTAAATTGAGACAACACAAGGTATTAATATGAGTGGGAAGGGAGGGGGGGATAAAAGAATTATTAGACTTGTTTAGAGAAAATATGAAGCTAGAGATCAACACAGAGGAAGACGCACTGGGGAAGGTTGCATGGTGAAGGGGGACTTATTTGAGTCTGTCCTGATGGTCGGCCTGATTCATCTACTCTGGTAGCATCTGCCCCTCTCTGTTCAGTATGCTTCAGGCTAGTTGACAGCAAGAATCTTACTGCATGCAGGGAACCCCAGGCATAAATACTGTTTCTTCAGCTTGCCCTCGGGTCCCTCCAATTCTGCTTCTTCATCTCTCCTCTCAATTCCTTTCCAATGAGCTCCCAGAACTCTGTTCAATCCCCTAGGGGTAAATGCTGAGCCAAGTGTCTTTACTTTCCTAATGGCAGAAGCCTTGAGACCAAAAGAAATAGAACAAAGCCCCGGGCATTCTTTGGGATACCATGAGTGTTTAATGATTAAAATAAAAGTCCATTGTGTCTTATTCTTCCCTCCAGATCTTATCAACATGGAAAATAATGCCCTTCACGCAATGGCAAAGAAAAGCACAATGTGGTCTTTAAACTATCAGTCAGTGTTTGTGTGAGCAGTTTGGCACCAAGTAAGCAAACAGGGGTTTTAGTAAGTGGAGGAAAGTTGTCATTTCACACAATGGGTCTGAGCTGGGTGGCGTGCTGTCAGTACTGTCTTGAGGTAGAGCCACCCAGTAAGGAGATCTAAACTGCTCCTGTTTTATTGGCTTCAACGGCCGTTTAGCTGCACGTAGCTAAGTGACTCAGTAGTTCACTGATGTATGCAATTCATCTACAATGCACTCGCTTTTCGTGCTATTGGGCAAGGGCGATCAGTGATCCAGTTATGCAGCAGATCTGCCAGAGCTTGTGACCTGCAACTTTCTTGTGGATCTTAATAGATAATTGATATTTGATTATTCTCTGGCCTACTTAGTCTCTAATTGTTTCAGCCCTTGTTGCTTGCCCAATAGCGACAAAACTCCCCGGGAGAGACTATCATAGTGCTAGACCCTAGCAGGTAATAACTACATACCTTTCTCAGAGCAGTTATTATTTCATGAGCACCTACCCTGTGCTAGACATTGGATTCTCACAGCGACCCTATGAGATTATATAAGAACTAGAGGCCCGGTGCACAGATTCATACACTGGTGGGGCCCCTTGGCCTGGCCTATGGGGATCAGGTCTAAACCGGCTCTCCAACATCCCTCAAGGGGTCCTGGATTGCGAGAGGGCACAGGCCAGGTCGAGGGATCCCACCAGTGCATGATCGGGGCTGGGGAGTGACCATAGGAGGGCTCCAGGGCATGTCCAGCCTGTCTAATCCAGTCCCAATTGTCCAGACCCCAGCAGCAAGCTAACCCACTGGCCAGAACATCTGCCTCCTGGTGGTCAGTGCGCATCATAGCTACCAGTCAAATGGTCACTTAGGCTTTTATATATGTAGATAATTAAAATTCTCACTTTACAAACCAAGGCTATCAAAGTTCACAGAGACAGAGCTATGATTTGATCTCATGTCTAACTAAAAATCCCATGTACTTTCCAGTAAACCACACTTCTCATGGCATTTTCATGATAAGAAAACTTTTGTAGCTTTATGTACATAACTCTCAAACTCTAGTAGTTCCTTTCTGTTATTAAATTAAAACTTTTCAAACTATTCTTTAGCATTATTTGTCTTAACAATTCTTTTAGAAAAGCAGGAGATGGAATTGTCTCAGTGGCCAGTGGCTGGATATTTCTTTGTCCTGCCAGATCCACTTTCTCCGTTTTCCACTACATTTGGTGCCCTGGAAAGCAGCCTTTATGGACTACATCATTTAGTTGCCTGCCCTCTGGCTTGCAGTTGGATTTACTCAATGGGGGGCACTTGATGGAGGCCAAGAGAGAAAAAATAATGCTGATGATAATAGTATTGTTCTTGTTCTTATAATCCTGGCCCTGTTAGACACAGGAGAGGTTCCAAAGATTGACTGGGTTTGTCTATATGAGACGCAGTTCCTATCCTGTGGTTCTCTTCTAGAACCAGCATTGTTCTCTTTGGGGTGGAACTTTTTCCTTCACTTGCCCAGCTCTAGGGGTACCAACTTCTCTCCAGTTTTGCTAGCCCCAGGATGTTTCACTATCCCTTGTTGGTTTTCTTTACACCTGTGTAAATAGTTCCTAAATGAAACTTTCCTCCAGTGCTCCATTTGAGGATCTTGTGTATTTCCTGCGAGGATTTGAACTGATACAACTTGATGTCTAAAATCTCCTTGACATTTTGGATCACCGAAAAAATATAAGATGCCCTTTTATGTATACATTTATACATTAATTCCACAAATATATTGGGCATCTACTGTGTGCCAGGCACTGGGTTTACAATGCTGACAAATGCAGCCACTGCTCTCCTACAGCATAGAATATAGTATGGTAGAGAGATTAAGCAGATAATCACACAAACTAGTGGAAAACCAATTTTGCCATGTACCATGGTCCAATGGGGGCTAATGATAGGAGTTAATCAAGTCAGGAAAAAACAGAAAAGGCTTGCATGAAAAAGGAAAACATATATAAAAGAGACATAGATGGGAGATATCTGTAATACTATCAACAATAAAAAAATATATATTAAAGAAAGAGCCTGGCCGGTGTTGCTCAATGGTTGAGCATTAACCTATGAACCAAGAGGTCATGGTTCAATTCCCAGTCAAGGCATATACTTGGATTGTGGGCTCAATCCCCAGTATGGGGCATGCAGGAGGCAGCCAATCTAGGATTCTCTCTCATCATTGATGTTTCTCTCTCTCTCTCTCTCTCTCTCCCTTTTTAAAAAGAAAATAAATAAAATGAAAAAGACGTTTATTGGGCATAGAAGAAAAGAAAGGTCATTCCAGGCGGAAGCTAATGGTTGATTAAGGTTGGTGTGGTAGAACAGAGAAAGCAGGAGGGTGCTTGAGAAGAAAGATGAAGCTGAACAGGCTCTGCAGACCAGGTGGAAAATTGGTCTTTATCCTCTAGTTACAGAGTGGAGATTGGATCAAAAGACCAGAGAGGATTGAACATAGACCAGGCGGGAGTCTACTATTGCAGTAGACAAGGTGAGAAGTGACCTAAATGGTGGTGGGAGGAATGGAAAGAACTTGATAAACTTGCCCTTCCCTGGGAGATGTCAGTGCTCAGTTCCTTATACACATTAATACAACTGTCAGGATAATGACTTCTCAGCAAATGGGAAAAATGCTACCTTCTCGTTGTGAGAGAGGGGTCAAGAAACACTGGTCTGGGTCTCAGGAAGAGGATGAAACTCAGTAATGCAGTTATATACACAGGCTCCGGACGTAAAAACTGTCCCCATGTTGACTTCCTGCCTTTCCCTCTAACAATTCTCATGTCTTAGAATTTCCATAAGAGGGGGAGTCTAGAGAGACCCGAGAGACCCAGAGAGACCTGAGTTCCCATCTTGGCTCTTTCACTTACTGTGTTGACTATGCAATCAATTAATTTCTGTGAAATGAGAATAATTCATTGGCTATAGAGTTGTTGTAGGATTAAATTAGGTAATCCTACAACAACAAATGTATATAGTTAACTAATTCAAGTAACAGAAAACTTATTTAAAAGGACTTAAACAGCCCTGGCCAGTTTGGCTCAGTGGATGGAGCATCAGCCTGTGGACTGAGGGTTCCCAGGTTCGATTCCGGTCAAGGGCACATGCCCAGGTTGTGGGCTCATGCAGGAGGCAGCCGATTGATGATTCTCTCTCATCATTGATGTTTCTATCTCTTCCTTCCTCTCTGAAATCAATAAAAATGTCTTTGAGGGGGGAAAAAGGGACTTAAACAAATAAAATTTATTATCTAATATACTAGAGGCTCAGTGCACAAAATTTGTGCAGAGGAGAGGGTCCCCTCAGCCCATCCTGCACCCTCTCCAATCCGGGACCCCTCAGGGGATGTCTGACCGCCAGTTTAGGCCCAATTCTGGGGATCGGGCCTAAACTGGCAGTCGGACATCCCTCTCACAATATGGGACCACTGGCTCCTAACTGCTCACCTGCCTGCCTGCCTGATTGCCCCTAACTGCCTCTGCCTGCCGGCCTGGTCGCCCCCAACTGCCCCCCTCTGCCATCCTGGTTGCCCCCAACTGCCCTCCCCACACCGGCCTGGTCGCCCCCAACTGCCCCCCCTCTGCCAGCCTTGTTGCCCCAATCAGCCTGCTGTTCAGTCATTTGGCCATCTCTCACTAATCCCCCTGCTGGCCTGGCCACCCCATGCAGCCTGCTGTTCAGTCGTTTGGTTGTCCCTCACTAACCCCCCTGCTGGCCCTGTCACCCCACACAGCCTGCTGTTCAGTCATCCATCCGGTTGTTTCAGTCTGACGGCCTCTGGCTTTTTATATATTAGGATTGGGAACTCTTAGGTATGACATATTTCAAGGTTGACTCAGTAGCTTAGTTAATTTCTTTCTAACTTTCTTCTCCATCACCCTTGATGTGTTGACTGTATCTTGAGCTGGCTTCCCTCCTGAGCACAAGTTAGGAGTATCACATTTAATGAGAGAAATACCTTTTCACTATTGTGTGAGAAACCTTTACTAAGCAGCAACAGACTTATATCTCCTTAACTAGAACTAGAATATAAGATACACTAGGGCAGGAATTTTTATCTGTTTTGCTTACTGATATATCCCAAAATAGTAGGTTAGGACTAATAACTATTTAACGTTTAATGGACCTCATGCCTAATCCAACTTTAGTAAGCAAAGTGAAACTACCATGTATTGGCATTTTTTTGTAAAAGTAAAATAATAATAATTTTAGGCTTTGCAAGCCCTTACAATCTCTGTAGTATAGTCTTCTTTTTTCAATCCTATAAACATGTAAAAAATATTCTTAGCTCAAAGAACAGACCTGGGACTAGCTGGCCTGCAGGCAATAGTTTGCTGACCCCTGGCTTAGACTAATCATGTGGGGTGATAGGTGTATTATGTGGAATATTTTCAAATATTTGAAAAGTCAAAGTCAAAAGTGTAAAATAAATTCCTTTACTATCTCAGAGTCTTAAATTGGCTAATAGGCAATTTAAGGTAAAACCCTATGCATTATTTTCTGTACAATAGAATTCTTTTTCGCAAAGGCTATTGCTATGACACCTCAAAAAATACTGCCTTTAAGGGTTAGAGCCGACTGGTCCCCTTCATTGTTTTATATTGTCTGATCTTCAATAGCAGCCGTGGAAGCTGGGAAGAATGTTAGCATTATTACCCTCAATCACTGGTGATATTAAAAATATTTAACAACCAATATGACTTGGGACCAACCATAGCCCAGAAATGGAACAAGTCTTTAATGCCCCCTGCTGAGCCCCACATGAAGCCCTTGGTTGCTGAATCGTGGGGAAGTGGGAGGAAATCCAAAAAGAGGGGGTCATTGGAGTGGCTTCAACAGACAATACAGAAGGACAGCAACATTTCAATCAAAGGTATGGCTGACCCAGTGTGTACCAGATGCCGATCAGCCCTGCCTACACTTGCCAAACAGGAAAATAAAAATAAAAAGTAGAAGTGTTTTTTCTAGGACTATAAACCAGTAAATGGCAGAACTTGAACTCAGAGTTAGTCTTCAAGGATCCAAATCCTCTAAAGTTTTCTCTCTGCCACCTACTTCTTGTGTGTTCTTTTTCACTTCCTATGGACTGCCCTCGTCACTCACTCAGAGCAGGGAAAAGAATGCCATCTGTGGAGACAGAAGACTTACGTTCACGTCCCACTTCTGCTATTTATTAAGTGTGAAACCTTGGGCAATTTGCCTGGTCCTACAAGGCTGAGTTTCTTCCCTGGGGAAATCATGATAATCATGTCTGCATAGCAGGGCAGCTGAAGAAAAGCCTTGTAAAATATTACGTGCGATTCAGATGTTAGCCACTCCCATTATGCGCAGATTGGCAGTTTTCACCTTAAAACTCTGAATGTTGAAACTAGAATTCTTTTTCCAGATGAGAACACTCAGACTTCTGAGAGATTAAATTACTTGCCCAAGGTCACACAGCTCGTGATGATAGAGCCAGAACCGATTCCAAAGCTCTTGACTTCCAATTCCGGGCTCTTCGCTGGGCAAGTTCCAAACTCACTTCACAGGTTGCCTACAAGGATGGAAATGTGAAGGCTCCGAAGTCACAGGCTCAGCACTGCTGGCAGGCCTTTGTCATCAGCTCCTTCCGGGTCTGCAGGAAGAGGGCTGCTCTGGTGCAGCGTCCGCCTTCTGTCGTTCCGGGGAACCTGGCCAATCGCTAGGTCACTCGGGCAGCCTGGGACTGGAAGTCACTCCAGAGGCTCTGGGACCGGAATAGCAGGAAATGCAGCTAATGACGTTATTTCTGCAATACATAGCATGGACAGGGACAGTGCTGTCCTACCAGGGTCTGACTTTCAAGCCCTCACCTGCCATAGGCCAAAGGAGTCAGACTTTCCACTGTGACAACTGACAAGGAAGAATTATTCTCAACCTGGGAAGATTCAGCCTCAGTTGCCTCAAAAAGACAACAACCCTCCCTGAAAAGCAACCAAGTCCAATGAGATGGCTCTTCCCCTCTCCCAGAACTCCTGGTGGGCTGGGTCAAGCAATGTGGTTTTGTGAAATACACCTGGCTTTGGGGTCTGATACATTTTGGATCCAGAGACCAAGTCTTCCCACCTACTACATCTGGTGGTCATTTGCACCGCCCCCCAAATTTCTCCCTCTGTTTTCCAGGCACGTGATAGGGATACAGTCCTAGCCTGCCTGTGTTTGGGTGGGGTCATGTGCCAATCCTGGCCGGTACCTTATGAGAAAAAAGGTTGTATTATCTCTAGGCCCAGCTTTCATTGCTGATGTGACACTTTCTAGGGATAACTTCTTCCCTGGCACAGCAACATTAGGGATGGTTGCTGCTCTGTGGCCTGGATCCTTATGTACGATGAGCAGGGCCCACCTGCTGTCTCACTATGAACACACGACACAAGCAAAAACCAAACCTTCGTGTTTTAAGTCCCTGAGACATTATCACAGCATAATCTATCCCAGTGGTCGGCAAACTCATTAGTTAACAGAGCCAAATATCAACAGTACAACAATTAAAATTTCTTTTGAGAGCCAAATTTTTTAAACTTAAACTTCTTCTAATGCCACACTTCTTCAAAATAGACTCGCCCATGCCGTGGTATTTTGTGGAAGAGCCACACGCAAGGGGCCAAAGAGCCGCATGTGGCTCGCAAGCTGCAGTTTGCTGACCATAGATCTAATCTATCCACATTGATGCGGCAGCTGTTTGACTTCTGGTCAGTTACCTAGCCTCTCTGAGCATGAATTTCTGATGTGTAGGATAAGGATACACAGCCTGTCAGGGCTGTAAGGATTAACCAATAGTTTCTGTAACACACTCCAGCTTGTGGCACACATTTGATCCTCAAGCACTGTGAGCTATTACCATGATCAGAATGGGGAGAGAGCAGGTGGAAGCAGGATGTCCTTCCGCAAACCCACAGTTCACAGACTTCGCTCAGCCAGGCACCTGCACATAGAGCTTTGGCGGCCAGTTCAACCAGCTCGAGGGAGGCCCCTGCACGCCTCCAGCTACTCATTCATGCCTTCATTTTATAAATACACACACAGTAAGGACCCATGACATGGCGAGTACTGTTCTAGGCACTAAATATAACAAAAAGCAAAATCTTGACCGTCTTGGACTTTACCGGTACCACCTAATGCACTGGAATGGCTGTTTCTCAGACTAACCAAATTGTACCCTCAGAGAGAACAAGGCACCTGGGATTTCATCCTTTGCATTTTTGGGGTTTTGAATTCCTTGGAAAATTTCACATACATTAATAGATTTAATCCTCACTACACTCTTACAAATAGGAAGTTATTCTACATATATTCAGAGAGGGGAAACTAAGGCTGAGGAAAGTTATTATTTTGTTTTTATCTAACTCCTCAGTGGCACTGCCAGATCTAGAATCTACACTCTCTCGGGTTCTTCAGTCAAGGTCTTTTTTTTTTTTTTTTTTTTAATCTCAATAAAAACTTGGATCACCATTTTGCCCAGAGATTCTTCTACATGGCGCCTATATTAAAGTGTTGTGGGTGCAATACAAGAATGAAGTTGTTCTGTGATTATAATAATAATAAACCACCACAAACAGGATACTGAACATAACTGTTCTCTACCAAAGTCTGCCTACGAGAGGATCAAATTTCAGGACTTACCTCCTACTTCACAGGTCCATTTTGGAAAGAGGCCGAAGCACTCCTCTCATGGAGGCATTTTTCCCATCGATGCAGTAGATAATGAGGAAAGACCAAGGCCAACAGTGCCTGACTTCCTGGTGTCCTTTGTTGGAGTCAATGTCCTAGAAAGCTAGGCCCCGCCTACTTCCTTACCAACAGCTCAGCGTTCCACTCTAAGCCCAAGAGGAGAAACTCCAACATGTCAAGGATCAGTTCGAATGTCATCTCTTTTATGAAAGCTTCCTTGATTGTCCCAGCAAAAGTGATCTCCTATCAGCCCCTGTTTGTCTCTGTCTTAATCTAGCACCTACTACAACACATATCCTGAAGTCATATTCCGACGGCAATGGAACAGCCAGACTGAGCTGCTGTTCCACATGGGAAATGATAGAAGATGAAATAAGGATGGGCTGAGGCAAAGGATGGAGGTCAGGCCAAAAAGTTAGATGTTCCTCTATAGGCAAGAGCAGTCTCTAGGGAACTTGGAGTGTTTACAAAATAGAAATGTAATTTGTAAATTTATAATCATGACCACTTGTGTTACTAAAGGAAATGGAGAAAGTAGAGTAGAAATCGGGGTTTGGATAACGTGAAATGATAGGAAATCTAAAAAACCATTTTTGCCTTGTAGATGTTTTTGACTTTACATTTGGCCAGTAAACAAGATAAACAAGCTGCAACTGAACACCTGAGTCACATAACGTGGGGAATTGCCCCGGCACTGCCATAACCTGGGAAATCTTGCAGGAATTCTCCCAGCAGACCAGAGAACACTGAAGTATAAATACTCTATGCACAAAACCGAGAAGTTGAATTAACCAAATATTGCCTGGCTTTGGAAAGGGAGTGTATTGGCACAGATCGTAATGTAATTGCCAAGAAACCCTGAGCTTCTTCCGTTGGCAAACCCATCCACCATTCAAGGCAACCAACGAACGCTTCCCACCTTTTTCTGAGTGGGGTGTGAAATCGGAGGTGGGGGAGAACTTCCAGGCATAAGACACACAGACTGCATGAGTCGAACCATGAGTGGTCCGGGAACGGCCTTTTTAAAAAATTTTTAAATATATTTTAATTGATTTCAGAGAGGAAGGGAGAAGAAGAGAGAGGTAGAAACATCAATGATGGGAGAGAGTCATGGATCGGCTGCCTCCTGCACACCCCCCACTGGGGATCGAGCCTGCAACCCGGGCATGTGGCCCCACCCGCTGAGCCACCGGCCTAGCGGGAACATCCCCCACGTGAAATCATCACAACCCCTCTCCCTCAGCAATGGCTCCCACTTACCACATGAGCTTGGCTGGAACTGCTTGTGTCCCATCTCCCTGGAAACCTGTCTCGACAGCAACTGTTGCCCAAACCAACTTTGCTGTCACTATCTGGCCGGATCTTTGTGGAGCTGGACCTTTATGACAAGGGTCACCATGTTGTGGATCCTGCGCTGGTTGCAGGAGCCACTTGCCTTCCCTCTGAGCGGCAAAGGCCCCTCTCTGGTTCGCCCACTAGACTACATGCCTGGCCAGTCCCCCTGCTCCACTTCCCGTTGCTCGGGCTGCTCTGTGCCACCTGCAGGCAAAGCTGTGCCAGCCAAGCTGAACTTGGCAGGTTCCCTATAATCGCGATCGTCAGACTTTCTGGATTACGTACTCCCCAAACGATCGGAAGTTAAGTACCCGTTCACACATTTTAAGTTGTCCTCTAAAACGTTCACCATAAATATAATTACCAAGGGTGATATTGCCAGTACTGTCAATAACGTTAAAAAACAATGCTATTGCATCTCTTTATGCATCTGTCCAATGAAATCTAAGAACCACAATGATCTGTTACCCACCCACTTGAAAATAGATAAAGGAACACTTATTTAATGTACACTTCATATTGTTGCTTTTTTGTCATCAAAGAGAATACTCCCATAGAATGTATCTGAAATGAAATATATCGTTATGCTTTATGGATCACCCATGAAACTTTTGTGCAACAAAAATAGGTATGTTTTTGAAATATTTATGTTTTTAATTTTTGATCTCCATAATTCTCTTATGTTTATTATGTGCAATTAAGCACTACTTGAAACTGAAATTAATATAATATTGTATGCCAACTGTAATTAGAACATAAAAGTATTTAAAAATAAAAATGAAAACGTCCTACATAAGACGCAGAAGTAATATAATTAAACTAAAAGCCATCTTAGAGATGATCTACCTACTCCTCTGTTTTATATGTGAGAAAAATAAGACCCCAAAAAGTCAGAAGGGTGATATGGCCTAAGGACATCAACCTAGTAAATGAACTTGGGCTGAACGTAAGTGTCCTGACTCCCAGTCAATGGCTTAGACCAATACCGAATATTAGCTCACTGCTAAAGAGTGTGAGACAGACTCCAAGTGCTGGAGGCGATCAGAGTGGGAGGAAACTCCGCAGGGCTGGGATAGTTAGAGAAGGCGACAAAGAAGAGGAAGGACTCCAGCCAGGCCGCGAACATCACAGGTGGTTGCAGGGAGGGACCAGGAGGGCCATTTGGGTATCTTTCCCGTGGACGTGGTGACAAGTTGGGAACAACATGAGAGGAGACAGAGAGGCAGGAAACCATCTGCTATGAGCCAGGGACTGAGTTCATATGGGAAAGAATAAGAATAAGATTTGGGATCGTTTTCAAAATCATTCTGAGGAAGCCCAGATTACCTTCTTTTCTGGGTACCGTCCCCACTTTTGTTCTTCAATCCTCAATTGCAAAATACCCTGTTGGCCCAGAGAGGTCCCCTGAGAGCAGCTTTGCTAGAAGTGGAGGCATCCCCAAGGCTCAGACACCCTTGGAGCTGCCCAGCCCCCAAAGGTGCCATGCTTAGGATTCGAATGATGAATTCACAAAGTTCCCACGCACTTACGTGCCAGGAACAGGAACAGTCATTGTGCCAAAAATTGAAGCTTTTCATCACTTCTTTCCCTTTAGCACTTGGATCTTGATTATTAAAACGGACTTGATTCCTTTTGTCTTGTACAAGCTCAATTTCCCATCTGTATCAAGGGCTGAGTTGTCTGGTATCAATGAATGAATTATGTAAATCATAAGACAGTGAATTTGATTTCACGGCTCAAAAATATTTAATTAATCCAATACAAAAACAAATAAATAAACCTAAAACATGAAAGTTTCATCAAAATCTGAAAAAGATCCATGAATAAAACTTCTTCAGGAAAGAGCTAAGGGACGTCAGCCAATAGTGTTAGCTTCTCAGAAAGACTGTCTAGAAAGAGAGAGAGAGAGAGAGAGAGAGAGAGAGAGAGAGAGAGAGAGAGAGAGAGAGAGCGCATATTCTATTCCATTTGTCCATTAGTGATGGAGATGACCCTTCTAATGTGTGTGCGCACACATATATGTGAGAGGGGAGGAAAAGGGGGGGGAGAGAATTCTGGGATGGAGGACTGGCATTGATTCTGGAAGAAAAACATGTAGAAGAAAATAAGGATCTAGCTGAGGTTTAACAAAAATGTGAAGAGGCAAGTACAGCTCTAATAGAGCACCTCCTACCACTACCACCAAGTGATAACCAAAAGAAATAATACAGTATTACTGTTCTCACACTTTCGCGGGCATTTTTTAGGCAAAACACACCACTGAGGTGATTTTTCCCACTGCTCAAGCCCTCTAAACTTATTTGCTGAGTGGCATTTATGTAATTTCTTTTCTCTCTTCTAACCAAATGTCACTTGCATGAAAACGTTTGGAGAGAGGAGAAAACAGGACACAGAACTGAGGGAGACATCATGGTGTCTGTTCCAGACATTGTTCCCAACCCGATGTCTGAATCCGGGGGCGAGGGGACTGCAGGAAGCAGCCAGAGGACATGCTTGCTGGGGGCCCCCGGGAGACGTGAGGACCGGCTCAGTGGGGCCCCGGTGTTTGGGGGACAAGGTGTGGCAGGAGCTAGGAAGCAGCCTTCCCCACGCGGTGTGAAGCACCCCCAGAACAGCGCGCTGAGACCTGTGGGAAGAGCATGAGGAGACCTCTAGGAAGAGTCCTCGGAGAGAGAGCCAGCGTTTGGGACATTCTTGGGCATGTCCCTCCTGAGACCTTTTACTTGTTCAGCATCTCAATACATGTTCATCGAGCAGCTCTCGGTGCCAGCCAGTCTATTTTCTGAGGACACTGCCCTGAGCAAGAAGCAAGGGCAGACGACAGCCATGAGAGAAACAGAGCAGCACACAAGAAACGATGCCTGAGCTCATCTGGGACACCCCGGAGACTTCCAGAAACAAGTGGGTGAAGGGAGGCCGGAGGGCTGTGGTTGCGGGCTGGAACCATGCAAATGAGGACATATTCCAGTTAAATTTTGGTTAATAGTCTCACTGTGACCCCATTGGTATATGTACACTGGCGGATATATGCATGGAGAAGGGGTGGAAGGAAATATACCAAAATGGTAGCAGGTTTCTTTATGGGCAGTAGGATTATGAATTATATTTTATGTAATTTTATATATTACCTACCTTCCAAATATTCTAGGGTGGTGGTACTTTATTATCATTATTATTATCATGAACAAAAACATTTTTGGTCAGGGAGGAGGTGGTATTACTGTCAGTAATTTAAGTTGCTTCAGAGAGTATGATTACCTCGGGTAGCTCTGATCCTACTGTATATTTGGAAGAAAGGTATTTCATGATAAACTTACCAAAACAATGGAGTAAAGTGAAATGTGCTTCTCAATATAGAATTGACCAATTTTGCAGCAGCCGATTTGTAATTCGATATTTAATTTTATTGAGGCTTTACTCTTTCCAGCAAAGTAGATTTTACTCAAAATGAAAAAGAAGAAGGTAATTACATACCTCTTTCTGGGAACAATCATACAAATAAGCTCTGTGATTTCCTAGAAGATCAATTCTACATCAATAAGTCGATAATTAATTGAACTCTTCAGACAATTCAGGCGCTCAAATGTCACATCTTTGCCCTGGTGTTTCTATAAAGAGATGAAATGGTTTACATGTGTAGCTGTTCTATATCCTATTACCATAATTGTGTACTTTCTAGCTCATTCGTAAGGAGTTCCCCTGGACACATATGGATTTCAAAAGTTTAATGTTATCACTAATGTAACCGTGTATCTTAATGTTTTATTTATATATATACACACACAAATTGGTTCTCCTGGAGAACTATAATTCAACCTACTATCTTATACAGTTGAAATTCCTTTGTTAATCAGGAACAAAAAGCAACAAGACATTTTATCTCATTTCTGCCCCTTCAGACCCAATTACAATAAAAAAGGAAGATTAATTTTCCTAAAAACAGTGTAAGGAGACCTTATGCCAAGCATGTCTGTGCCTGGGTTAGGGAAATAAAGAAGATATAGATATACAGCAAGCCTGGAAAGGCCAGGCTTGGTTGCGGCATAAAAACGAGGGTTCAGCACAGGGACCCCAGAATATGGAGTCTTAGAAGACTCTGGAAAGAGAAGTGATGGCACTGATGTACAGTGTTGTCCCCAAATGGGTCACAAATTATTGCTCGATGATGATGTTAGAGGCCACTACGCACCTGCATCACTAATCCCAGAAAATAAACCGTGAGTGCTGATTTGGGTGAATCACACCTCCACCAGAGTTCATCCAAGGCCTTCAGAGAATTGTCAAGGTTTACTGTCCACCAGGGCATGCTCACCACGCTTCAGAAGCCGGGATGGTGCCAGTAAAAAGAAAGGATGCGCCAGGTGCTCCTGTCATGGCAACATACATACATGGGTATGTATGTCTACTTTGTCCTGGAAGTTCTCATCTTGGGGACTGTTTGTGCCCTTCCAGACCCGATTGGTTAAGAGGTAACCTTGGAAGTGAGGAAGGTCATCTTACCTAGGTCAGGTTCATTGAGAATCTCTGATGCATTCCAGACCTTCCTTTGCGTCCATGTGCCCTTTCGGAGGCCCTCTGATAGGCTCTCCCGGGAAATCTGAAAGAAGAGTGCTGAGGGGCATCGCAGATCACAGCCAGTCTACAGAAAAGCTTGGCCATTCCTTCTTCCTACCGCATTGAAAACGTGGGAACTCTCCAGTCAATACTGTTTGCGTATTCAGTTCCAGACTCCCCAGGAAGCCAGACAGAGCCAGTTGGAAGACATGAGGCATTGGGGGAGCTCTCCCCACCCTGATGGAGATAAACCAAGTTGGATTCTCAATATACTTCTCAGTCTTGCCAAATGAGCTGTTCTGCCTGAGTAACGTTCCAACAACCTTATTGTAAAAATGCATACACTTTTCCACATTACAAATGCTATACAGCTGAAAGACAAGCCCTTCAGTGATTGTCAAATCACACAAGAGGATGGGAATGACATGTTGAAATATAATTCACCATATCTATGGTACTTGCCAAACTTTTCTTATTGTTTCCATTTTTTTCCCTCTTTTAGGGGAAAAACAGAAAAAATATGCTTTGGTGTTCTTTTTTTCCCAGTTAAAAAAGAGAAATTTGGGAAGGAGACTTGACCTTGGCCAGTGAACACACAATACAATATGCAGATGATGCATTATAGAATTGTACACCTGAAACCTATATAATTTTATTAACCAATGACACCTCAATAACTTCAATAAAAATATTTTTAAATAATGTAAAATTATTCTAAATAACAAATTACTTGAGAAAATTTTTTAAAAAAGAGAAACTTGGGTCTAAATAAATAGTTATTTTGTTTTCAAGGGAGAAAAACAAATGGAAAAATAATTTAAATACACTTGTGGAGAAGGAGAATAACTCCCCTTTAAGGTAAAATATGGGTGACACAGTATAGACACATATCTGAGAAAAATTATTTTGACCCATATTACCAAGCTAAATTCCAAAAATCATCTAGAAAATAAGTTGTCTAGCACACTCTTCGGATGCTATTCTATGGTACTCGCCAGATGGCGTTATCAGGATTTGGGTCTAATCTATGCAGTTGGGTTTAGCAATTCCCTTACAGAAACTCTCTTAGGGAGGATGTTAAGTCTGTCTAAAGAAAAGGGTGGCCTTGCCAGTGTGGCTCAGTGGTTGAGTGTCGACCTATAAACCAGGAGGTCATGGTTCGATTCCCAGTCAGGGCACATGCTTGGGTTGCAGGCTCGATCCCAGTGTGGAGCGTGCAGGCGGCAGCCGATCAATGATTCTCTTTCATCATTGATGTTTCTCTCTATCTCTCTCTCTTTCTCCCTTCCTCTCTGAAATAAATAAAATGTATTTTTTTAAAAAAGAAGAAGAGCCCTAGCCGGTTTGGCTCAGTGGATAGAGCGTCGGCCTGCGGACTGAAGGGTCCCTGGCTCAATTTCGGTCAAGGGCACATGCCAGGGTTCTGGGCTCGGTTCCTAGTAGGGGGCATGCAGGAGGCAGCCAATCAACGATTCTCTATCATCATTGATGTTTCTATCTCTCTCTTCCTTCCCCTTCCTCTCTGAAATCAATAAAAATATTTAAAAAAAAAAAAAAAGAAGAAGAAGAAGAAGAAGAAGAAGAAAAGGGTTAGGGGAACTAAGCCAATTATATCTGATGCCAAAACTCAGCTCTGCCATTTACCAGCATGTGTCCTTGAGTAAGTGGATTAACCTCTCTGAGCTTTGGCTTCTTTATTCATAACCTGATGACAATAACAGTGCCTACCTCATTAGGTGTACAGATGTAGGTAAAGCAGTTAGCACTTGCCTGGTATATGAGTAGACATGCATGCGTTAAACCAGACGTCAGCAAATTATGGCCCATTAGTTTACTATTTGTAAAATAGAAATATTTCCTCACCCGGATGCTAGTTGGTTTATTTGCAGAGATGAAATGTCCTTCTCTGATCTAAAGATGAACTTCCAAACTATACTAAGTCATACAGAATGAGCTCAAAAATTATGCTTTCGGGTTTGGAGTGTATGAAAATAGCAACCAGATTTGAACAAACTAGAGGTTTTCACCATTAGTTATTTTGACTCTAACATGTATTCAGTTTAAGATAAATGTATTTTATGATTTTCTACATGGTTCTGAGATTGGGAGCATCTCAAACTCCAGGCAGCATTTCACAGTCAAGTTACAAAAGCCGGACAACATTTATAAGGGGAATGTGGACACCATCTTAGCACAACAATATGACCGATGCCACTATAATGTCACAAAAATATGTGGGAAATAAATTACTTTCCAGGAATCTACAAGAAAATATAAAATCCTCACACTGAAATTAAGCACATGTTGCTGGTTACTTACGGATTCTGACATCATAATACGTTTACACAACCTGGTGGGTGACGAGAGAATATAGAAATTCAATCAGCACGTGCTTGAGAGAGGTGGACACGTGTGATGGCCAACTTGTTTTGCTTCCTCATTGAAACAAACTGGAATCTTCCTACAACAAGCAACTTTCCTTTTTTAAGTGTAAGTCCATCAAAAGGATTAAAAAAGAAGAAAAATACTAAAGCTTGACCATATAAAATAGGAAAAACAGCAGAAAATCCCAGTTGTCCAAGTCAGGGCAGATAGCAAATAAAACTAAATATAGCTTAAGGAAGGTACTATACAGGTCCTGGTGTTCCTTCATGTTGGAAGTGAGCATAAAAAAATTTTTTTAAGTGAGAGAGAGAAAGCACAGGGTGGGTCTCTTGGCCTCGGGAGCTCCTCCCAGCTGGAGAGCCATCATGCACCCCTCCGTGAGCTCAGATGGGGAGCATCTCAGTACTTGGTTGTCCCTGGCAGAATCTCTCTGATCACTCCTTATCTTTTGGAAAGTAGATCAGCTCTGCAACTTCCCCACCCACAGGG
This sequence comes from Cnephaeus nilssonii, assembly GCF_951640355.1. NCBI lineage: Eukaryota > Metazoa > Chordata > Mammalia > Chiroptera > Vespertilionidae > Cnephaeus > Cnephaeus nilssonii. The sequence goes on along the minus strand of NC_137073.1, from coordinate 111,188,467 downwards.
AAGTTAACCCCGGCCCTCCTTTCTGTTCTCGTCTAATTCTGAGCTCTTTCATTTTCTCAGTTCATCTCCTCAGAGAGAGCTTTCCTCGGGCGGGTGTGTGCACTCACTTCTTCTGTCCTCATTTTCAGAGCTTACAATTATGTCGTCCTTTCCACTTTCCGTTCTCTTTCAAATACCCCACAGCACCCTTTGCAGGCGTGGTATTATTCCCAATTTACTCAGGAAATGAAGCCACCATCAACAGACTCACTGTTTGTATACATGATCCATTCCCACCTCTATCCTGAAAAAAGGATAGTACCTTCACATGTATAAGTATTACATAAATAACTTTCTCATGTAAATTCCTTTTGGATACCAAAACTTTCTCACTTAATTCCTTTTGGATACCAAAGCATCATTTAAATATTTTGTAGGAAATCCATCTCCAAAAACATGTATGTCATAAAGGATAGTCAATGTAATTTAACCGTTTCTTGAAGACACAAGTTTGTCACTATAAGCATCTGTCATTTTATGATGATGTAATGTAGTTTTGCTTCTTTGCATTTAGCAATTTTCCCCCTTATTCTTCTAATTGGGCTATCTGCTGTTGCCTCTTACATTAGTGGGCCTGCCTCTTACAGTCCCATTTCTATTTCAAATCCCTCAGAGTCATCTAAACCAAAAATCAGATAACCATGTTTAGTAAGAACTGCATGTTAGATTAGGTTAAGGGATGACATAGAAATTAATGTTAATAGGTTTGGTGCAGCCCTTAAAAAAGCTATTTCACTTCTCAAAGAAAACCTTTTCATCTTACTTTCCATTCAGGGCCATGGTAAGAAAGGAAAACATGAATTTGTCAAAATCTAAACTTTAGATTAAACTAGGTGTTATGAAGTTTGATTTCCACTTACATTCACATCTACCCAACTTATTGCATCCTCCGGTGAATTATCTGCAAATAGGTCTCTAGGCAGAGTCGTCATCTATAATAATATTACTTTTTTTTGTCTAGTGTTATTGGCATTATTTTAATTCACAGAAATTTGGGCAATCTATCCCAGATCCCAAAGTTATTTTGAATAATAGTTCAAAAAGAAAAAGAAAGAAAAACAACAACACACTATCAAAGTTGATAACTAGTGCAAAAACATCATTTCTAAACATTATTCACCATAAAGAGAGGAAAGTTCACTGGACTAGAGATAGTAAATCTGGTTTTAATGCTAACTAGCTACATGAACTTAACTAAGTCATTTGATCTATCTAGTCCAAATAGTCTACTTTTGTTTTTAATTAACTGACATGATTGAACACTTTTAAAGACCCACTCAGCTCCCAGCTATCCTGGCATTTCAAATATGGTTTGAAAAGCAAACTCTGTGAAATGGATGACATCTAGTGGCTTCTCAGTTTATATGCATCCTAACTAGCCAACAATTCCCATGAAGTCACTATCAATTACTACAATCTCATACATGCAAATATTTAGAATTTTTAAACATAGAGGGACCTAGAGGGCCATCTAGCTCAACCTCCTTATTTTACACTCATGGTGACTGAGAGCCAAAGTCATCATAGCCTTGCTTAAGGTCACACTGCTAGATGTGACTCAAGTCGACTGACTCAAAATCTAGTGTGTTTGTCTTTTATATATTTCCTAGAGGCCCGGTGCATGAAATTCGTGCACGGGGTATGTGTCCCTCAGCCCAGCCTGCACCTTCTCCAATCTGGGACCCCTCGAGGGATGTCTGACTGCCCGTTTTGGCCCGATCCTACTGGGATTGGGACTAAACGGGCAGTCGGACATCCCTCTCACAATCCAGGACTGCTGGCTCCCAACTGCTCGCCTGCTTGCCTTCCTGATTGCCCCTAACTGCTTCTGCCTGCCAGCCTGATCACCCCCTAACCACTCCCCTGCCAGCCTCATTGATGCCTAACTGCTCCTCTGCCAACCTGTTTGCCCCTAACTTCCCTCCCCTGCAGACCTGGTCACCCCTAACTGCTCTCCCCTGCAGGCCTGGTTCCCCCCAACTGCTCTCCCCTGCAGTCCCGGTCTCCCCTAACTTCCCTCCTTGCCAGCCTGGTCACCCCTAACTGCCCTCCCCTGCAGGCTTGATCGCCCCCAACTGCCCTTCCTTGCAGGCCTGGTCCCTCCCAACTGCCCTTCCCTGCTGGCCATCTTGTGGCAGCCATCTTGTGTCCACATGGGGGCAGCCATCTTTGACCACATGGGGAGAGCCATCTTGTGTGTTGGAGTGATGGTCAGTTTGCATATTACTCTTTTATTAGAGAGGATGTTCCCCACAAAAGCCAAAAAAAAAAAAGGCAAGAAATAATGCCATAGAAGACCGAGAGTTATTTCATTCCTTTGTGTAAGGTCATTATCTGTCATCGTACCTGTTACAGTTTTGTAATGTGTGTTTAGTTGTTTAACTTTCCCCATTATCTGTAAGTTTCATGGGGCTAGGAACCCCAGGTCTCACTCATTTTTGCGGCCTAAGTGCCAAGAGTTACATTGAGCTTATCTCTGATGCTCAAATCTATCTATATATCTACCTACTTTCCTATCAATCAAGAATTGATAACAGCCCTCGCTGGTTTGGCTCAGTGGATAGAGCGTCAGTCTGGGGACTGAAGGGTTTCAAGCTCAATCCTCAGTAGGGGGCATGCAGGAGCCAGCCGATCAATGATTCTATATCATCATCGATGTTTCTACCTCTCTCTCCCTCTCTCTTCCTCTCTGGAATCAATAAAAATATATTTTAAGAAAAAAGAATTAATAACATATTGTCAATATATCCTTTCAAAATGTACATAGTAAGGAGCATGAAATTTTATCAAATAAGAATACAATTGTGCATTTCATGTGTGACCAAAAAGAAGACAAGTTTATTGATTGAACTGCTTTTTCCCACCTTTCCGTTGGAAAACCACCTATCTCCATTTTCCATCACTTGACCCAATCTCCCTCAGCCCCAGAAGTTCATGACTAAGTTGTGGCCAGTTCCAGTTTGTCCTCACTCTGACTAAAGAGACTGGTTTAAGGACTTCCTGCTGGAACCACTGAGAAAGATGCCTCTTCCTTCTCTAGAAACTTGAGCATTAATATGTAAACACTAGCGTTCCCGTTGCAGGAAAAATCCTGCAATAGGATTTCCTGCTGCACTCTACCCTGCCTCCGATCCTCCCTTGTCGCCCGCCCCGCCTTCTCGGCCAGCCTGCCTGCTTTTCCCTTCGCCCCCGGCCCCGCCTCCGCTCCTCCCTTGTCGCCCGCCCCGCCTTCTCGGCCAGCCCGCCTGCTTTTCCCTTCACCCCCGGCCCTGCCTCCGCTCCTCCCTTCTCCTCCCCCGGGCTTGCTTGCTTCTCCGAAGCTTTACTTCCTTCTGCAGCTCTTGGCTTCTTTCGAAGCTGTCTTGATATGCAAATTAGCCGCCATCTTTGTTGGGGTAATTTTCATACTCGTCCTGATTGGTTGGTGGGCGTGGCTTGGCTGGTGGGTGTGGCTTGGGCGTAGCGAAGGTGCGGTCAATTTGCATATTTGTCTATTATTAGATAGGATGATATAGATTCAAAATACCCAGTGGCCATTTTTCCTGTCATGCAGAAAAAGCTCTTTGAAAAATAAAGCTGGTAAATGAAAGAAAGCAGAGATAGAGTGAAACAGTGGCGTGGTGTCATCAAAACCACTGGATCTACCATGGATTGATGGGTCCAGGGTTCAATTCCTGGTCAAAGGCACGTACCTCGGTTGCAGGCTCGATCCTGACCCAGTCAGGGTGTAAGTGGGAGACCAACAATCACTGTGTCTCTCTCACGTCGATGTTTGTCTCTCTGTGTGTGTCTCTCCCTCTCCACTGTATCTAAAAATCAATGGGAAAAATATCGTTGGGTGAGGATTAGCAAAAAAAAAACAACAAAAAAACAAAACAACCAACCACTGGATTGGCTATGCCACTTTCTTTGTGTTTAAAATGAGTGGGCTTCTGTCCCCTGAAATCAAGTGCAGAGAATTCTGAAAGGCAGGACTCAAAGAACAATTTTGAGAACAAGTCATTCAAATTCAGTTCTCAACTGTTTCTATGCAAAATTAGGCAAATGCATTATCTCAGTGTGAAATAGAAAGTTATATCCTAAACTAGAGGCCCGGTGCACAAATTTGTGCACAGATGGAGTCCAGCCACCCACCCCGAGGGGGGCCAATCGGGGCGGGCCGGTTGGGGGGAGGGGATGCGGGAGGTTGGCCAGCCGGCTCTGACCCCGATCAAGGTGGGGGGGATGATCAGGAGTGGGGATGGCGGGAGTGGGGGCCGCGGGCAGTTGGCCAGCTGTCCCCACCCCCAACCGGGTGGGGGGGCCAATCGGGGGCTGGGCCAGCCAAGGGGAGGGGTTGTGGGCCGTTGGCCGGCCAGCCCTTCCCCTAATAAGGGTTGGGGGGCCAATCAGGGCCCCGATAGGGCTGGTTGGCTGCGGCAGTGGGCGTCATAGCAACCAGTAGTTCTGGTCATTCTGTAGTTCTAGTTGCTTGGCTTTTATATATATAGACTAGAGGCCTGATACACGAAATTCATGCAAGAGTAGGCCTTCCTTCCCCTGGCTGCCAGCACCGGCTTCCCTCTGGCACCTGGGACGTGGGCTGGCTTCCCTCTGGCTGCCCACAGGCACCTGGGACCCGGGCTTCCCTCCGGCTGCCCATCAGCACCCAGGACCTGGGCTGGTTTCCCTCCGGCCCTGGCTTCATCCAGAAGGACATCTGGTCTAATTAGCATATTACCCTTTTATTATTATAGATAGGAAATATGAATTATCTCTTTCTTTAAATACATATAGAATGCACAATCTGAGTGGCTTATAAAGAACAACAATTTATTTCTCACAGATCTGGAAGCTGGAAGTCCCTGATCAAGGCACCAGAGGATTCAATGGCAGGTGAGAGCCCCCTTCATAGATGGCTCTTTATGCTGCGTCCTCACACAGCAGAAGGGGTAAGACGAGCTCTCTGAGGTCTCCGTTCACAAGGCCTTTCCTCTCAAGACCTAATCACCCTCCAAGGGTCTCACCTCCTAATGCCATCACATTCTTTTACCACTACCCCATTTCTCTGTGGACCCTTAGAGACACACAATTTTAAACATCTGTCAGTTTTGTTTTGTTTTTCACGTGCTGGGATTAATCTTCATTTGTAGGATTGTCATTCAGCAAAGAAGAATTAGAACTGGAATTCCAATTACCCTATACATAAGAAAGGAAAATAATTACGAAAACCTATTTAACTTGAGAGCCTTTTAGGAACAGTTAACTGATACATGTATGCTAAACACATGCAAGTCATTGACCTCCGGTAACGGTGCAATGGCTAATACAGTGACATAGAAAACAATGTTCAGTCTTTTAGTTAGCTTTATAAGTAACATGAAGATACTATTCTTAAATATTAAAATTAAAATTTATAAAAGATACAGACATTAAGATCAAAACAACAACAGGAGTGCCTTCCTATGCTTTCATGTGACAGTCTGTGACTGCAGGAAATAACCTCGTGTGGGTAATGCAGTTTGGAAGAATAGGAGAAAACACAAATTTTGGAGATAAATAGACTTGCTTTTGCTAACTGTATACCTTTAACTAAACCACACTAAGCCTGTTTCCTCAATGATTGAGGTACCCTGCAGAATAATTATGAGGATTAAATGAGTTGCTCAAAAGCAGCAGTTCTTAGTAAGATGAGATTCCCGCCTGGAACACAGATGTTTAAATGAGAGGCAGCTACACAGGAGCCTCCTGAGATGTAAATGACCATCTGCAGTCAGAGGGCCCCTGACTGGTGAGAGACCGAAGAAGTGGTGCTTCTTGAGCTCCATGTTGAGACAAAAGAAACAAACCTCAGAGCGGGAAAGGACCAGGAAATATAGGTAGAGGATGGAGAGCATTAGAATATAGCAAAATTCATCAAGCCTCTCATTTACTAGCTCTGTCATTCCCCTTATTTGCTACTTTCTACACAGGCAAATGCAAATGTTTAAAATAAGAAACACTATAAACTTCAGTTCAGGCTCAAGCTAGAAGAGAGTGGGTGAGACGAGTCCCATCTCACAATCCATCCTGGGAGGAGAAAAATCTCTGGAAAGAACGTGGCTTCTGGCATCTTAAGAAGACAGGGAAGTAGGCTGAGTCCTATGGGCCTGCACAGAAAAAGGGTGAGGTGAGAAACTCTGAAAATGTGGCTCGTAACTGCTATGAGGCACATTAAAGTCTCCAACATTTCATTCATTTCCAAGAGAGTTGTATAACCAATATGTGATCCAGATACAAATAGCAACTGTGAATTTGCTGAGGTTTCATGCTAGGCATGGAGAGATGGCAAGGTTTAGATGAATCTGAGGGGGTAAGTGCATGACCAATGAGCAAAGATCAGGACACAGGAAAATAGTGTCAGCTCTCCTGGGATACATCCATTTGTTTGGAATTGATGAGAACAGAGAAGGAACATGAACGGGAAAGTGATTAGAGTGTAAGCTGTGAAGGTCCTTGAATGCTAGGATAAAGACCACCTTTGCTCTTGTCAATGAAAAACCATTTAAGGTTCTCAGCAAAATAAATAAATAAATAGATAGATAGATATGACAATAATGAAGTTAATTCCTGAAAACTCTTCAGGATAATTTCTAATGAACCTGAGAGGGTAATTAGCCAGAACATTCATTCCTCAAACACAATTAACATTTACAGCCCTTAGAGTTTTTTAAGTACTTTTCATACATCTATTTTCATTTTATTCTCCCAACAAGTTCCAGAATCATGGGTTAGTCTTATCCCCATTTTATAGCTGAGAAGCACGAATATATCACACAAGGGCCCAACAGGAAACAGAGGGCAAACTCAAATTAGAGTCATTTAAAGAGAGTTTATTTACAAGGGGTTATAAAAAGATGGGGAAGTGTAGAGGGTCAGAAACCTGGGGCCAATAATAGTGGGAACCACTCCCAGGCCAGGAGGGGTGAGGAGGGTGAGTTTACTGGAACGTAGGAGGAAAGAGTTGTGTGAAGAGGATTGTGGTGAGATGAGCAGTGACCTTTGGTAGTAAAACTTCAACAGTCCACGGCAGCCTCCTCCCAGGGAAGAGCCAAGGGAATGAATACCCTGGTTTTGTTCTCTGCCCTCCCATCTCGTGTTAAAGGTCCCATAATGCCGGTGGTCTTAATCCAGCATCTAGAAGGGTTCAGGAATCTGGAGAAGGCGCTGTGTGTAAATTAATCAAGAGTCCAGAGACGAAACATAATTTTGGAAGGCATTTGGGGGGCCACAGGAGCTTGGCTAAAGAAACCAAGTTCTCCCTCTGGACCCCTTGCTTTTTATTAACACAAATTGTCCTAAGGCAACATAGATATACACATCAAAGGCCAGGGTTTAATATACAGAATCCATTGTCAGATTGGAGGAACTACCTCTGTTCAGTTGTTTGGCCAGGAGGAGGCAATAACATGTAGATTGAAATGTCCTCAGCAATCTGGCAGCAAGAATCATTTATGCATCCCTTTCAGGTTTGGGGAAATGCCCTCAGCCACTTCCAGATGATTCAGCCCTGCTGACATGCTGGAATTGGCTTCCGGCAGTCCCACTGGCTGGAAGGAACTGGAAGCCAAAGGCACAGGAGTCCATTGATACAGGCTATACCTTTCCCCCTCAACATCCTCTCTAGTCTTCCATCCACAAGAAAAATTTATATCCCCAGCACAAGGGACACATGAAGTCCCTTAAGAGTGTGTCATCATGGATTCATGTTGATTCAAACACGTTCCCTTGTGAAACCCAAAGTTAGCCACTCTGGGTGTCCTTCATATGTGACAGAAGGAAAAGTTGGGAGAAGGTAAAAGAAAGGGAAGAAGTGAAGCTACAGTCCACACTTCTTTCTGGTCACGAGGGCTAGGTTCGTCATCATAGCACCAAGACCGGCTTCATGGGTGCACAACCTGTGGGTGGTGGTGGTAGTAAATATATAAAAATTGCTTAATTACCTGTTGTTCTCTGGACCTGAGATCTGTAGGATGCTCCCTTTATTTGCTTAGGCCTAAATGTGCATGTGATGGGAGACCCCTTCCGAACACCAGAGGGCGCTGTGCCACTGGGATACCAGCAACTGCTTTTTTACAGCTCCTACATGTTTGCATCACATTCAACCTTTCAGAAAAGCCTTCTGCTTTTTCTTTTGGCAGTTCTTGGGCCAGCACCGGTTTCTAGGTTGAAAGAGAACGCGAGGTTAAGAGAAGATGCTAGAGACCAAGATGCACAGCAGTAAGAACAATTCGTAATTGCTAGCCTGCACTGTTCAGCCTCTAGGAAATTCAGTAATCTCATTCTTTCTTGTCTTCATTATCCCCATTGAAAATTAATACACAATTCAGGCAGACATGTCTAAAGAGCACAATTAAATTGTTTTCTATTAGAAGGTAAGATGAGATCCCGTTGGTTATCGTTCTAATGATTCTGGCAATTCTAGTTAGAATCGTCAACTTAACTCGACTAAAATTGCATGTATCCCCTAGAAATTTTAAGGCGAATACCCACCAAGTACCACCAATAATCTACTCTTAACATTAACCTTCTTCTAAATCTAATTAGTATAGGGGTTTGGGGTTCTTTTTCACAAATACAAATTAAGAGGTAATTTTTCTTTTTAAAAATTTTTAGTCGAATTTATTGGGGTGAACATATAGATTTCAGGTGTACAGTTCTATAATACATCAGCTGTATATTGTATTGTTTGTTTACCATTCCTGGTCAAGTCTTCTATCTCCATTATCCTCCCTTTACCCTCTTCTACCTCTCTGTAACTATGAATTTTTGCTTTTTGTTTTGTTGTTTGTTTGTTTGTATTTTACAGAGAGGGGAAGAGGGAGAGAAACATTGATGTGAGAGAATTGGTTGACTCTCATTGGCACCCCAACAGGGGACTGAACCCAGCCCATAGGCATGTGCCCTGACTGGGAATCCAACTGGCAACCTTTCAGGTACGGGATATGCTCAACCATCTGAGCCACACCAACCATGGCTGCTGTTGTTTTTGTTTTTTGCTTAATCCCTTCCCCTCTTTTTCATCCTGCCTCCTAACTCCCTCCCCTCTGACAGCTGTCATTCTTTTCTCTGTATCTATGATGATTGGCACCCCAACTGGCTTCTACTTTGTTAGTTTATTGTGTTCATTAGATTCCACATATAAGTGAAATCATATGGCACTTGTCTTTCTCTGAAAGGCACTTGTCTTTCTCTGACTGGCTTATTTCACTTAGCTGCTAAGTCTTAGCATAACACTCCTTCATGAATTCCCTTAACATTTATTGAACATTTACTGTGTGCCATGCTTACATTTGCTAGATGCGGGTAAAAATATGCAAAGTGTGCTTTTGTGACGTCTTCCATCTAGGACACAATAAAATGACTTCTTTTTAATTATAAAATTGAACTGATAGGTGCTACCATGAGAATTTCAGGAAGCTACCAGCAGATACAACAGGGAGACTTGCTCCATGCCGAACGGGTGGTCAGGAAATGGTTCTCCAAAGAAAACTATTCCTGAGACCTGGCCAATAAATAGATGCTAAACAGGCAAAAATTGTGCGGTGGCGGGCAGATGGGAGGGTGGGGAGGCCAATCTCAGCGCGTCCCCAAACATCTGTGGGGTGAGACCTGGGGAAATACAAGGTCCCTATGGCTAGAGTTCCGTATACTGCGGGGGTGGAGAAAGCTGGGCCGTCAGGGGCCTCCAGAGCCATGACTATTGTTATTCAAAGGGCAACTAAGAGTCCCGGGAGAGTTTAAAGCAAGAGGTTCCGCGATTACATCTGCATTGACAAGGCTATCTTCAGTGCCACGTGAAGAATGAAGGAAGACCTCCCGCCGGAGGAGGGAGGCTGCTGTTCTTTGTGGAAGGATGACCCTGGAGGTGGGACTGATGTTTGGAAAGTAAAGTCCATAAAACTCGGTGATAAAGCGCATAAACTGCAAACGAGCTCATTGCACTTCACGTTAGAAACGGCTGTAACAGGGAGACGTTTGCCTGAGAACCCGCCGCGTCATTTCCGTAAGCGCACGTGCCTTGCATTTCCGGGGACAGGCTCCCGCTGCAGGGCAGCTGGCTGGGCCTGTGCTGAGGAGCGTCGGAGGGGAGGCGCTCGTCCCGGGCCCAAGGCCTGGGTCCCGGGAAGCCTGCATGGCTGCGAGGAGGACGCGTGCCTTACTGTCCTGATCCAGGCCAGGCATTCAGTACTCCTTCCCGGAAGCTCCAACCCAGACCCCCTGCTTCGCTACGGTGGCCGGGAAGGCCCTGGATCCATGCGCCGCGGCGCGCTGGAAGGAGGCGCACGCGCACTGCGGCCTCGGCGCCGGAAAGGGTGCCGTCCCGGGCTCGGGGGAGAACGGGTCCCTCTCCTCTTCCCACGCCGCACGGATTTCCTAGACCCGCCCCGACAAGCTTTGCCATTGGTTTAGAGATGGGAGAGCCCGCCTCCCCCCATTGCTGATTGGCTGCCCGCGAGGAGGCGGGGCGTGGGCGCTGGTGGATTGCATCAGCGGGTCCTTTCCAGGCTAGTGGCGGTGGCGCCGTGATCCCGGAGCCGGAGCGCCCTTCAGGCCGCCGCCTCCCGCTCCTCTGCCCCCGGCCGTCGCTGTGGAGTTCCGTCTTCTCTTCCCGGCTCGCCGATGTCCGAGGAGAAGGCCAGCAGCCCTTCGGGGAAGATGGGAGGCGAGGAGAAGCCGGTGAGTGGGGTCGGGAGCCCGGGAGCGGCCCCCCGGGGAGTGGGGGCGGAGGAGGCAGCGGCCGGGGCCTGTGGGACGGAGGAACCCGAGGCGGGCGGCGGACCAGTCAGGGCCCCCTGGGGAGGAAGCGTCCATCCATAAAGCAGGCGGGGACTGCAGGCCGCCTCCGGCTCCATCCTCTTTGCAGACGAGGGAGCTGAGACCTGGAGGGAGCTGCTCAGAACCACGCGTCCGATTAGAAATCGGGACCATTAGGGACCCTCAGCCTCGTGGTTTCACTTCACCTTGGGCGAGAAGACCATGGCCGAGCCTCCTGGAACCCGAAGACCCCATTCAGGGTGAAAGGCTCTAGTTCAAGGAAGAGGAAACCGAGTTCCCGAGGTCTGGCCTCCCTGCCCACGTTCGGGTGGGCGGTCAGTGGTGGAGGCCGATGACCTGACCACCTGGACCAGTTTCAGGCTTCCCCTGCCCGCGCCGCAGGCCCGCCCCATCTCCAGTCGCACCTGCTGGTCGTTTCACCTTTGAACTTGACCTTTGTGTCATCCCTTGCTTAGGAACATCTCCCGGGTCACTTACATGCCACCAGGTCGAAGTGGGTTTTTTTGTTAGTTTTTAGTAATTTTTTATGATTAACAAATAAATGTCAAGTATTCATTCTGCACGCTGGGTCACACACCGAGGCAGGTGAACAGGACCCCGCCTGGCCGTGAGGGCTCGCAGCCCGGCGTGTGAGAGACAGGGACACAGTCGTTTTGCTGTGGGGTTACGGAAGCCGTGGGAAGGTTCTCGAATTGAGTTTGAAGACTGAGTGTACGTTCCCCAGGTAAACCAGACAGGGCAGAGCTTTCCAGGTAAAGGCAGGGCAGGCAGCGGAAAGGCGGCTGGATGAATGAATGAATGGGCTGTGGGGTTGCTTTGCTTGGGAGAGAGATGCTGAAGGAGGAGCCACAGCCGTCAGAGGGATCTTCGGCAAGCAATGGTGGGAATTGTTTTCTACAAGTGGAGGCTTCTAAGCTGGGAAGCCACAGAGGGGTGAACTGTAGTTTTAAAGGTCACGCTGGCCTTGGGGTGGGAGGTGCCTGGGGAAGAGGTGAGACCACACCCAGGAGGCTGCCACACTGGTCCCAGTGAGAGGTGAGGCATTCAGCTAAAGGAGACTCAGCCCAGCTGGGACTGGGCAGGCCACTTAGAAGCCGCAGTTTTCTCATCAGTAACACGAGGACGTCCCTCACTCAGGGTTTGGTTGGGGAAAATGCATGTGCACACATTCTAAACTATTTAAGTTAAATTAAAAGTAGTAAATGGTGTCTGTTCATAGACTTTTTCCCATCTATATATACTTTTTCACTTAAAAATGGTATCTTTCCTTTTTAATTAATAGTCTGTAGTCCAGTGTTCCATGTCCATAAATATTCTGCTGTGCCATTCTTAATTGGAGGTACGGCTAATAAATACATGATTTCTCCCTTCTGTGATAATAATTGCTAATATTGATTGAGTACTAACTGTGGGGTCTGGCACTGACTACATGCATTAACTCATTCAGTCCTCAAAATGAGATTAGAAAGAGCAACCGAAATGTCCAGCTGTTAAATGGATAAGTAAACAGTGAAAGGAAGTACTGAGACCTAACATGGCATGTTTATTTTCTCCAGAAAAGTTCTCCGTTAATGGAATGTTACTTGACAATCAAAAGGAAGGAGTTAGATTGAAATAGGAAATGAAACTTGGATGGTCTTGAAACCATTCTGCCAAGTGAAACAAACCAGTCACAAAAGACCACATATTACAAAATGTTTAGAATATGGACAACTAAGACAGAGCAAATCCGTGTTGTCAGGTGCTGGGGAAGGGGGGTGCCGTAGGGACAGAGAGTAACTGCTAAGGGGTGAGGGTTTCTTTTGGGGTGATGAGGATGTTCTAAATTGATGGTGGTGACAGTTACACAACTGTGAACACACTAAAAACCATTGAATTGTGTACTTTATGTTGGTGAATTGTAGGAAAATATCTCAAAAAACACACTGTTAACCCCTGAAATGAAAGGTCATAAACATACAAAATTATAATAAAGCCCCCTTCACATCCCTCGTTCTACCCTCAAAGCTTCCTCACTACTGATGATCGCAACTCCTTAGAGTTGGCCGCTGTCAACACCTGGATAGATATCTTTCCTGCCACTCATAGGTTGTGTGAACCTAGAAAAATTGTCTAACTTTTCCAATTAATTTATCTGTAAAATGGGAATAATAATAATAATAATAGCCATCTCGCAGGGTGGCCATGAAAATCAGCTGTGATTGTGGAAGAACTTGGGACCCTGTGAAACTTTTGGTGGTGCAGTTTGCCTCAGGGTGTTTCTGAGGTGACGGTGAAGTAAGGGATGCATTTCTGAGGAAATCCTCTTCACGCTGTCCCGTCCTATCCTGCCGTTCAGGCTTTCTCGACCTCCACGCTGTTGACCTTGTGTGGACTGGGTAAGCCTTTGTTGCAGGGGGCTGTCCTGGGCATTGTTGGATGCTTGGCAGCACCCCTGGCCTCTACCTACCAGATGACAATTGCACCCCCAAGTCGTGACAACCAAAAAGGTCTCCAGACATTGTCAGGTGTCCGCTGGGGACACGTAGAGTCGTGGTGAGAGCCACTGGGGTAGGTTGCCTTTTTGCACCGGCCTTCCTATAGAACTTTCTGTGGCTCCGTGTACTTCCAATTGAAGTCCACGTTCCTTCTGGTAACTTGGAGGGTTTGCTCTGTCTGAGCCCTAGTTTGTCTTAACATATTATTCCCTAAAACAATCCTGCCTTGGTCAGCCCTGGTCTGTCTGTCCCTCTCTCTCGCCTCTGTCACTGTCTTTCTCTTTTTAGTATTTCCGACAGTGAGTCTGTGTACACTATAACACATGTCCTCCGTTCTCGGGATCCAGCCAGTGGTCCTAGCTTATTCTACATCGAATCACAGTGTTGCCGCCGTGTTCTGTCCCCCCTCGCGGGGTTTTCACACATGCATGCCTTCATTTCCCCGCAGAGATTGCATGTGCACATGGCAGGGATGGGTCTTAGTTTTGCTTCTTCCGCACGGTTTAACGAGCTACCTTGAGCACAGAGGCTCTTAGTACCTGTGCAATGAATGGATACATGTTGCACTGATTTCCCCCCTGAACATGTTACTGGATAACTCTCATGCTTGTTTGTGGCTACATGTTTAGTATGTGTCCAGGCACACCTGCAGCGAGAGTCATGGGAACAGGCAAAATACATAAAATGTGAGGACTTGAACATTGTCAAGAGACCCCGCTCTGCCTTTTGGGACTTGTCTTTATTGTAAGTTGCTAACTTGCCCTTTACAGTGGTCAACAGTGCTCAGGTTTTCTAGTCTTGCACAATCAGATTTTCACTCTTCAAAAAGTAGATGCTAAAATGGCATCCTCTAAACTTTTCTGGGGGCAGCATGAAGGGGTGTCGCATTAGACTGAAAGATGAAACCGTCTGTTCTTTTTGCTCATGTAGGTGGGTGCCCGCCAGGAGAAGCACAAGGAAGACGGCAAGAAGAAGAGCAAAGAAGGGTCCGGAGATGGAGGGCGCGCGGAGGTCGGTGTTCCCGGGCTGTCACCAGGAAATTAATTAGAAGGTGGCCAGCGGGGGCGGGACTGGGCAAGACAGGCCGGATACACCTTGGAGCCAACCTCCCGTGGTCCCTCCCTGGTCAGCCACACCTGGGGCGGCGCCATGGCTCCCAAGTTCGTCTGCAGAGTGAGCTGGGTCCCTCCAGCAGGTGGGGTTCCTCGGCCCGACTGTGGGGATCGGGCCGAAGCCGGCTCTCCAACATCCCCCAAGGGGTCCCGGAGTGCGAGAGGGCGGTTCTCTGGTGACGCACCCCGGAATCGGACTCCCTTCTCTCTGGTTCCAGGTGCATCACCTGAGAATCACAGCTGCCAAGTCACTGCAGCTCGGCAGCTCCTGAGTTGAGCATCTGCCCCCTTGGTGGTCAGTGTGTGTCATAGCAAATGGTCAGACAGTCGCTTAGGCATATATATATATAGATGATCACAAGTCATTTTCTCAAGGAAATGTACTCATTTCAGATTAACTGTGTTATGTTGATATATATTATACGTAGAATTTTGAGTAGCATTATCAAAACTGAGTAAGTTTTAAAGCATATATTTGAAGAAACTATTACAGCTGATGGATTTAAGTCGTATGTGAAGATAGAAACTCATGGTAAAATTAACCCATCTCCTCTTTGCTTTTGTATGTAGCTCTTAATATCCATGTTACTTTCTTAAAGTTGATTTTAGAGAGGAAAGAAGAGAGAAACATTGATTTGTTGTTCCCCTTATTTATGCATTTATTGGTTGATTCTTGTATGTGTTCTGACTGGGGATTGAACCCACACCTTGGCATATCAGGATGGTGCTCCAACTGAGCGATCTGGCCAGGGCCTATCCATGTTATTTTCATTCGAAGATCATAAATTATGTAAATGTTAGTGTTTGACTATTTTGTGACCATAGGTTCACCACCTGGTTTTTGAAACGTTTTGAAGACTGGAGTCTCTAACAGTAGAGAAAGTCAAATCTCTGATTATTGTCTTTTTCTTTTTTCTTTGTCAGACTTTTGGGAACCTGAGTAGGTGTTTTTGTTTGTTTGTCCTTACTGATTTTTTACAGAGAGGAAGGGAGAGGGATAGTGAGTTAGAAACATCGATAAGA
This sequence comes from Cnephaeus nilssonii, assembly GCF_951640355.1. Classification (NCBI taxonomy): domain Eukaryota; kingdom Metazoa; phylum Chordata; class Mammalia; order Chiroptera; family Vespertilionidae; genus Cnephaeus; species Cnephaeus nilssonii. Next base: position 111,173,019 of record NC_137073.1, on the reverse strand, counting down.
GAGAAACATCGATCAGCTGCCTCCTGCACACCCCCTACTGGGGATGTGCCTGCAACCAAGGTACATGCCCTTGACCGGAATCGAACTTGGGACCCTTCAGTTCATAGGCCGAATCTCTTTCCACTGAGCCAAACCGGTTAGGGCCTGAGTAGGCATTTTATAGAAAATATTTTGGTTAATTTAATGTATTTAGATAGTAGTGTTATGCTATTTTCTTATATTTGCTAATTAAATATTCCCAAGAAAGATATACTCAAAGCTCATGGCTTCTTTGGATTTAGTAAATACTTTCCTTGAATGGGAGCCCTTAAGTCAAGTACATTTATAGTTGGTTAATTAAAAATTGTGAGTGGACATACAGTCTGACAGCTTCACAGATCATCCCTTGAACAACACTGAAACAAAATGGAAAAGCCAGCCAGTTTTTATTCCCAATATTGTTTATAGTTGTACTTGTGGGATTGTTTAATTAGAAAAGTCCTTAAGAGAATACCCTAAAAGAAAAATATTACCTTATGCAAATAATAGCAAAATGGTAATAATTGTTCATTTAGAATGTTGGCAGCCAGATATTTATTGTTATTTATATTTTCCTATTTTTAAAAATTTCTTAAAATTATAAGAAGAGAGCATTAAATTCCTTTCTTTTATTTAGGACAACATTTAGGTAATGCTTGTTGATTTTGGCAATCCATTTGCCAAATGAATTAGTAATCATGTTTTTTTGTATTGTCTATTTTTAGTTATTTCCCTTTTCTGGAAAGGAAAGCAAGTACTTACTGATTATTCCTTTCTTCATTTGTTGTCTTGCAGTTGAATCCTTGGCCTGAATATATTAACTCGCGTCTTGAGATGTATAATAAACTAAAAGCAGAACACGATGCCATTCTGGCAGAAAAAGCAGAAAAAGCGAGCAAGCCCATTACAGTCACTCTGCCGGATGGTAAACAGGTGGCCGCGGAGTCCTGGAGAACTACGCCTTATCAGATTGCTTGTGGCATCAGGTACAGGCCGCACCTGTCCTCATCGTCTGCTGTTTGTAATTAAACATATTTTGCCAGGTTTTATCCTCAAAACATTTTAATGTTATTGTTCAATATTTTTAATGTTTAATTTACATTATTTGGGATTTTTTCAAAACCAAGAGTATGTAGAGCTTTATAGTCAAGATTCAAAGTTAATTTCTTAGAGGCTCTAGTTTGGTTTTATCTTATGAAGGATTTTATATGATTAGTTCTTCTACCTTGATCAAACATGTCACAAAAATCAAGTAGATAAGGTTTCACAAACTATTTTGATTTAAGTGTCTCAGTTTTAAAGTTAAATGAAGGTTGATCATCTCACAGGGGAAAGTTAGGATACTAATTTTCAACATAAGAAAATGTACTAATTTTATAAATCTAAAGGAGGGCCATGCCCAGTCTTAAAACAGAACACGTTTATCGGGTTGGGAAGAAGTAACAGAATCAGATGCGTACTATGTAATAGATAATGCTTTCTTAATCCGATATGATTTGGGACTCAACAGTTGGGTCAGTTTCCATGTGAGATTATAAATAATTGGAGAGACCTTTAAATATCAGTTAAACCTGTCGTTTTAAAGGTGATTTTGAAGGTCATTTGGTGATTCGATTTCTCCATTGTTGCACATTGTAGCAATGGGTATTAAAATTCAGGCTCCTATCAGCTGTAATAGTTTCTTCAAATATATGCTTTAAAACTTTCTCTACGTTCTACAATATCCTCCTCCATTGTAACTTGGCAAGTGGCCAATTGAAAATAGTTTTTTGAGAATTGCCAAATTTTAAATTGAATCACATGAGACATTGATGAGCTCTAGAGCTGGGGTTCAGTTATGATCTGCAATGAGGGTGCTTGAAGACATTTTTACAAAAGTCCAGAATAACTTATTGTTCTGTGAGAAATTACAGCACTAATAACAGGCTGTTTAAAGGTTCAGATGATTAGGAATGAATATGAAAGGGAAGCAAAAAGAAGGCATGTTCCATTTGCTTCAGAGGGGTTTTCTTTGAAGTTTTGTTTTGTTCTAAGTCTTAAAGTATGGATTATTTTGTCCCTTCTTTGGAAAATTGAAATAATCCAGTATGATCCATGTAAGATTATTTAGCATTGACTCTCAAAAAAATTCTGTTAAAGATTTCAAAAAGGAGGCAGAGCAGAGAAGTCATTTAGTACTCCCCCCGCCCCCGGCCCCTTTTGCCATTGGAATCTAAGTAGCTTGGCTTTGTGGAGAACTTCTTTGGAGAAAGTAAAGAATAAACCAGAATACTGAAAAGTCTCATTGTTTGTTTATTAGAGTTGCTATGTCTGTTTAAATAAGTATTAAATGTCATAAAATAGTGTTCTGAATTTTCAAGATCTTGTAGTTCTATTTTTAGGTACATTGGCACATTTTGGGAGTTTGTTGCTTTTTCCAGAAAAAGAAATATATTTTTTGTATAGTGGTATAGTATAGAATACTATAATATAGTACATATCCTCCTATATAATAAAAGGCTAATATGCAAATCGACCAAATGGCGGAATAACTGGTCACTATGATGCACACTGATCACCAGGGGGCAGATGCTCAATGCAGGAGCTGCCCTCTGGTGGTCAGTGCGCTCCCACAGGGGGAGCACCGCTCAGCCTAAAGCCGGGCTCATGGCTGGCAAGCGCAGTGGTGGTGGCAGGAGCCTCTCCCAGCTTCGTGGCAGCTCTAAGGATGTCCAACTGCTGGCTTAGGCCTGCTCAAATTTCATGAACCAGGCCTCTAGTAGTATTATAGTATACTAGAGGCTTGGTGCACGGATTTGTGCACCAGTGGGGTCCCTCTGCTAGGCCTGTGCCCTCTTGTAATCCAGGACCCCTCGGGGGATGTTGGACTGCCAGTTTCGGCCCTATCCCCGCAGGAGATTCATCAGTCTGTTCCATGTTTTCATGCCTATACATTGAGCGTCTGCCCCTTGGTGGTCAGTGCGCGTCATTGCTACCAGTTGAATGGTCGTTCGGTCACTTAGGCTTTTATATATATAGGTATGTATGTATATTATGTAGTGTTTATTTTCCTCTTCTTACTAAGTCAAGGCCTGGCGGACAACACTGTTATTGCGAAAGTGAATAAAGTTGTCTGGGACCTAGACCGTCCTCTGGAGGAAGATTGTACCTTGGAGCTTCTCAAGTTTGAGGATGAAGAAGCTCAGGCAGTAAGTTTGACTCCGTGTTCATTAAATTTCATGATGGTGATTCTCATTTGCATGGTTTTCCAGCTCATTACCACTGCCAGGAGGTGATGAAAATTTATTGAAGTCTCATCATATTCGAAATCTTCATTTTTATCTTTCACTGAGGGAATATAATAAAAATGCTTGCTTTATGAAATCAGGTGAAATTGAATAAATTTATTTTCACTACTAGATAATAAAAGGAGGGCATATTTATGGAAATTCTATTAAAATTTTATTAGAAATTGATTAAACAAGAAAACTTGCTTTCTACACTGTCAATCAGCACTTAAGCAAGATGTATGTATATATTTAACAAATAAATTTGAACATTACCTAAAGTACTTCTTACATTGGGAAGCTGATTTCCATTTTTTTCTCATCTTAAATGCAAATTTCCATTTTTTTCTCATTTTAAATGCAAATCTGCTGAAAAGATTTGTACATTTGTTCATATTAGCCTTTTATCATACAGGAGGATAAAACCAACTTGCATCTGATGGCAAGGTTTTCTCCTTATTTCTTCATGATGGTATACATATAAAGGGAAATAAAATGTGCTGTTTTAGTTTGTTTCATTGATGATGGTTTACTTATGTATGTGAATCAATAGTTTTCAAAAGTATTCTGGATTCCTTAAGTTTTTAAAGAGAATTTTAAAACCATTGGGTTCCTTACTGTTAAATCTTAAAGACGTTGATTTGGATATATTGTGACTCATCTGAATGAGCACCGTAAAGCCAAGTGCTGCCATTTGCTTTTAGTGTTCATTGTCCTGGCACTTTCTAGTGGTATTGTGGGATCCCGTTGTACCACCCTAGTAGTTTGGGGCCAATAAGAAAAAGGCAGATATAATGCTAAGTGATGCTCCACGGCCAGGTAAAGGCGGAACATGCACGTGGCTGCGTGGGCACACTGCCTCAGGAGGCCTGGGCCCTTGCAGTCCAGAAGGCAGTCACATGGTGAGTGGCGATTGTTTTCAGGGAACAAAATCCATCCCATTTAATTAATGATGCTAATTTGAATTTAATTAGTTTTAAAACAAACTAGGTAATTTCTAAGGTAGAAATACACTTTAGCAGTTAGCATCCTTTTAAATTATTTTGGCTCTGTATAGAATCACACTGCAGTTTATAGATTTGTACATTTAGATATTTCTGTCTGGGTTTATTTATAATAAATTCTATATATCTCTTTCAGGCGACCATATTAACTTACACCACATATGCCCGGTCTCAAACCTTCTCATTTTTCTTTGAATTTTCAGGTATATTGGCACTCAAGTGCCCATATTATGGGTGAAGCCATGGAAAGAGTCTATGGAGGATGTTTATGTTATGGTCCACCAATAGAAAATGGATTCTATTATGACATGTACCTTGAGGAAGGGTAAGTTACGTCACTGGATAAAGAGAAATAAAACCTGAGTTACCCTGAGCCCATACATTATGTTTAAATTGTTCTCAGTAAAGGAGGAGTAATATAACGCTTACTGCTTCATGGTCACCAAGCATTCCCGCTGGTAAAACCTGAGTGTGTAGTGACTTACAGGGGTGCGGAGACTTCCGTCAGAGCTATGTTCTAGTCGATGGAGGCATGGCCTGAGGTGCCCTGGGAAATAAATGAAGCCGGTCCTCCCTCCTTTAAGCTGCCAGAGAGTGGAGCGGGGAGTCACTGGTGGGAACGGTCTCCATGATGACCAAGGCAGGAGCCCATGGAAATACCATTATTAAAATAATGTATGTAAAATGTTTAGTTTACAATTCTGACATATGATGCAAGAGTCTTAATTTTTTATATTAAATCCCTTGAAGTGATCAAAAGAAACATCCTTCCTCCAACCCCCCCGTGGTGTGAGTAGAACGGAATGGAAATAATTTTATGCTTTCTTCTCTTCCAGGGGTGTGTCCAGCAATGATTTCTCCTCTTTAGAGACTTTATGTAAGAAAATCATTAAGGAAAAACAAGCTTTTGAAAGATTGGAAGTTAAGAAGGAAACTTTATTGGAAATGTTTAAGGTACATTGAACTGTAACATGTGGCATCTACTCTTCTATCATTCATTAGTGTTATTTGAAGTCATTACTCTTGGGTGTAGTGTACTAAGTTGAAACCTACTCTGTTCCTTAGAAAATTTAACACTGTTTTTAAAACGTGAAACATTAACATATGAGTATGCAGTGCTTTGATAAGTTGTATTTTGAGTTCTATGTTAGCAATGGTATTTAGAGGTAAAAAGGGTAGTTTTAAAAATACAATTTTTCCTATTTTCAGTACAACAAGTTCAAATGTCGGATATTGAATGAAAAGGTGAATACTCCAACTACCACAGTCTATAGGTGAGACGATCAAATGTCACAAAGTACAATTGGTGTACATGTCATTTTCAGTCTTTATTAAAATTCCTTTCACTCTACCTTTAGGTGTGGCCCCTTGATAGATCTGTGCCGGGGTCCTCATGTCAGACACACTGGCAAAATTAAGACTTTGAAGATACACAAAGTAAGCAGTGCAACCCAAAGGCTCGCTCCATGTCAATGTATTTGTGTCGGGTGGCTCGATAGCTAAACTGCCATTGATTTCTCTTTCTCCCTGTTTGCTTCTGGGTGGGTTTTCCTCGTGCTCTCTCCTGCCTGTGCTGCTGTATGTCCTGAGGCATTTTTAGCAGAAATTCTCTCAAGCAGTGGCTGACTGGCCACCCACCACCAGAGCACATGGGGGTGGAGTGGGGGTTCACAGAATCACGCAGTTACGGGCCATCACGGCTCCAGAAGCTTCTAGACTCACTGCAGCAGCATGTGCTTTTGCTCTTTGTCTGTCTGAGGTAGTCATTACCCAAGTGGTTCCTGCTAACCAAGCTAGTCCTGCCAGTCTCTGCTGGTTCAGAAATACTTTATGGGCGATGACTAAAATGCACTTCACATCGTAAGCATAATTGAGTCATTCCAAGATTTCATTTGTTGCTTTATTTCCCATTTTTGCTTGCTCACTCTGTGAAAGATGCTCTGCAGTCAGTCATGTTCGTGGAGGTGTGGTTCGAGGGGGGGGGGGGGATGTTTCTGAGGGAGCCGAACAGCCAGCTTTGTGCTGCCGAGTGAACCCAGCTGTTCAGCTCCGCCCCAAAGCCACTGTGGGGTGTTCCACTAGGTGGGAACTTTTTGTGACTTTTCTTGTATAAGGACGACTATGAATTTGATTCCTAAGGTGCCTATGAGAAATAACATCTAACTCTTAAAATAAGTGAGATATTGACAGATTTGAATATTGTTTCACCATTGATCCTTGTTTTCAGAATTCCTCCACATACTGGGAGGGAAAAGCAGATATGGAGACTCTCCAGAGGATTTATGGCATTTCATTCCCAGATCCTAAGCTGCTGAAAGAGTGGGAGAAGTTCCAAGAGGAGGCTAAAAACCGAGATCATAGGAAAATTGGGAGGGTATGTTAAAAAAGAACAGTAATGTGACTAGACTGCGTTTATTTCCCTTTGAAATTCAGCTGTGTTAGGTATTTAGCTGTATTAACAATTCCCCTTTGAAGAAATGCTGTCGCTTTCAAGTATTACTGTGCTGTGTCCTAGATAAGCCATAAGTTACTTCCTGATTGTCCACATTCTCTTTCTAGAGTGTGCTCAGTTCTGCACAAAAATTCATTTTCACTGTTCCTCTTATTGAGGACAAATGCTGATGACCCACAGTTCTCAGTAAAAGAAGTATAGCAGTGCCTCATGAGCTGAGAGATACTTAGGAAATTCGCCTGGTCTCACTGACTTATTTATTTAAAAAATATTTTATTGACTTCAGAGAGGAAGGGAGAGGGAGGGAGAGAGAGAAACATCAATGATGAGAGAATCATTGATCGGCTGCCTCCCGCATGCCCCCTACAGGGGATCGCCCTGTCACCTGGGCATGTGCCCTTGACCTAATCGAACCTGGGACCCTTCAGTCCGCAGGCTGATGCTCTGTTCACTGAGCCACACCGGCCAGAGCACCAGTGACTTCTTTTAAAGATGTGGAAACAGTTCTAGAGAGAATCATACACTTGTTGCCCAAGGCGATGCAGCGAGTCACCACTGGATCCCATGGTGCGTTGCCTTTATCCCGCTGCCCTGAGTGTTTTTCAGACTGGAAGTTAGGTGTCAGGTGAAAACATTTCTTTCTGAAATTGTGTTCACTCTGTGCCAGGCGCCCTTGGTTGGTGGGGCAGGAAGCTTGAGCAGGAGGCAGCGTCCAGCTGTAAGGAAGCCACGGGGACTGGTGCGGCACCTCCCGGAAAAGTTTGGGCCTTGAGGGGTGGAGGGGTGCCATTCACCACGACCCAGAATCAGCCAGCTTTTCTGTTTCATTGTCAGTGTCTTTTTCCCAGACTCCTAACTGCCACTCCTACTTAAAAAATAATAAAGAAAAATTTAAAACAGCCCGATCTTAGAGCTTTAGGGAATTAAAACCATGTGAGCTCTCTCTAAATAGAAGAGAACTAGACCCTTGTTCCATGTCATCTTTGGTACATTTGACTGGATTTAGGAATGGAGCAGGCAGGGAACTAAGTTGTAAATTAGCCGCGAATCTATACCATTGAACCGCACACCGAGCTGTGGGCCTGTTTTCTCTGCGCTGGGAGTGGCCCGGAGGAGAGTAGGAGACATCGGGGCCATGTTCTCCAGAACACGGACGCTGTGTTGATGCTGTGTTGATGCGTGTACAGGTGCGAGCAGTGAGCATTGTTCGTTTGCTTTTTTCCAGGACCAGGAGCTGTACTTCTTCCATGAGCTCAGCCCGGGGAGTTGCTTTTTCCTGCCGAAGGGAGCGCACATTTATAACACGCTTATTGAGTTCCTCAGGGTAAACCGTGCTCGTTCTTTTCTTCCGTAGATTTAGGATGTGCATCGATTTTATTAAACAAGGTCTGCTAAGAGGAAAGATAATCTTGTATTATGAAAGAAAATTTTAATAGATTAAATAATGGTAGTCTGAGATCTCATACAATTTTTAAACACTTTTTCCTAATGCGTAATGTCCATACACATGGATGTGCCCACGAGAGAAGCCAGTGACTGCACCTGAACTAGGACTTATAACCCTTTGCACAGGGGCTCTGTGTGCTCTTTGACCGTTTATATTTTCCTTGAAAAAGCAGGTTAGTCTTTACTTGCTTTTCGTCTTTGTACATTATGAAGTGTTGAAAGCATACGTTTATAAAGGATAATACCACCAACATCGGTATCCTCACCGCCTAGTGTAACACACATTTGCATAGGTTACGTTTGAAGTGAAGTAACCCTCACTCAGGGCGGGGCCACGAGCTGCCCCGTGGGCCACTTCGTGATGCAGCCCCGCCTTTCCTAGAAGCTGCTCTTGGAGGTAGCATGGACCCGTTCTATCCATACTGTCCACCTACCCCCCACACACACACACGTATCCTCCGTGGTTTGTGTATTTCAGATTTGCATACAGGAAGGTCATTGTGTATCAGTCAGATTGATTTTTTTAAGATACACACAGATCCTGCTTATTGTCACTCGTTACATATGACTCCGCCACATAGCTACTGCAGTATGTCCATCCCTTTATCGGCGGGCACTGACGTCATTTCTGATTTTCCCATGTTACTGTTGTGCTGCAAGCCTCCTTATGTGGGGGTGTAAGAGTTTCCTCTTTGGTGTATACCTCCAAGTGGAATTTCTAGATCATAGCATATGTGCATCTTACACTTCACTAGAGGGTAGGAATTTGAACTCTTTCCCCACCAGAAGTATGAGCATTAATTTCTAGACACGCGTTGTGTTCGTTCTCTAACAGAGTGAATACAGGAAGCGAGGATTCCAGGAGGTGATCACCCCAAACATCTTCAACAGCCGGCTGTGGGTGACCTCGGGCCACTGGCAGCACTACAGCGACAACATGTTCTCCTTCGAGGTGGAGAAGGAGCAGTTCGCGCTGAAGCCCATGAACTGCCCGGGACACTGCCTCATGTTTGATCACCGCCCGAGGTCCTGGCGAGAGCTGCCTCTGCGGCTCGCCGACTTCGGGGTGCTGCACAGGAACGAGCTGTCGGGGGCGCTCACGGGCCTCACGCGGGTGCGGAGGTTCCAGCAGGACGACGCGCACATATTCTGCGCCATGGAGCAGGTGGGGCTCCGGGGTGAAGTGCGCCGAAGGAAAGGTCAAGGAGGTCACGGAAAATTACCCTGTGTCGTTTTCTTTTCTTCTTTTTTTTTTATAATTTATTTTTTGTTGTCTAAAGTTTTACATATGTCTCCGTTTTCCCCAATTGACCACCCCCCCATCCATTCCCACCCCGGGCAAGCCCCCACCGCCCCAGTGTCTGTGTCCATTGGTTATGCTAATGGGCATGCATACAGTCCTTTGGTTGCTCTCTAACCCCCCCTCCCCTGCCATTTGTGTCTGGATCTATTCTTGTTCATCTCCTTCTCTTTTATTTAAAGATCGAGGAAGAAATAAAAGGCTGTTTGGATTTTCTGCGTACAGTGTACAGCATATTTGGGTTTTCTTTTAAACTGAACCTCTCTACTCGGCCGGAGAAATTCCTTGGAGATATTGAAGTCTGGAATCAAGCTGAGAAGGTAAGTGGTGCTTTTCAGCGCGCTTGAATTCCGAGGCTGAAAGGGCTTCCTCGCGGTGTAAGAAAGCCAGCCCCCAAGGGGTGAAAGCAAAGGGAATGGGAAATGGCTCCTCGCTCAGTACGCTCGTTTCTGCCTGTTTGCTTTTGGATGTAGAAATGCTTGGATGTGCTTTAGTCATCGAGCTGTAACCTCGGAAGGGGTTTGGGTGTGAGGATGTTCAAGTGGACAAAGTGACGAAGCAGAGAGTCATTATGGAATCTTTAGGCTCAAATTAGACCGGTTGCAGCGGAACAAAGATTAAAGTCAGTGTTGCTTTATCTTTAGCAACTTGAAAACAGCCTGAATGAATTTGGTGAAAAGTGGGAGTTAAACCCTGGAGACGGAGCTTTCTATGGTCCAAAGGTCAGTGCCAAAGTCCATCTGAGTAAAGTGACATTCGTTTTGGGGTGAGAGATTACTGTAGGTTAAAAATAATGGTGGGGGAAATCAGCCCTAATATAAGTACTGAGTCAGCTTCACCCTGGACAACACCTCACAGTAGGTCTTCGCTTCTCAGATTGACATACAGATTAAGGACGCCATTGGGCGGTACCACCAGTGTGCAACCATCCAGCTGGATTTCCAGTTGCCCATCAGATTCAATCTGACCTTTGTGAGGTGAGTTCCTAGTGTCGGTTCTGAACATTCTTCAAGGACGTTTAACCGAGTGTGTGTGTGTGTGTGTGTGTGTGTGTGTGTGTGTGTGTGTGTATTAGTATATATAAAATAAAGGAAAACAAATTATTATTCTTTTCTTTCTAGTCATGATGGAGATGATAAGAAAAGGCCAGTGATTATCCATAGAGCCATCTTGGGATCCGTGGAAAGAATGATCGCCATCCTCACTGAAAACTATGGGGGCAAATGGTAATTTTCATATTGTTTCCTTCTGGGCGATAGAAATTGGCTATAAGAAACGTCTGCTGTCCAATTGAGCATGTGATGGAAAGGGAGAGTGATTGCAGTTAGTCGCTTGTAATTATTGACAAATATTCACTAAATAGGAAGGCAGTACAATTAAAACCCAGATGTTTTCGCTTTAAGAGTATTTAATGAGGATTTATTTTTATTTCAGAATTGGATGTGTTGAATGTTACACTTTCTAATTAGGAATTATTACTCAGGAAGAAGCATGTTGGCTCTTTTGATGGCTTTTCAAGGAGTTTGATGTGTCTGTCTGAGTAAAGAGAGCAGGCGTTGGCTCACCTTGCTGAGTGTCGCTGACCGTGATCAGCAGGTAGTTGGACACCCTTTAGAAGCCATGCATTTTCCATTGAGAGTACAGACTCCACAACAGTCAGCATTTCGTGTCTTGCTTTTATAAGGTTATGTTTTTGCTGGAAACATCTGAGCACATGACTTTCGTTTTACTTTCTAAGCCGTTTTGTCTGGGCCCGCAATTTGTAAAGGCAGTTGGTTATATATAAAACACCCGTTTTGTAGAGCCTGCTGCATTAATTCTATTGATACAAAACTTCCGTTAAACTGTTGTAAATCTGTTCTGTCTTATACACTGTAGTTATTTCAGTTGTATTTGTAATTTGGTTAGTTCAGACTTGAAGGGAAGTGTGTCAGACTTTTCAGTGAAATAACAATCTCTTTCTGTTATATTTCACAAAACCAAATCAAATACGGGAAACATTCTCTACATGAATCTAGAGAATGGGGGATCCTCCGCTAACTGCACTGCCAAACCTGTGTTTGGTGGGAAAAACGCAGTTTGGGCAGAATTTAGTGCCCCCTCCAGCCTTTCCCTGACTAGCCAGACAACGTAAAATACAGAGTGACCAAGAGAAACACTGGTGTCTGCAGCATCGGGAAGTTTGACACTGAAATACCCCAAAGAGAGTTGCAGATGGGTCATCTTTTAGTAAGTAGCGGAACACACTCATCTTCACCAAATGCCCTCCGCAGTCACCATCAGTTACAACTTGCTGAATCCTGCAACATGGAGCTTGAATAAACTGAAGACACAGTCTGTGTCCCCTAATGAGGAATCAGTAATAGATAATGCTTGAGCAAAATGACTTTTTGAATAAAATAATAGTAAGTGTGGTTCTTAGCATCGTGCTAACCCCTCTGCGTGGTGTATGGTGTTCTGTTACCTGCGGTATTGAAGTGTGGGGCGTAGTCTCTGCCCCCAGTCTGCTTTGCCATCTGCTTAGCAAGACAAAGCTTAGTTACAGGTTTTTCTCCCTTAGGGTTGGTTTCCTGCTCCTTCATCTCCCTTTAGTCTTTATTGGAGATTAAAATAAAAGCCATGATTTTAAACGGTCCACACGTTTCAGGAAAAGATACAAAGGGTGGACTGATAGATGAATGTGCCGTCCTTGTTTAGGAAAATCCACATTAAATATTTTTCATTTCTTCCTAAGGCCCTTCTGGCTGTCTCCTCGCCAGGTAATGGTAGTTCCAGTGGGACCAACGTGTGATGAATATGCCCAAAAGGTAATCCTTAAGTATGACTTTTCTTTAAATTTAACGTCTGTTGTTCGGCTTTCAAATCCCATAAGCTATATTCTTAGTAAATCAAGCTGCCTGTGATATAAAGAACTTACTATTTTCCATCTGTGATAAGCTTAAATAGAACACATTACCTCTTCAATGCTTTCCTCTGAGGTTCTGTGGTCAGAAGACAGATTGGGTAGTTGTTTGATGCACTCTTGTTTAGTGTTTCGTGTTAGCAAATAGGGAATGCCTCAGTATGATATGCAAATTCAAATGCATAATACAGTTGAAGTTATTTTTTGACTCAGAGTGTAGTTTTGCTTCATGTTCAATGCAAACTTCTTCAGTTATTTGAAACCTTTTTCCAGGTTAATGGCATGCCAGACCATTTTTCCCTACTGGCCAAACAGCTACCTCACTGACAGATATAGAAATATCTGTTCATTCTTCACACCTTAAAACTGACAGTCTGTTTTGTTACAGCAACAATTTTTTATTAAGGAATGTTAAATAATCAAAAGTTGTGTTATTAAAAAGCATTGTTTCAGAATTGCAAATTAAAAGTAATAAAATAGTTAAAGAGACAAAAATCTAAATATCATTGAGTAGTCTTATAACACCGAAATCGTGTTTCGAGACCATCAAAATAAATTGCACTCGGGTCTCATCGGTCTTTAAGAAATAAATGAACATTAAACCAGCTAATAAGCAAACCATTCAGACAAACTGTATTCCTATTACTGCACCACAGTAGTTTTAGTTATAAATGATGAAAATCACCTATGTTCTATGGCTAATTCATTGTTGTTGTTTTTTTTATCTTATGTGCATTATGAAAGCTCTCTCAGCAGGAAAATGTTCATATTAATTTCTCAGCTGGAAACAGTACTGACCTCCTCCACTCTGGGGGTAGAGTGGCATTTGAAATTAGGTAGGGATAGGCTTTTATTTTGTGTGTTTTTCCATTATATTGACTGATTTTAGAGAGAGAGGAAGGGAGAGGGAGAGAAACATTGATGTTAGAGAAAAACATGGATTGGTGTATGGACACTGCCCAGGGCTAAGCTTTCTTTTAATCAAAAAAGAAATCACTGTTGATATTTCTTGAGCCTGATACTTTCTTTTTATTAAGTTACTAGAGGTCCGGTGCATGAATTCATGCACGGTTGGGGTCCCTCAGCCTGGCCAGTGATCGGGGCAGATTGGGGCGGTCTCGCCCAGTCCCAATCGGGGCCTATCAGGGCTGGCTGGTCAGGGGAAGGGACCGCGGGAGGTTGGCCAGCCGTGGGTTGGCTGTGGGCGCGCACTGACCACCAGGGGGCAGCTCCTGCATTGAGCATCTGCCCCCTGGTGGTCAGTGCATGTCATAGTGACCGTTCGACCAGTCATTAGGTCACTTAGGCTTTTATATATATAGATTCTTATAGACTTCTATTTAATTAGGTCATTGTATACACAAAACTATTGAAGAACTAATTTTTAATGCTTACATGATTTTCCAAATTATAAGTTACATAAAATCATTTCAGATCAAAATATAATTCTAATTTTGGATCTGAAGAATTCTGTGTCTCTGTTTAAATAGGTACGGCAACAATTCCATGATGCTAAAATCATGGTGGACATCGATCTGGATCCGGGCTGTACATTAAATAAGAAGATCAGAAACGCACAGTTAGCACAATATAACTTCATCCTGGGTAAGAAAGGAAACTGAACCAAAGAAAAGCTGCCACAACCTGGGAAAATTCTGAAATCTTGAGACTTCGCTTGAGAGCATTACGGTCATCAGTTTAGTTCCTTTTAATCCTGATTCTTAAACTATGAAGTTTGTTCAGTTGACATAAGAAAGGAAAACTGGGGTGTGAAAACGAATAATTTGTACAGTTCTGTAAAAACTTTCTCCCCTTCACCTTTTATTTCTTCCTACGGTCAGTTTTTATTTAGCCAGCCGGACTAAGTGACTCAATGAGCACAGCAGTGTTGGCATTGCAGAAAGGGTTTGTTTTTAATGAATAAATTTTAAATCAGTTGCCCAACTGTGCATGGTCACCTGTACATTTAAAAAAAATATATAGATTTATTGACTTTTTTCGATAGAGAGGAAGGGAGAGGGAGGAAGAGATAGAAACATTGACGAGAGAGAATCATTGATCGGCTGCCTCCTGCACACCCCTACTGGGGATCAAGCCCGCAACCCGGGCAAGTGCCCTGACCGGGAATGGAACCCTGACCTCCTGGCTCATAGGTTGATGCTCAACCACTGAGCCGCGCCGGCCGGGCTCACCTGTACATTTTAATCAGAAGAAGCAGCAGGGTGGCTTTTGGGTCCTGGGGTCCTTTCTGTGCAGATGCCCGATAAGAACGCTTCCATCTAAGGATTCTACTGTCTTTTGTTCAGTTGTCGGTGAAAAGGAGAAGGCCAGCGGCACCGTTAACATCCGCACGAGAGATAACAAGGTTCACGGAGAACGCACTGTCGCCGAAACGGTGGCGCGGCTGCAGCAGCTGCAGGAGGCCCGCAGCAGGCAGGCCGAGGAGGAGTTCTGAGGACGGTGGGCCCGGCGGGGGGCGCCGTGTGTCCTGTTCCCATTCCCTCTGTGCTCCGGAAGGCGCTGGTTTGTCCTGAACTGGGAACTGTGTGGCAGAGTCTGCGGAGGCGACTGCAGGGGAGGAACCTGTTTTGACCTCGACAAGTTTTAGTTAATGTGTATCTGCTGGAGATAATTAAAAGAGACTCATTTAAATGATTTTATTCATTAATTACCTGAGCACTGGAAATAAACCACAAGGAATGCTTGAGTGTGATGAGGGAGAACATTTTTTGTAAATTTAATGCAGTTGAAAGATGGAAGTTTTCAAATTTGATTCGGGTAAAAGAAAGATAATAACTGGGTTAGGGCATAAAAATAAAAACTTAAACTCATGTAAATTTCAAGACTTCTGACCGTTACATACCTCCTACCCCGAACAGATTGCATGATTCAAGATTCTTCTTTCATGTTGGATAGCAAACGTGTGAGGTGGGTGAGGGGAGCGGGTCGCCAGTGTGTGTGGTCTCGAGCTGGGCTGGGCCGTGAGCGAGAGCCTGCGTCCCGCTGACAGGATGGCATCTTTAGGAGCACCACTCTGACTCAGCTTCTCTTTGGACATAAACCTTTAAACAGTTAAAGCCAGCCATGGGTCTCATGGAGAGTATTTGCACAGGTTTTTAAGACACATTTGCTAAAGGAATCTATGTTTATGGCACACTGTTTTGGGCCATTCAGTCCCTTGTTAATACAAATTCCCAATTCTCTCTCAGGATAATTTTTGAATTTTTCAGTCAGTGAATGATGAGTGCCAGAACACCACAAAATAAGGAATTTCTTACGTAGATAGATAGGAATCTCTAATCACTTTTAAAAGGCAACGTCTTGGCAGTTTCTAATATCCCAATAGGGTGTTTGCAAGGGTCACTGAAAGCAAAGCCAGTTTGCATAGGTTACCCCTCACTGTCACACGGGAGATAGGATCTTAATCAGGGATTTGGGGAAATCCTGTAATAAAGCCTTGCTTCTGTCTTAAGACAGCCTTCCTTCGATGGGTTTGTAATTACTTTTTATGTACGTCTTGAGGGAAGCTATATTTAAATCAAGTCACAATATTAACGTCAAGAGCATCTAGTATGAATCATTTTAAAACTATGTTTGGTTTTTATTTCTTTAATCTAAAATTCACAGTATCTTAGTTTCCATTTTTCTTCAGTTTTAAAAATTTCATATTACATATTTAATTTGTAGTCCAAAGACCAACTATGGTTTTAACTTTTGGTATAACAAAAGTTAACATAGATTTTTCTTACCTATTTTATACTAAGAGCAATGAATGGCTTACACAGTGTATTAACGGTGTACATGCGATCACTGCAGAAGCTTTATAGATCTTTCAGAACTTTAAAGATACCAAAGTCATTGAAGACATAGGTCGGCAGAACCGCGAGCGGAAGAATCCTCTCTGTAGCTGGCCCTTTGCCTAGTCCTTCTTCCCGGGAACCTCAGGGAACCGCCCGTCAGGGCTCTTACGATCTGCAGGCGGGCTTGTCCCATCAAAGCTCTCTTCTCTGGCCTGTTTGGCTTGCTTTTTCGTCCCTTTTCTGGAGGCAGAGGCTGTCCTAGTCACTGACTTACCCACCTGTTCTGTTCAGGTACACGACACAACGGAAAGACCAGCTGCTCAGCCTCTAGGAGCGTCTAGTCTGTTGAGAGTCAGCTTGGCAATCAGATACACAAGAACGATTGGAGAACAGTGACAAAAAGTTGCAACCACCGTGTGATAAATTCTGTAAAGACAGATTTGTGAAGTCAGAAATAGGTGCCCCACACAACGTTGGTACCAAAATGTACGGAACAGGTCAGGAGGATGGAGGAGTAGGTTAAGCAGTAAAGGCGAGTGACAGGGTGAGGGACCCGGAACAGTGACCTGAGGTCACACCTGAAACCCCGGTCACCATGTGCCCAGTGACCCCTTGCTTCCCTTCCTCACCTTTACTACGGCGATGGGCACCGGCCCGGGCACCGGGACTGCTGGGCCAGCGCTTCCAAGTCCACTGGGCGTAGAGGTGGAAAACGCAGACCCTCGTTCTGCAGGTCTGGGCTGGGTCTCAAGATTCTGCACCCAACAAGCTCCGAGTAGATGCTGAGGAGCACACCTTGGGGAGAAGGCTCATTTCCACTCTGACTTGCCTTTTCTCTCCTCTCCTGCCTTAAAAAAATCAAATAGTAATAAAAGGCTCACAAGAAGAGCAGCCTCTTGTCCTGGTGACCCTCTGGGTACCATCCCCAGGCCATGCTGGCGCGTGCCTCATGCCATGCTGGCGCGTGCCTCATGCCATGCTGGTGTGTGCCTCATACCATGCTGGCGTGTGCCCGGAGCCATGCCGGCGTGTGCCTGGAGCCATGCTGGTGTGTGCCTCATGACATGCTGGCGTGTGCCTCATGACATGCTGGCGTGTGCCTCGCGCCATGCAGGTGTGTGCCTGGAGCTATGCTGGTGTGTGCCTCATGCCATGCTGGCATGTGCCTGGAGCCATGCCGGCGTATGCCTCATGCCATGCTGGCGTGTGCCTCATGCCATGCTGATATGTGCCTCTGCTCTGGTTCTTGACTCCTCACTGTCGGAGCCGCTGCATTGACCCAGCAGAGGAGGGTGTCAGTCACACCCTCATTGCCCCTCCGTGCTTCTGGTCTCTCCGCTTTCTGTTAGTTAGATCCATCCCAGTGTCCTTGTCACTGTGTCCGTGAACAGGCCCTCAGTTACTGGTAAGTAGTAACCTATGATTTCTCCTAGTACTTTTTAGACTTAAAAATTATCCCTTTTAACAAATATTGTAATGGCTATGCACCGGCCAGGGGAAAGGAGGGTACTTGAAATGTCAGGGGACCACTCTGTGAAGTGTATGTCTATGGTGTGCACCTGGAACTAATGCAGAATAATATCGAATGTGAACTATGAAAAAAAGTGGGAAATTGTATGTTATATGTTTTTCATCACAATAAAAAATAACTTGTTTGAATATCTGACTTGAATACTCTTTTATACCTTGCATTACAGTTCTTCCAAAAGTCAAATCTTCCCCTCCCTGGCTTTATTTGGATCCTATTGACAGGCAGTCTCTGTAAGTTTAAGGGGTACAGTGTGGTGGTTTGAAGGTTTGTGAGCACCTCCATCCCTCACATAATCACCATCCAGAAGTCACACCTGGCAGACAGTTCTCTAGTTGCAATTACTAGTACCTTCTAAGACAAATCCCTTCTGGAACGGTCTATCTCCTGCCCCGAGGCAGTGCTCCCCATTAACCTCCACCTCCCTCCCTGCTTCCTTCTCTGTCCTGGACCCCACTTCTTTTTCTTCGTTCACTGTTTCATGTTGGTGAACTACTTCCAGTTGCCTTTCAAACACAGTTGCAAGGTATCGAATTGTTGGTTGAAACATTTTTTTTCTCAGAATTTGGAAGACATTGCTCCCATTTTCCTCTGCCTTTTAGTGTTTCCATGAGGAATCTGTTCATTTTTTGTTTTTTGTTTTTTTGTTAATCCTCATCCGAGGATATTTTCCCATTGATTTTGGAGAGAGTGGAGAGGAGGGCGAGAGACACGGAGAGGAACATTGATTGGTTGGTTGTCTCCTGCATGTGCCCAACCAGGGCCAGGATCAAGCCTGCAAACGAGGCATGTGCCCTTGACTGGAAGCGAACCTGGGGCCCTTCAGTCTGCAGGCCAATGCTCTATCCACTGCCCCAAACTGGCCAGGGCAGGAACCCATTCTTATCCCCGTCCTTGGTGTCTCACCTGTCATTTTTTCTTCCTCCCAAAGGTTTAGATCCCTTTTCTGCAGCCTTATTCTGAAATTTCCTGATGTCCGTAGGTGTTTTGCCTCCATCATGGGGAGCAGCCTTTTCATTCGGGACATTCAGGTCCTCGGTTCTGAGAAATGTTTTGTGTTGTTTTTGGTATTCCACTTAGAGGAGATATTTCAAATGTTTTCTTCTCAAACATTCATGTGTGTGTTTATTTAAGCTTTTTATTTCTTAGCCTTCAAGTTGTCTCTTTCTTATATCCTATCTAATAAAAGAGTAATATGCAAATTGACTGTCACTCCAACACAAGATGGCTGCCCCATGTGGTCAAAGATGGCTGCCTCCATGTGGACACAAGATGGCCACTACAAGATAGACAGCAGGGGAGGGCAGTTGGGAGGGACCAGGCTTGCAAGGGAGGGCAGTTGTGGGTGATCAGGCCAGCAGGGGAGGGCAGTTGGGGGAGACCCAGGTGTGCAGGGGAGAGAAGTTGGGGGGGGACCAGGCCTGCAGGGGAGGGCAGTTTGGGGGGACCACGCCTGCAGGACAGGGCAGTTAGGGGTGAGCAAGCCTGCAGGGGAGGGCAGTTGGGGGTGACCGGGTAGGCAGAGGAGGGCAGTTGGGGGGGACCAGGCCTGCAGAGGAGGGCAGTTGGGGGAGACCAGGCCAGCAGAAGAGGGTAGTTAGGGGTGACCAGGGGAGTGGTTAGGAGGTGATCAGGCTGGCAGGCAGAAGCAGTTAGGGGCAATCAGGAAGGCAGGCAGGTGAGCAGTTGGGAGCCAGCAGTCCTGGATTGTGAGAGGGATGTACAACTGCCCATTTAGGCCCGATCCTACGGACAGTCAGACATTCCTCGAGGGGTCCCAGATTGGAGAGGGTGCATGCTGGGCTGAGGGACACACCACCCCATGCACAAATTTCGTGCACTGGGCTTCTAGTTATTCCCTATATTAAAACATTCTATTCTTTTTTTTTTTTTTTTTTCCAATTTTTTTATTAAGGTATTATATGTGTACATATCTTACCATTGCCCTCCCCACACCCCACTCCCATATATGCCCCCACCCCCCAGAGTTTTGCATCCATTGGTTATGCTTATATGCATGCATACAAGTCCTTTGATTGATCTCTTATCTCCCCCACCTCTCCCTAACCTTCCCCTTGTAATTTGACAGTCTGTTTGATGCTTTACTGTCTCTGTATCTATCTTTTTGTTCAAGTTTATAATGTTCTTTATTATCCATAAATGAGTGAGATCATGTGGTATTTTTCTTTCATTGACTGACTTATTTCACTTAACATAATGTTCTCCAATTCCTCCCAGGTTGCTGCAAATGATGAGAATTCCTTCTTTTTTATGGCAGCATAGTATTCCATTGTGTAGATGTACCACAGTTTTCTGATCCAGTCATCTGCTGACGGGCACCTAGGCTGTTTCCAAATCTTAGCTATGGTGAATTGCGCTGCTATGAACATAGGGGTGCATATATCCTTTCTAATTGGTGTTTCTAGTTTCTTCGGATATATTCCCAGGAGTGGGATTACTGGGTCAAATGGGAGTTCCATTTTCAGTTTTTTGAGGAAACTCCATACTGTTCTCCACAGTGGCTGCACCAGTCTGCAATCCCACCAGCAGTGCACGAGGGTTCCTTTTTCTCCGCATCCTCGCCAACACTTGTCGTTTGTTGATTTGTTGATGATAGCCATTCTGACAGGTGTGAGATGGTACCGCATTGTTGTTTTGATTTGCATCTCTCGGATAATTAGTGACGTTGAGCATGTTTTCATGTGTCTCTTGGCCTTCCTTCTGTCTTCTTTTGAAAAGATTCTATTTAGGTCTGTTGCCCATTTTTTTATTGGATCATTTATCTTCCTTTTATTAAGTTGTATAAGCTGCCTGTAGATGTTGGAGATTAAACCTTTATCAGTGATGCCATTTGCAAATATGTTCTCCCATGCAGTGGGCCTTCTTGTTGTTTTGTTGATGGTTTCTTTTGCTGTGAAAAAGCTTTTTATTTTGATGTAGTCCCATTTGTTAATTTTCTCTTTAGCTTCCATTGCCCTAGGGGCAGTGTCAGTGAAGAATTTCTTTTGGCATATGTCTGACATTTTGCTGCCTGTGGATTGCTCTAGTATTTTTATGGTTTCCCGTCTTATGTTTAAGTCCTGTATCCATTTTGAGTTTATTTTTGTGTATGGCGTAAGTTGGTGATCAAGCTTCATTTTTTTGCATGTATCTGTCCAATTTTCCCAACACCATTTATTGAAGAGACTGTCTTTATTCCATTGTATGTTCATGCCTCCTTTGTCAAATATTAATTGAGCATAGTGGTTTGGGTCAATATCTGGATTCTCTATTCTGTTCCATTGATCTATATGTCTGTTCTTGTGCCAGTACCAGGCTGTTTTGAGAACAGTGGCTTTGTAATACAGCTTGAAATCTGGTATTGAGATCCCTCCTACTTTATTCTTCTTTCTCAGGATTGCTGTGGCTATTCGGGGTCTTTTTTTATTCCAGATGAATTTTTGGAGAGTTCTTTCAAGGTCTGTGAAATATGCCGTTGGTATTTTAATGGGGAGTGCATTGAATCTATAGATTGCTTTGGGTAGTATGGACATTTTAATGATGTTGATTCTACCAATCCATGAACATGGTATGTTCTTCCATCTGTTTACGTCTTCCTCTATCTCTTTTTTCAGTGTCCTGTAGTTTTCCGTGTATAGGTCTTTTACCTCCTTAGTTAAGTTTATTCCTAGGTATCTTAATTTTTTTGGTGCGATGGTAAATGGGATTGCCTTTTTAGTCTCTCTGTCTGTAAGTTCACTATTGGTGTATAGAAAGGCCATAGATTTCTTGGCGTTAATTTTGTATCCTGCTACATTGCCGAATTCATTTATTAAGTCTATGAGTTTTTTGACGGAGTCTTTCGGATTTTTTATGTACAATATCATGTCGTCTGCAAATAAAGACAGCTTTACTTGTTCTTTTCCAATCTGGATGCCTTTTATTTCTTCTTCTTGTCTAATTGCAATGGCTAATACTTCCAGTACTATGTCAAACAGGAGTGGTGAGAGTGGGGATCCCTGTCTTGTTCCTGTTCTTAGGGGAAATGTCTTTAGTTTTTGTCCATTGAGTATGATGTTTGCTGTGGGTTTATCATATATAGCTTTTATTATGTTGAGGTATGAGCCATCTATTCCCACCTTGTTGAGAGCTTTTATCAAGAAAGGGTGTTGGATTTTGTCAAATGCTTTTTCTGCATCAATTGATATGACTATGTGATTTTTATCTTTCAATTTGTTTATGTGATGTATCACGTTTATTGATTTGCGGATATTGTACCATCCTTGCATTCCTGGGATAAATCCTACTTGGTCATGGTGTATGATCTTTCTGATGTACTGCTGGAGCCGATTTGCTAGAATTTTGTTGAGGATTTTGGCATCTATGTTCATGAGGGATATTGGTCTGTAATTCTCTTTCATTGTGTTGTCTTTATCTGGTTTTGGTATTAGGGTGATGCTGGCTTCATAGAAGGAGCTTGGAAGTGTTCCTTCCACTTGAATTTTTTGGAATAGTCTGAGGAGGATAGGTTTTAGTTCTTCCTTGAATGTTTGGTAAAACTCTCCTGTGAAGCCATCTGGCCCCGGGCTTTTGTTTGCTGGAAGCTTTTTGATGACTGCTTCAATTTCGTCCATAGTTATTGGCCTATTGAGCTGTTTAGATTCTTCTTGATTGATTTTTGGAAGGTTATATTTTTCTAGGAATATGTCCATTTCCTCCAGATTGTCCAGTTTGTTGGAATAGAGTTGTTCGTAGTATTTTGTAACAATCCTTTGTATCTCAGCGGGGTCTGTTGTTATTTCACCTCTTTCATTTCTGATTTTGTTTATTTGGGTCCTCTCTCTTTGCTTCTTGGTGAGCCTGGCTAGAGGTCCATCAATCTTGTTTATCCTTTCAAAGAACCAGCTCTTGGTTTTGTTGATCTTATGTATTGTTTCTTTGGTCTCTATGTCATTTATCTCCGCTCTGATCTTTGTTATTTCCTTCCTTCTGGTTACACTGGGCTTTTCTTGCTGCTCTTTTTCTAGCTCTTTGAGTTGTAGGGTTAAGTAATTTATTACCATTGTTTCTTGTTTTTTGCAATAGGCCTGTAGAGCTATGAACTTCCCTCTCAAGACTGCTTTCGCTGTGTCCCATAGATTTTGGATTGTTGTGTTTTCATTGTCATTTGTTGCCATGATGTTTTTTATTTCTTCCTTGATCTCTCTGGTGACCCAGTCCTTGTTTAATAGCATGCTGTTTAGTCTCCATGTGTTTGATTTCTTTGGATTGTTTTTATTGTAGTTGATTTCCAGTTTTATGCCACTGTGATCTGAGAAGATGCTTGATATAATTTCTATCTTCTTGAATTTGAAGAGACTTTGCCTGTGACCCAGAATATGGTCTATCTTTGAAAATGACCCATGTGCACTTGAGAAGAATGTATATTCTGTGGCTTTGGGGTGAAATGTTCTGAAGATGTCAATTAATTCCATCTGGTCTAGTGAGTCATTTAGGATTGCTGTTTCTTTGCTGATTTTTTGTTTAGAGGATTTGTCCAGTGGTGATAGTGGGGTATTAAAGTCTCCTACTATGATTGTGTTGCTATTAATCTCTCCCTTGATATCCTCCAGGAGTTTTTTTATGTATTTGGGTGCTCCTATATTGGGAGCGTATATGTTTACCAGAATTATTTCTTCTTGTTGGATTTCTCCCTTTAGTATTATGAAGTGGCCTTCCTTATCTCTTGTTATGGCATTTACTTTGAGGTCTATTTTGTCAGATATAAGTATTGCTACCCCAGCTTTTTTTTCATTTCCATTTGCCTGAAAGATATTTTTCCATCCCTTCACTTTCAATCTGTGTGAGTCTCTTGTTCTGAGGTGGGTCTCTTGTAGACAGCATATATATGGGTCGTGTTTTTTTATCCATTCAGCTACTCGATGTCTTTTGATTGGAGCATTTAGTCCGTTTACATTTAAAGTTATTACTGAAAGGTATTTGTTTGCAGTCATATCTATTTTTGTGTCTGTATTCCTTCTTACCTGTTTATTTCTTCTTTTTACAGTATTCCCTTTAGCAATTCTTGCATTGCTGGTTTGGTGGTGATAAACTCCCTGAGGCTTTTTTTGTCTGCAAAGCTCCTGATTTCCCCTTCAATTTTGATTGATAGTCTTGCTGGATATAGTATTCTTGGATTCAGTCCTTTGCTTTGCAACACTTTGTATACCTCCTTCCATTCACTTCTAGCTTGTTGTGTTTCTGATGAGTAATCATTTGACAATCTGATGGGTGTTCCTTTGTAGGTAACTCTCTGTCTCTCTCTTGCCGCCTTTAGGATTCTCTCTTTATCATTTATGTTTGCCATTGAAATTATGACATGTCTTGGTGTGGGTCTTTTGGGGTTGATCCTGCTTGGGACTCTCTTTACTTGCGTAACTTTTATCTTTCCCATATCCGGGAAGTTTTCTGTCATTATTTCTTCAAATAGATTTTCTAATCCCTGCTGCTCTTCTTGTCCTTCTGGCAGCCCTATTATACGCATGTTACTTCGTTTCATGTTGTCCCGAAGCTCCCTTAGGCTTTCCTCCTGCTTTTTAATTTTTTTCTTCAATTGCTGTTCAGCTTGAGCTTGTTTCTGTACCTGATCTTCTAACTCACTAATTCGGTCCTCTGCTTCTTGTAATCTACTGTTGAAACTTTCCATGGTGTTTTTGATTGTAGCTATATCACTTTTCATTTCTTCCTGATTCTTGCATAAGTTGTTGATTTTCTCATCCATCCGATGTATAAATTCCATGACCATTACTCTGAACTCCTTTTCGGTCATGTTGCAAGCTTCATTTTCACTAATTTCCTTTCTTGGCGACTCCACATTTTCTTTCCTCTGTGAGTTATTTCGTTTCCCCATTCTGGCTATTACCAGAAAGCTCAAGCTTCTGTTTGCGTGGACCTGGGTCGTGTGCTGTGGGGACTTCGCTCCACCCTAGTTTCACTGAAGTGCTCTGACACTAGGACGTGTGACTGTCTTTGGTTGGTGGGAACCAAACTTGCCCAGGATCAGTGTCCCCAGTGTTCCGTGTGGTCTCGTGTGCACATTTAGAATCAGGGGCCCTGTCTGCACCACACTGTTGGTATGTGCCGAGAATGAGATCCTTAGCATGTGCCAGGAGTCAGAGTTTCCCTGTGTCTGCACCAAGACTCGAGTGTCAAAGTCTCTGTTGCCTTGTGCGGTTTCTCGTTGAGAATCAGGGTCCCTGTGTGTGCACGCACCAACAATTGGGGTCGCTGGCTCTTAGTGTGAATGCGCTGTGAGTCAGGGATCCCAGGCAGCTGTGTCCGGCGTGCCAAATTCCCTGAAGTGGGGCTGCGTCCTGTGTGTGCTCTCTCTACTGAGCCAAACCGGCTAGAGCGCACATTCTTAAAAACCTGAAGGTGAGCCGGCTCAGTGCACTCTCCCAAAGTCCCAGAAGGGGGGCGGAGTCCGTCCTGCGCGCCAAATTCCCCAAAGGGAAGCCCCTCTGTGCACGCTTTTAAGAATCTCCGAAGGGGGAGCTGTGCCCCGCGAGCCAAATTCCCCCAAATTCCCCGAAGGGGAGCCCTCTGTGCGCACTGACAGATTTCCCCGATGGGGAGCTGCTTCTGTCCCGTGCGCGAGCGCGCGCCAAATTCCCTAAGAGGGAGCGCGTCCCTGCGCAAAGCTCGGCAGCTTGGGCCAGGGGCGGGTCTATCAGTTACTATGACGCTGTCTGTGCGCGCGCCTGTGAGCAGCTTGGGCGAGGGGCGCGTCTATCAGTTACTATGGCGCTTTCCGCACGCCTGTGGGCGCTCAGCAGCTTGGGGGAGGGGCGCGTCTATCAGTTACTATGGCGCTATCAGTGCCTGCGAGGAGGGGGATAGGCTCTTTGACTCACGGAAATCTGCCGGGAAGTCTGGATTCTTGTTTGTTTGTCTGAAGCTGTGATAGCAGTTCTCTGTCCCCAGTGGCTGCAGGGTCCTGGTTTGTGTCAGAAGCCAGGATCCGAGTCTCGGGCAGCTCTGTTTCCCAAGATGGCGTGGTCTCTGCGTCCGCACCAGCCACCGAGAAGTGTCCCCTTTGTGCGCGGGGCTCCGCCGTCTAGGGCTGCCCTGTTCGGGAGCCCCTTGGAAGACCTGCAGAATCTAACTGACCCTATCTCATACACACACACACACCACACACATCTACACTCTCCTCTATGGGTTCCTCACTCACACTCTCTCTCTCCCTACCTTCCTGCCGGTCGCCATCTTTTTATCCCCTCAAAACATTCTATTCTTGTCCCTTGGATTCAATTTCTCTTACCTCAGGTACGTCTTTAAATGACATTGGAGTCTTCTTTAGCACTCCGTATTATCTTTGCTTTCAAGTCCCCTTCTTTATGTTTCGGTTTCTGTATTGTAAGCAGGCCTGACTGTCAGAGATTATGTGTAAGAGGGAAGCATTGAGAACTCTATGTGAAGGGGGTGTGTGCCTATCTGCTCATTGAAAAATTGGCGGTTATTCTAATTCCGGGCAGCAGAGGGCGGTCTTGCCTTATGCAGGTTGATGAAGCAGACAAGGCGGAGGTGAAACCAGTTAAAATAACCTTAGTGCCGCTTGAACTTCCAGGGGAGCTTTTTCTGCTCCCTGCATGTTTCCACCCACATTTGTGTCCACGGTTGCAGGAAAGCCGCCTTTAAATTGTTCGAGTGAGATGCCCACAGATGCCAAAGCAGACTCAGGGTGACCATCTTCCTGCGTGTGCGCTCCCTGGGGAGGGTATGGAATCAAACCGCATTATTTCATTATGTTTACATCTTGAATCAGCACCTTGCCCTGCCAGCTCAGCTGCTCCTCATGACGACCACTGATGACAAAACGTGATGACAGCCTGGAGCGCCGCATGGGGTGCCATTCCCGGCCCTGCTGTCCTGGGGGGAGGGTGGGGGGCGCAGTAGAGCGGATGGGGCCTGGCCCTGGAGGATGGGTGGCAGATTCTGGCTTTAAGCAGGAAGAAGAAAGGTCAAGATAGGAAGGCGAGTGCCTGGGGTGCTGGAGGAGCAAAGTTTAAGCAGGATAAGGAAATATCTGTTAACTAGTGGCCCAGTGCATGAAATTCGTGCACATTAAAAGGGGATTAATTAGAGGGAATAATTTAATATTGCTATTTGCCCTTTCTCTATAATAGAAGTGTCAGAGATGAAAGAAAATTAGTAAAATGTATATGAAAACCTTCCTCCTGTCAGAGTCTGGGGCACACCACGGGACCCAGAGTCAAGTCCCCGCCCACCCACATGTGCCTCAAAATCACGTGAGACCCAGACCCGGCCGGCCCCTGCCCCCATTGGGCTAGATCCAGACCTGGCCAGTTCCACCCTTGTCAAGCCCCACCAGGAGGGGGACGTAGCCTCAGGTCCCCTGGCCCAGTGCCAGGATGGGGGGTGTACCTTGAGGTCCCCTGTCAAGCCCTGCCGGGTGGGGGACACGGCCTGAGGTCCTCTGTCAATCCCCACTAGGTGGGGAGCATGGCCTGAGGTCCCCTGTCAAGCCCTGCCAGGCAAGGGGGCGCAGCCTCAGGTCCCCTGGCCCAGTGCTGGGGTGGGGGGCGTGGCCTGAAGTCCCCTGTCAATCCCCACCTGGTGGGGGGCGTGGCCTGAGGTCCCCTAGCCCAGCACCAGGACGGGAATCGCACCTTGAGGTCCCCCATCAAGCCCCGTTGGGTGGTGGGGCGTGGCCTCAGGTCCCCTGTCAAGCCCTGCCGGGTGGGGGATGCGGCCTGAGGTCCCCTGTCAAGCCCCACGGGGGCGGGGGGAGGGCGTAGCCTCAGGTCCCTGCTGATTGCTCATTAAGGCTCCTTATGGGAACTTGGCCTCAGCTGTGGGTGCAGCCATCTTTGTGATGGAGTGATGGTCAATTAGCATATTCCCTCTTTATTAGATAGGCTAGCTGGACCGGCCGAAGTGTGGAGCCCCTGGAAAACACATGTTCCTCCGGCATTGCTCCCTAAAGAGCTCCAGGAAAGCCCTGCTGCTCAGAGAGCTCACGGGAACTGTTTAAATGCAGGATGTCATAGGACCAGGTGCCGGGGATTAGATAGTGATGGAACTGGAGGAGAGAGAAGAATATTAAGGTTTGGTAAGTAATGCCCCCTTTTTCCTCTGTTGGGTGA
The DNA here is from genome assembly GCF_951640355.1 of Cnephaeus nilssonii. Lineage (NCBI taxonomy): Eukaryota > Metazoa > Chordata > Mammalia > Chiroptera > Vespertilionidae > Cnephaeus > Cnephaeus nilssonii. The sequence continues at coordinate 111,145,176 of NC_137073.1, read as the reverse complement.
GAAAGCAATGAGAGAGAAGGGGGAGGAGAAAGAGAGGGAGAGAAGAGAGAGAGAGAGAGAGAGAGAGAGGAATGGATAGAGGAGAGAGGGAGAAAGAGGGGGAGGGAGAGAGAGGAAGGGAGGGAGAGGAGAGAGAAAGGGAGAGAGAGAGAGAGAGAGAGAGAGAGAGAGAAGGAAGGAGAGAGAGAGAGGAGGGAGAGAGGGAGAAAGAGAGAGAGAGAGAGAAAGGGAGAGAGGAGAGGGAGGGAGGGAGGGAGGGAGGGAAGGAGGGGGGAAGAGAGAGAGAGAGAGAGAGAGAGAGAGAGAGAGAGAGAGAAGTCCGGGAGCTGAAAAGCCAATCTGTACCTTCTCACCGATGAACCTGCTCGGAGCTCACAGCTGCCCCCGTGAGGACAGGGCCGGCTGCCCCTCTAAGCGGTAGGAGTGGCAGTGCCCTCTCCACCCATCCAGCAGCGGAGGACCCCCCGGGTAACTGAGGCAGGGCAGCCAGCTTCGGGGCGGCTGGCTGGCAGCAAGAGGAGGGGCTGGGGGTGGCTGGCACTTTCTCCTTCTGGGCCCATCAGAGGCACCCCCTGGGGTGGGGAGTGGGGCGTAAAGAGAGGGACCAGGGGTGGGGTCTAGACAGGAGGCGGGAACCAACACGCCCTCCTGACAAGTGCCGCCTGGACTCTTGTCCCCAGTTCCCCCCCCCCCCCCCCCCGCAGTGCGAATGCCCACAGGGCGTGTTGGCGGCACGGAGGTGGGCTTGGGCTTTCCCTCTGTGGACACTGTTTCCTGAAGAGCCCGCTGCTTGGCCCCACCAGTGTCCGCCACTGACCGCGTGCACAGAGGCCGAGGCCTGTGTGTGACCCCAAGGAGGACGTCCAATACACTCGCACCCACAGGTCTTCGAGCCGCCCCTGCACCAGCGGAAGAAACTGCCCCACGTGGGGAGGTCTTAGCCTGGGGCTGGTCCTGGGCAGGGAGGGCTGGCCACTGAGGCTGAAGGCTAGGGACCTGGGTCCCAAAATCTAGCTAACACAGGTTTCCTTTTATTTTTTTTTTTATATATCTTTATTGATTTCAGAGAGGAAGGGAGAGGGAGAGAGAGAAACATCAATGAGGAGAGAGAATCATGGACTGGCTGCCTCCTGCACGCCCCCTACTGGGGATCGAGCCCAGAATCCAGGCCTGTGACCTTGACCAGAATCAAACCTGGGACCCTTCAGTCCACAGGCTGACGCTCTCTCCACTGAGCCAAACCGGCCAGGGCTGTTTGTGTTTTCAATGTTAGCCCTTCTAGCACCTTTCACAGTCACCTGGGGTTAAAATCCTGGCTAATCCCTGACCCCACAAATGGCTCTCTAGAGAAAAAGCCTGGAATATACACTTAAAGAGCTCCTTGAGTGACTATGTACACCAAAGCTTGAGGACTGCTTTGTGTGGAAACATGGATGCCTTGAAGGAATATGAATACATGTCGCGTTAATGAACGCATTTACAAACACAGCAGGCCACGCTGACACTGAGTTACCTGTGCTGGCCTCCATTCGGAGTCCTGTCTGCTACCCGTGTGTCCTCCAAAAATTCGGAAGGAAACGTGCTTTGCTTCTATCAGCACATCTGGCTTCAGATGTCTAACATTTCCCGGCAGCCACTGGTCCCCGTTTCCCAAGCCCCTGGGCCCGGGCAGGGCGAGCTCTCACCTCCCCGGAAAGCATCGTCTTTGGTGGCAGGACTGGAAGCAGCGCCTGCCTCCCCTCCATCTGGGCTTCGCATCTAATCAGCTGGTCTTTTGAAATTCGAGTCATCCTTCTTCTAGGAAAAAGGGGGCACTTTTCCTGCTAATTAAGTGTTGGAAACCAGAGTTTCCCAAACTTAATGTGCATCGGAAAGATCTAGATTCTAGAGGGCTCCTGGCGTCCGCAAGGCCTGTGACTCATTGGACCGAGATGGAGCGGGTCTGCACGCTGGGCCATGACCCCAGGGACGCTGGGGAGGACCCCCCCTTTGCACATGGCGTGGACGGCTCAGCCCCCCAAAGCCTTGCTGGTCCTCCTGCCACAATCCCCGCTGATGTAGACGTAGAACCAGCGCAGGGCGGGCGATGGAGGGCTTCTCCCCGCAAAGCCGCCTCAGCCCCAGGAGGAAGCCCCGCCCACCTCTTCCACGGGCTGTTCCTGGGTGATTACCAGCAAGTTCAGTTTGCTAGACGGTGGGAACGAGTTTGACAGGGAGCCCCAGGCCCCACTGCGAAGGTGCCAGCAATGGGCCGTTCTGTGCAGCCGAGCCCTTGGCCTGCGGGTCTGCGCTCACTCCGGAGGGTCAGATGGCATTCAATTGTAGGGCGTCCCGTTGGCGTCCGAGAATCGGTGTTGGAACAACGTATTTGGTGTCAGAAAAGAGAAAGCGCGCACACACACACACACACACACACACACACACACACACACACACACACGGCGTCCCTTTCCAATCATTCTTATTCGTTCAATTGGTTCCGAAACTTATTAAAAATGAAATTCTCCCCGAGGCCACCAAGAGAAGAAGCGTTGAGACTCAGCGTCTGGGACGTGCTGGCCGCGGCAGGCAGGCCTGGGGCAGGGCCTCTGTGGCCCAGGAGAGGCCGCAGCGCCCACTCCGTGCGGCTCCGGAACCGAACAGCTGGGGGCAGAGCCTCTGGGGAAGGGGAGCTGCAGCTGAGTAGGACCCAGGGTTCTCTCGGACCCGGCGGTAGTGGAGTAGGTGGGAACTGGTGCCTCGACAAGGGTGGCAGCTGCGGCGTCACTCCCGCCCGCAGCCCAGGCTGCCAGGCCACCTAGGAGGCAGACGGCGTTGCAGCTGTGACCGGCCGCACAGATCAGCAGGCCCGAGCAAGGGGGTCTCAGCCAGCCCCGGGCCCTCCCTTCCTGTCCTGCCGCCGGCCCCGCGGACGGTCAGAACGTGGCGCACAGAGGGACAGGAGCGAAGGAAGCGGGCAGAGGGGCCCTGTGGGCAAGCCTGTTTCAGCGAAGTGGGAACTTGTCCCTCATTCTTCTCTCTCTGCACTCAGAGCAGCTAATTTTCATCCTGATTACAGGTCATCCGGAACTATTCACGAGCTCTGCTTAAACAAGACCAAGACCATGCCTGGAGGAAGTTTCCAGAACTCCCTGCCTTCCTCTTTCCCAGAGTTCCTTTCTACTCTCACTTCACTCACTTGGGTGCATTGCCCAGGGAACAGTGACAGCCCTGAGTAATACTCACCTAGACAGGGTGACCCTGGGCCCGCAGGGGCCTGGCCACCCGGAGGAAAAACAAGTCCTCCGGAAACAAGGAGATCCCCTGTTAAGCCCTGCCGGGCGGGGGGCATGGCCTCGGGTCCCCTGGCCTGGCACTGGGGCAGGGGGTTCGGCCTGAGGTCCCCAAGCCCTGCCGGGTTGGGGATGTGGCCTGAGGTCCCCTGTCAAGCCCCACGGGGGCGGGGGAGGGCGTAGCCTCAGGTCCCTGCTGATTGCTCGTTAAGGCTCCTTATGGGAACTTGGCCTCAGCTGTGGGTGCAGCCATCTTTGTGACGGAGTAATGAGTCAATTAGCATATTCCCTCTTTATTACATAGGATAAAGGATTGCGTGGTATGTATTCATTGGGGTAAAAGTTTTTGCACTCAGCATAATGTCTTGAGGTTCTTGCATATTGTTATGTAACAATAGCTCATTTCCTTGTATTTATTGTATAAATAGATCAGTTTGTTTCTTCATTCTGAATAAAGCTGCGTGAGCATTCTTGTATGAGCTTGTGGGCCAGTCCTGCAGGCCAATGATAATAAAATGCAACGTGAGTGCTGGACCCCCAGCCGTGCGGTTGCATAATAGCCTGTTCCACAGAGATCATGCTCCCCGATGTTCTGGCCAACGTCAGGGAGCGCATCACAGCCTTCTGTGTCAGACACACCGGCAGGCACTTCACACTGCACCTGGAGGCCACCTTAAGCAGCCAAATCCCTGACAGGAAATTACCAACACGAAGCAGTGACCATGCAGAAAATGGCCTGAGAAGGCCGCTGTTTAGGGTGAGAGAGCTGAGAAGCAGACCGTTGCCCTTTGACCCCTGGGGCACCTGCCTGCAGGATGACACAGCTCTGCACGGGCTGCGGGAGCGCCACTGCGGGTGCTGACGTTGGAGGTGTACGTACTTTAACAAACAGGCACATTTGCAAGTAAGGACTTGTGAGTAATGAAGTTTTATGGGCACTTGGGACTTGGTGCATGTGGTGGTCTTTTATGTTTATTTTTTATTATTGCTTTCGGAGAGGAAGGGGGAGGGAGAGAGAAGTCAATGATGAGAGAGAATCATCAATTGGCTGCCTCCTGCATGCCCCACACTGGGGATCAAGTCCACAACCTGGGCCTGTGCCCTGACCGGGAATCGAACTATGACCTCCTGGTTCATAGGTCGATGCTCAACCCCTGAGCCACGCTGGCTGGGCCATGGGGTGGTCTTTAATCATAGCCCCAGTGGTCGGGCACTTGTCCCGTTGAGAGGGAAGACTCCAGTGCTGTGAGTTCAACACCAACTGGTGCAGAGGTGGCTGGACACGTTAAAGGGAGAATGAGAGAGGGGAGGGAGGAGGAGGGAGAGGGGGCTGGAGCAGAACCAGAAAGTGAAAAATGACAAATAAAATCGGGAGGGAAGGTTGGTGACCGTCCATGTGAGTAGGTCCTGGTGTCTGGGACGGGCCCTCAGGAAGTCAGAGGCGGGCGGCAGGGGCCTCTCCTCCCTGAGGATCGCATTGAAGGAATGACCTGCAGGTCGCTGAGCATGACAGCCCTGGGTCGGAGGAGACACACGCCTCTCAAAAGGGAGAGAAAGGAAGGACAATTGTGAATTTTTAATAAACGCCGTAAGCAAAGGGAGGCCAGGGAGCCGGGGAACAATGTCAAACTCTCTGGGCTCGCTCCATCTTTCCAACAGGAACTCCGGGTGGGCTGCGTCCCCCCGGGGACCGATCGCTTAGCTCCGGGGTTTGGACAGAGTCCTTCACGCCAAGTTCTCGCAGTTCTGGGTCAGGGAGCAGGGAAAGGCCAGCCCCCTGCGTCCTGTCTGAACCCTTGACCCACAGAGCGGATGAGCACAGCGAAGCCTGGGGGGCGTTCGGGGTGCAGCAATAGTAACTGGAACGTGGCAGTGCCTCTCCTCTGAGGGGAGCATCTCCTCTGGGGGAGCAGCCGGGCCCCTGCCTCTGACCAGAGTGCAGACCAGGCCGCTGCAGCCTGGGACGGGCTGCCCACTCCAGCCTCAGAATCACGGGGTGACCAGCACTCAGCAGTTGCCTGCTCGGGGTTCAGGCGGGAGAGCACAGCTGTTTGGCCTGGCATCCTGCTCGTAGATCAGAGCGGGATCATGTGGGGGGCAGGTCGGGGCCAAGTGGAGAAAGCAGGGCGGCGGCCAGCAGCGCTCTGCTCGCTGTGCCAGGAAAAGGGGGTCAGCAAGTAAACAGTCTCCAGGGGATGCAGTGAGCACCCGCACAGGGGGCGGGCCCCCAGGCTGTGGGGGGGGGGGGGCATACTGGGCAGGGCCGGATTATAAGAAGTCACCCTGTCCGGGCCTCCGAGAGCACTGACCCAGCTTCAGCATCAGAACCGCTAACACAGGGCGAGGGCGAGGGGTGGGACGGACGTCCCTATGGTTGAAGAAATGCCCTTGGAGCTTCCTCTCTTATTTAAAAGATTTACACTCCATATCACATCTGTAATGCTTTCACCAATAAAGATTTTTTTTTTTTAAATAAAGATACGTAGTTAAGAAAATACAAAAAACATTTTTCTCAACAAAAGTTGAACTCCCTACTCCCCAGTAGGTGTTTTATATAAAAAATGCTTCCATTCCCCCAATTTGAATCAAATGGATGATCCAGAGGCTGCATCGTGCTTTTCCTGTGGTTTTTCACATCTTCTTTCTCGGACATTCGACTTAGACCTGTTGTCTTGCTCACAAGTGGGGTCACCCATGCACCAACCCCTCAGCTTCACCGGGCGTCGTCTCCCTGCCGGCGGGCCTTAAGAACGGGTGGGGGGACAATGATGGACAAGAGATGACTCTGGCCATCAGGGAGCTGACCATCCATCGGGAGAGACAGGCAGGCAGGGACGGCAATGACCGTCTGGGACGTACCCACAGCCCCAGTTTGGCGGGGGTGGGACTGAGAGGAGCATCCAGCCTGCCTCCAGCTCTGCGGCTCGCTCTCCGTGTGCTGCCTCTGGACCCCGGGAAAGTCTCCGAGGGAGGATGGGCAGCAGAGGTGAGTGTAGTGGGACCACGGGCCTCCTTCGTCTTACCCCTGGTCCTGCCCTTTCACAGGGCACAGCATGTGCCCAAAGACGGTTCAGTTAGAGGGTTGCTTGAATGTTCAGGTGCCTCTACCTAATTTTGCGTTACTAGCTGTGATGGTTAGTTTAGCTCTGTGTGGTTGCGTTACTAGCTGTGATGGTTAGTTTAGCTCTGTGTGGTTGTGTTACTAGCTGTGATGGTTAGTTTAGCTCTGTGTGGTTGTGTTAATAGCTATGATGGTTAGTTTAGCTCTGTGTGGTTGTGTTACTAGCTGTGATGGTTAGTTTAGCTCTGTGTGGTTGCGTTACTAGCTGTGATGGTTAGTTTAGCTCTGTGTGGTTGTGTTACTAGCTGTGATGGTTAGTTTAGCTCTGTGTGGTTGCATTACTAGCTGTGATGGTTAGTTTAGCTCTGTGTGGTGGTTCTGAATGGCTTCCTAATTTCATTTTCTAGAATGAGCTTTCTCCTCCCAGCTGCCAAAAGACCTTTACTGGTTTCTCTTCCCTCCTTAACGTGGCATCGGTTAAGTTTGTCAACCCATTTTTATTGAGCACATACTATGTACCAGGCAGTGAACAGGGTTCCAGGAATAAAAATACCAAACAATATTTTCCCTCTCCTCAAAGACTTGGGTCCAGAGGAGCAGCATGCAGGCAAAAGTCTTGTTGGCAGGTGCCTCCCGCATGGGGTTGACACAGTGTTAGCAGAGGGTAAGAGTTAGTTTCCCCTGCTTCTGTTCCCGCCTGCTCTGAGGGAGTCCCAGTCCCTCAATTCCTCTCTGACATTTCTGGGTGTCACGGGGAATGTCTCCCGTGGCCTGGTGCCCTCAAAGTCTTTCTCCCAGGCGGCTGTCTTCCTGTCCCGCTGCGGCGGCTATGGGATGCCTCACAGTTACTCTAGTAGCCAGCGACGAAGCTGTGTAGTGATGGTGCCAGGGGCACCATCACAGCTGCCATCTGGGTGCTGGTGCCTGATGTCAGGCTCTAGTGGGACGGGGCTCTGACCCCCTGGGGCTCGGCCCCAGGCACCATGGTGGGGGCTGCAGGCACCAAGTTGGACATGAGGTGAGCCAGGCTTCACCACTGAAGTGGGGAACTTCGGGGCCATCCAGTAAGCAATGGGCAATGTTCGGGGGGGTGGGGAGGAGAGTGAGCAGGTCAGGCAGGACCACCCTCTTAGTAACTTCTGTGTCTTCTTCTTACACCCCTTCCTCCAAGTCTTTCATTATGATCTTTAAAAAACCCACATCATTATTCCGAATGTATGGGGAAGGAACCTTTTTAGACAATGCTTTCTCTGGCCCCCATCTCTTTGTTTCATGCCAATCTTACCTCCCTCCAGCAAAACCAGAGGACTCCACTTCCAGGGTGGAGAGTGTTGGGACAGCCCTTCGGGATGCTGCTATTGATGAATGCTTGATGACCATGGACACTTCTACTTACGGAGGTTAAGGGGTTGCGGGTCCATTTCTCTCTCTCTCCCGCCTCCCCCCAATCCCTACCCTTCTGAGCCTGAATCCTGAAGGCGTGAAGGGTAGAAAAGCTCTTTTCCATTTGCATCCAAGATGAGCTCTCCAAGCCAGCGTCACCATTAGTAAAGCTGCTATTTTGATCTGGCTAATTATGTCTATTGTTTGGTTAGAAACCTCATTTGGACCCCTAGGGCTGACCCAAGACTCTATTAGAGTTGCCATCTCTGCTGTCCAACATTAAGATGCTTTTATCAAGCTAATGTGCTTTGAATCCTGATATATTATCTTTTTATTCATCAGTCCTCTTTTTTTTTAAAGTGATTTTTAAATTAGTTTTCAGAGAGAGAGGAAGGGCGACGGGGAGAGAGAGAGAAACATCAATGTGAGAGGAAAACATCAATCAGCTGCCTCCTGCATGCCCCCTTCCGAGAACTGAGCCCACAATCCTGGTGTGTGCCCTGACTAGGAATCAAACCGGCACCCTTTCAGTGTATAGAATAATGCCCAACCAACTGAGCCACACCGGCCAGGGCCACCAGTTCTTTGATGAGCTCTGAATTTTAGGGTGAGCTCTGTTTTAGCCAACCCAGAGACCTGCTACTCATTCCAAGATGACAATTGTTCCAGTGCAGTTTTTCCACTTCAGAACCATTGGCTGCTGTGGGCAGGAGCTGTCCTGGAGGGTGTCAGATGTTAGCAGCACCCTTGGCCTTTATCCCCTGGATGTCAGAAGCGCTCCTTCCTCCTTCATCGGTTGTGAAACCCAAACAATGTCTCCAGGCATTGTTAAATGTCTCTTGGGGGACACAATCGCCATTAAGAACTGCCATTCTAGGAGAAAACGGGCAAGGGGAAAAGCAGCAGGGAGGTGCCTTGGTCTCTCTCGCAGGGGAAGGATAGTTTCCAGGGGAAGCAGCATTTGAGCTGAGCTTTGTAGGACACGTACGTTACCTAGTAGTCGTAGAGAAGAGAGTTTTGAAGGTACAAACAGGGAGGTGTTCATGGCCCTCTGTCGTGTCTTCCTGACCGAAAACAATCCCTAACACTCTGCGTGTCCTCCAACATTCTAGGGATCACCTACAGATGCCTGGCTCTTCCCTGCTTCCATGATTTTAATCACCCCATGTGCATGGATTCCATGTCCATATGTCCAAATTCTACCTTTGCTGCTTGCACGTATTGTGCTGTGCATGTCTTTGAAAAACGATTGGATTTCCAAAGCAAATTCCTCTAGGTGTGGGCTACTTTCTCTTAAGCATCATGTTTATACTCTGGATAAAACAAGGAGTAGGTAATGCTGAATACATTGGATCTGGTACGGTAGAGAATTTTAGGCATCACTTCCAATTATCATAAGGTAGGTTGCCAATTATTGCATAGACATTCATGAGAAGAGACCCATGTTCTACCTCACATGGGCTGTGACTCATCTGGCAACATACTGATCGAGGGGTGAAGAAGGAGGGAATCTGCAGGGAGCATGGAAGAGATTGACAGCATCCTCCTCAGGGCTGCTAAACTCCAGTTATCTGTGGTGGTGGTGATGAAGGGAGTCTCACAGCAGGGGGCAATGAATCACATAGAAACAACAATGAGTTTGGCCATTTATTGATGCCACAAAATGGCAGGCTATGATTACAGTCTGGTTTTAAAGATGGAGGCACCCGGCAGGTACCCCTTGAGGCTGGGCCTGGCGAAGCAGCAGAGACGCAGGGAGGCAATGGCTTGGGCCGTGTACAGCACACAACCATTCTGGAGGACAAGGATCGGTAGGCTTGTGCTTCCCAACCATGTTTTTACAAAATTATATAACTTAAAATAATAATAGAAATAGGAATAATATCAATATTCGAATTAGCAATACAAAAACCAGGAGTAGCATCAACCATGTTGGCTAAGTGGTAGCACCAGGCAGTTCACGTCATATGGATTCTCTCAAGAGTGAATCACTGTGCACCGGGTATCAGACACACTGCCCAGCACTTCTCCCAAGTCAGAAGGGAGAAGAGCTGAGACAGGCGGTCTCTGGGGTAGTGACGCGTAGCTCTCAGAGTTTACAGGACTTGAGCCAATTGATTGGGAAATTATGACCTGTAAGAATATAAATCCCTCTGACTGTGTTTCAGAACCTTGATGAAGGTTACCAAAAACATTCACTCAACGTCTGAAAGCATCACCCTGGGATGACTCTGCCAATTGGGTGTCAGGAGAGAAGGTGGGGGTGCCCTCTTATTGAAGAAAACCCGTCATGAAGTCTTTCCTACCAACAAGCAATTGTTTGTCTCGCCAAGTTTCACTATTGAGTCTCTTGAAATGTTCCTTTCTCACGGTGTTGAAGTATGTTTTGTGTTCAAGAATTAAATTAACCTATCACTTTTCAGAGAAGAGCTAACTCTGCCGCCGAGAAAGGCAATGTAAACCAAACTGGGTCTGAGGATCTTAATGGATGTGAGCACCAGGCCCGGTGGCGGCGCTCTCTCATTCACAGAAGACGAGCGTCCAGTGTCTCCTGCTAGACTTCTCACTCACTTGTTCAAGTTGGGACGGAAGGTGGGCATGGATGAACCAAACCAGCAATGCTGCTTCCGGGTGGCCCTGTGAGCATCGAAGGAACGGTGCAGATCCCATCTGTGTTCTTGTCTTCAGGGTCTCCCTGATAACCTGAGGCCCCTCTCTTGTTGCAAGCACAGGGACCCGTCCAAACCCTGGTGACCCAAAGCGGAGTGACTGTCAAGGCAACAACCATGTCCGATGACTCCAGTAGCAAGTGGGGTCCAGATGGACAGATGCCACACAACTGGCTCACCACTCAGCCCCCATATGGGAGGTGAATGTCTATGATGCATGATCAGGGGCCATTATCCCACCCTGGAGAAACCGGAGCACCTGGCCAGGCCCTCCCTACAGCGCTGCCATCTTCGCCACCCGGGTCACAAACAACATTCTGTGGATTGGGAAGACCAGCCCAGTCAAGTTTGGTGAAGTCAGTAGGAAGCCAAGCTTGTTCCTGAGTTTTGTTAAGACTGGTCATTTCAGGTCTCTGATGACATGCATGACCTTAGGGATAGTACAGTACCAGCTTAAATCAATCTGATTTACTCAATTAACCCCCTGAGAGCCTACACAACACTTCAGGGAGTCTTTGCAAATTGCCTTATTAGAGAAAAATCACCTTCTCCTTCACTCACATCACTAACAATTTAGCACCTTCTCTCGAAAACTATTATTTCACCAGCCAGCAATGCTTATATTTGAAGACAGAGAATACAGGACTGTAATTATGATTTAGACATCAGTTTCCTGGCTTTAGGTAAACATGTCCACGTGCCTCCTGTTTCTGGTCTATCCTGAATTTCACTCCAACCCCAGTGTTTTGTGTGTCACAGAAATGTATCAGAATAATATACATTGATGGCTTGATAATATAAAACGCACATAATATAAAAATGGTTAAGTTTCTGGTATCTAAGTAATAGAACTGGCATTGGCCAGCAACACCATTACACATTGAACAGAAGATGTATGTGGACTCGCCCACGTCTACATCTATTTACATGTTTCTGTGAGTTCTGCCACCATCTAGATATTAGCACCGTTTTGCAATAGCACCATCTGCTGAATGGATAGATAATTCAAGATATGGGACGCTGTGTTCCATGATGAAGAACTGTACCTGTGTGGGACTGAAACACGCTGCCCATCGCATGAAGGCTGATGGGAGCTGTCGGGAGCTGACTCTGAGGGTTTCTTCCCCTTGAGGCGCCACACCCACCCACCCACTCACCCACCCTCTCCCTCTGGGTTCAGTTCATGAAAATGCCTCCCCTTAGAAACCAGGAATTCGCCTTGAATTTGAGACCACAGCCTACTTTGGCTCCTGTTGGGTGGTGGGAACATCCAGGATAAGCCTTCTAACTTTCATTTCGGTTTTTGGACTCCCCCTGACTGCCTGTTTCCCCCAAAGAAAAAGACCCTCCAAAGCAAGCACGGGGAAGTAGATCATCTTTACCTCACTTTTGAGAAGGTTTTGTGTGTTTTTTCCTAGTCTAGAAATCTGTACTAAGTTCTTATATTTAATACAACTTACCTGATTCTTTGAGGTATTTTTACCTGGAGCTCCATTTTCCCACCTGGAATGGGGGACGGGGGCGGCCATGGACTGGGCTGGACCAGGCTGGAGCAATTGTGTGTGAACCCAGCAATGAAAGGATGTTCCACCTGAGCTGATGACTCAGGCAAGGGATGTGCGGGAGGGGGAGTCAGACACATTTGCTCATTGCGAAGGAAAGGAAATTCCCCAGGCAAGTGGGAAGAATCAAGGCCCATGTTCCCTTTCTTATATGGCTGACACTTGAACAATGCTGGGGTCGGGGTGCCAAACCCCACGCAATCGAAAATCCGCGTATAACTTTGACTCCCCTGAATGTAATTTCCCCCTTGCATCCAAGGAGTATTTCAGGGCCCAACCCCCACTCCTCGCCGCACAGATACCAAAATTCATGGATGCTCAAGTCCCCTGCATAAAATGGCATAGCTCAGTGCATCCAGTCTGCCCTCCACACCCTCAGACTCCCACCGCAGATGGAAACAGCACAGGGCTTAATTGAAAAAAAAAAAATCCATGTATAAGTGGACCCACTCAGTCCAAGGCCATGTTGTGCAAGGGTCAACTATAATAGCACACCATTAATTTCTGTTCATTTGTTTTTTAAGCGTTTCACAGAAATTACCCTCCGCTCAGAAACACTCAACTGCTCCAGCCTGGAATTCTGTGGAACCTAAATGCCATAGAGTCACTAAACCCTCCAGTCCCTGCCTGCTCCCTGTTACTCTAGTGTCTCTAGGTGGGCGTGGGGGTCTGCACAGCTCAGATCGGGGGTCTGCACAGCTCAGATCAGGGTCTGCAGGGTTAGGGACAGACCGAGGCTGGAGGGACACTTTCTCCTCCTCTCTCCCTGAATACTGGGTGAAGAAAGGGGCGCTCTGCCTAGATGAACTAAGGGAATGTTCCTAAAAGCTCTCCCATGATGCTTTAAACAACAGCTGCGCCAGCAGAGAGGGTGGTGGGGGCAAGATGACTCTACCAAGGTCCATTGACAAGACCCTTTGTTCCCTGGATCAGTGTGACTCTGTTTCCGGGCCCTTTGAGGTAGTCTGGGGAAAACCTGGCCTCTCTGTTTTTCTCTTTGAGGGATGAAAAGGAGACAGCGTTTCACAGACTTGCCTAACCTGGCACCTGTCCCAGGCGCTGAGCCGGGGGCGGCCTAATTCTCCCGGGTGTCTCCCTGCCGATCAGGGAGCAGCCCGTGTTCGGGGCCCACCCCTCCTGCGAGGGGCACTGTGTGGCGAGTGGGACACAGCGGATTTTGTTTTGTTATGACGCAACGTTGGACGTGAAGTGCAGAGTAACGCCTCCTGGCGCGGTTCCCGGCTTAGCAGAGGGCACAGTCAGCAGGCTGCGGCGGGCTGTGGTGGCGGCGGCTCACTCCGGGACTTAGAGCGCTTTGGGGTTCTGGAGCAACTGTGGCTTCCTTGGCCTTCGGGCGTGGGCCCCGAGGGCCCGGGCGCAGGAGAGGCAGCACTGAGCCCGCACGGTGGGCACAGAGCACTTCTTCATGGTCCTCAGTGTCTGGCAGAAACCGGCCGATAAGTTGTCCTTGGTGCACGGCACATCTGCGGGGAGAGAAAACATTCAGGAGGCACCACGGTTATCCTTTGTCAGTGGATGAGCACAGCTGCTGTTCATTCATAGGGAAGACCTTATGCGTCTACCAAGAAAGGTTCCCTAACAATCTATAATAATAACAGGGCAATATGCTAATTAGACCGGACATCATTCCGGATGTCCTTCCTGATGAAGCCGGGGCTGGAGGGAAGCCAGCCGGGGTCCCGGGTGCCTGCTGGCGGCCAGAGGAGGGAAGCAGCCCGGGTCCTGGGTGCCCGGAGGGAAGCCAGTGCCGGCAGCCAGGGGAAGGAGGGCCTACTCTTGCACAAATTTTCGTGCATCGGGCCTCTAGTTCATCGTTAAGTGGACATCCACTGAACACTGGTTATGTGTCAGGCACTGTGTGAGGTATCTGTGTTAAATGGAATCATCAGTTGTAAGCCTTCACCCTGTAGCATGTTAAACACTCCCACCCTTGCCGGGTTACCAGGGGGGTGATGAGTAAATACTTCTCTGCTTCTGCGCTTTGGGGTCAGCTCTCTGACTTGCTTGGGGCAATGGGACGCCAGGAGACATGATCCCTGTGGGCCCTGGGATGTGGGGAGGGGCGGCCCTGCCCTGATGTGCGTCGGCCATCACCATGAGGACGTGGCTCGCGCAGGCACTGAGCCAAGGAGGATGAGAGACTTACGAAGCCGGCCTCAACCCAACTTACAGCTTGCGGCCAAGGCCAAGTAAGGCCTGGCTAGATCAGCTGCACCTTGGTGACCTGTGGAGGCTGAACAAAAGGAACAGGAGTGTAGTTTTAAGGCCCTGAGTGCAGAGCTGCCTTGCTATGCAGTGTTGTTATGCGACAGCAAATGCAGTGTTTTACGGGCACCGCTTCACTGCCTCTTCACAGCAGTGCTGCCAGGTAAGGACAGCGATTCTTCTGCTTTGCAAATGCGGGGTTAAGAACTGGCACAATGTCATCCGGCTGGCAAGCGGCGCAGCTGGATCTGGACACAGGCTGTATGGATCCTACGGCTCTTGCTTTTAGCGGTCATGCCATTCAGAGTGCCCAGTAATCACTGGTCAGCCCACTAACCCATGCTCTCCGAGAATTGCTCAGCAGAGTGAGTAGTGCGGTCCCTGCCCTCCAGAAACACACACGGAGATGAAGGCATCAGATACACATAATCCCCATGACAAGTGTATAATTTGTCACCTGGGTTCTAACCCTTGTTCCCTTCTAACTAGCTCTGGGCAAGAAGCTCCTTAATATGGCGCACGTGTGTGTGTGTGTGTGTGTGTGTGTGTATGTCTGTGTGTGTGTGTGTGTGTGTGTGTGTGTGTGTGTGTGTGTCTGTGTCCTGCTTTCCTCAGACACAAAGCAGCGAATTAGACTAGATTTCTCAGGAGCTACCACCACACACTCTATGGGTGAGACTCAGACTGCCTGGCCCCCAGACTCTCGGTCTGAAAGGAATTAATTAAGGTCCATGTCACAGATTTCGCTTCTATAAAGTGAAGTTGTTTCAACATTGGCTTGAGTGCCTCTCTGAGCTCTGGGTGTCTGCCTTTCTCCTTCACAGAAAAGACTCGAATAGTCCCGGAGAAAAGCTTCT